>NW_026555334.1:5362837-5757786 GCF_029017545.1 Prosopis cineraria | reverse complement strand
GACATCACAAAAGAGGTAAAAAGGGCATGAACTTTCTGCCTAAAAATGTAAGCCCACACTATTCACCGTCAAGCGTTATTGCAAGCATGCAGGTCATCACAAGTGTAAGAATATTTCAGAGTTATCATTCCCATAGAGATTTAGGAAATAAAGGTTTAAATTTACTATTAAGTTAAGATAGGTTGAGCAAATTAGGAGTAGGTTTGATGAAAATGGGATTAAAATTATTTTAAAGCAATTAAAACTTGTTGAAACCTTGATTCAAGAGGTGAGGATCTAAGATTATCTTTCTCATTTGTATTCATAAAAATTAAATTAATTCCTCTCTCAAATAGATTTTTAAATGATAATAAGTGTTAATTTAAATTCTAATTCACTGAAAAAAGCTCTCTCAAGTCAAAATAAAGTACTTTTGCAAACACTAAATTTCACAATCTTTTAAAAATAATTAGTGAAAAATAGTTTTGAGCTCTAATCTTAATGAAACTATGAAAGATTAATAAAATATCTCTATAACCAACAAAACTATTCATTTATCTTTATAAAAATTCAAATCCAATACTATTTCATCCAAGTTCTCTGCATCTAACTTAGCTCTCTCAAGCATAACTCAAGTGAATAAAACATTTAAATGATGATCAAGCACTTAGAAGCATTAAATAAAGGATAAAATAAACACATCTATATATATATATATATATATCATTAACTACCAAAAAAAGAAAATATTCAAGCCTTAATCTATACAAAGGTTCAAAATAATCCAAACTAAACACAAAAAGCAAGTTTAAGAACTTGAGTTGCCTCTCAAGAGCGCTTGATTTAGTCTTTTAGCCTGATTCTTCACTTTCTTAAATTGCATTAGATAATTGGATGGTGGATATTTGATAATCCACTTCACCGCCCCAATAGTGCTTCAGTTGTTGGCCATTCATACTAAATATTTGTCGCCGCTCGCCGCTGAAAGTCAATTTTTTTAGTGATGTGATGTGACATGTTTTCCCATTTCGTAGTGCTTGATTTCCATTTTCTGGTGAATATTCTGGCTTGAAGTACTAATATTAATATTATTAAAATTGTAGCTGCTCTTGTGGCCATGGGTAGAAGATTTGACGATGATTTCAAGTGAAGGGTTGATGACACGTGGAGGGTCTGTGATGGTACTGACAGATTCATCTTCTTCGTCTCTTTGGCTTTGCCCCATAAAACTATGTACAGTCCACACACTATCAGCACACCTCCAATTATACTGCACACCACGGATTCACATTATGAGCCAAATCATTGATTTACATCGAAAGTGTATATAAAATATAAAATACTCTAAGAAGTTGTATTATTTATAAATTAATGAACTATATATGTCTCATTTCTTAGATTTCATACCAGTTATTACTTGATTTAGCACGGGTGCATGACAATAATAACAACCTTAATTCTCTACTTAGATTGGCATATTTGGAAATAAAGTGATACAAAAAAAAATATTATACGTTTCTATATGAAAAGGTAATTGTTTTTAGAATCCAAATTTCACAATTCATATAATTGACCTCAAAGGGAAGACGCTTTTTGTTTTATGTATTTTATATATGGCCCTACTTGACTTGGTAAGATTTGAGCATTGTCAAGCTTAATTGAGAAAATTCTTTCAAAAACATTTTCTGCATTTATGCATAATCTCAAAACCTTATGTTAATCATAATCACTTTCATTAAAATCAATGCTTGTTGGGGTGGGTGGGTGTGTATCATTAAGTACACTTTGGCGTAGTATGATTGATGAAGCTGACCTCACTTATTATGAACAAGCTAATTGTTGTTGCTGATAAAAAATAATTTTAACTAAGTTTTCATAATTTCCATCTCGGGTTTTGAGAATCTCCAATCTCCAACTTATATCTAAATTGAGACATTTTTATCCATTGACTTGCTCTTTTTATAAATGTTGCGTTAAAAACTTAGTTTTTAATAGACATTTTAAAATTTTGAATCCTAAAGCATCATTATCTTTCTCAGTTGGTCTCAAATTGTCATTTATCAATAAATTGAAGGTGCAGAAATATATATACCTTCCAAGATGAAGCATCTCGTCCATAAAGAAAGATCCAACAAAAACCAAAAACAAAAGCAAGAGAGGACTGAACACTGATACGAACAAAGGCCCTCTTTTGTGTACACACCATGCTATCATCACCACATTCACTCCTGCTGGCACCAGTCCCTACACACACACAAATAATTAACTATAGCCACACATTTGATTTTAACATTGATGTATTTAACTGGATTCTGTGTGTGTGAGAAAATTAGATTTAACTTAAAATAGGAAATTAGATACCATTTTATCTGCAGAAATCAGATTTAATTAAGGGGGTTGTATTGCCTGAATTTACAAAATTTGTCTCAAGTTTTGACTTGTTCAGTTTGTCTCTAACTGTTTCTGTATAGGTTGGTTTTTTTGAGTTATGATGGACTGGACTTAGAGCTGGTTCTCAGTCCAATTGGTTGAACGGCCAATCCGATCTAGTTTTGAAAATTTGTGTATGCATAATAATTGATGTTAGCATAAATTAATACCCTAGCCCGCATAATAAATTAGAGTACTCAATGACACTATATGTAGTTGTAATCTTTCATTAAAGTGTGAGAGTGTGATGAGTTGTAAATACAATTAGATTGATTCCTGAAAAACAAAGAAAGAGTGAACATACCGCATAAGCCACAGTTAAGAGCCTTATATTCCAACCTAATTTCCATTGAGCCCAATCTCTTTCAGTGCACAGAGCAAAGGCAGTAGAAAACACTGAAGCTGACAAACTCATCAATGTCGTGCTTGAGTAATGACATGGATATTTCTCACTCATCTTGCTCTGTACAATACAAAAAGGAAAAAAAAAAAAAGATTGGTAACTTTTGGTAAACGACAACGTGAAGAACCAAAACGACAATGTTAGAGCAATGGATGACGAGGGACCTGAACCATGAGCCACAAAGAAAACGAGCAGATACCGCCCAAGGCACAGAGTGCACCCAAGAGGGTGTTACCGCTGGAGGAAATGTGGGAAGATGCCATGTGGCTACTGTGGGGGTGTAAAGCGATGACGTGGAAGGAGGGAGTGGGGATTCGTGCTCCTTTGTAGAATGTTAGAAGCATGGCCCCAGCAATTCCTATAAGGGTTCCAATCATCTTAGCTTTCCCTGCTGCTGCTCTCCAGTTGAACTTTTAAGCTGGCCATAAAAGGGAATTAAATTTTAATTAACAAATTTAGTCAGTGTTCTTGAAAAAAAAAAAAAGAAGAAGAAATTACAGTTTAAGACCTTACGTTAAAATATTAAAAAATATTTTTTTTGGTAAGCTTAAGAAAATAATATTTAAATATTTATAATTTCATTCAAATTTTAATAATTTATTATTGGTTTTTACTATTTTACAGAATTTTTAATTCAATTAGTTATTATTCATAAAACTTTTCGCTATCTTGTAATTTTATTACTGAAATTAAATTGTGTCATCTACATGATCAAATAATATAAACAAAAATAGAGTAGCAACAATCAAGCTAAAAGCTAAATATTTTTTAGCAATTCATAAATATAAGGACTGATTTGAATCTTAAGTGAGACTTGAGAGAATAATAAAGGAGAAAAAAAAATTAAAAGCACCTTCAAGGAAAGTTTAAATTTAAACTTGAACCATAAATTTTCTTATAATATTTAGGATTAATAAGCATTATAAACTCTAAATTATTGTGCAAATAGTATCATGGGCATTAAACTTTTGAAATGTGCAAAGACTTTCATCAACTTTTAAATTCCGAGTGCTTGAAACCTTATCATTAAGTTGGAGAAAATGACTATTATTTTTAAGGGTTAAGATGAGTGTCATATTAACGTTAGACTGAATCCCACAATTACAAAAGTAACGGCTATTTTTTTTTAATTTAACGGTGAGGTTTCGAACATTTGGAGTTTAGAAGTTGAGGAAATTTTTTTACATTTTAAGAATTTAAGATCTATGATACTCTTTACGCACTAGTTTAGAGTCAAAAATGCTATTAATCCTACTATTTAAATGAATTTTCATTTATATTTCTAGAAGCAATTACAAAGTTTTTTAAAACTTAATATTTTCTTATTATAAACGTACTTATTTGCAAAATTATCGCCTACCAAGGAATGAAAGTGAAACTAGTTTTATCAAAAACAAAAAACGAAAAAAGAAAGTGAAACTAGTGGAAGCCAAGTAGGAAATCTCTAACAAAAGTAGTCAGGAGCAAGTGATATCGTACTGCAACTACCAACTACACAATTAAGCTCATTAGTTAAAATGAAATGAGAATGTGACCAGAGATGATAGAAACAATCAATAAACTAAAGAAACCTACTTTAAAATAAATTTCACTAAAAGCTGCTTTTTTGGTGAGGAGAAAATGGTAATTGCACATGATTGCAAAGAAACTTTGATTTACCCGAAGAAGAGGGCCATGACAAAGGTAATGGCTGGAGTGAGATTGTTCATTGCCGATGCAAACGTTGCTGTTGTTAAGGCCAACGTCGCCAAATATAACGTTTGTGCCAATGTTCCCCTGTGTTATTCACAAATCATAAACAATATAATTATTATTATTATTTTTTCAAATTTTATATATTAATCAGGATTGCGAAATTTGTCTAACTCTCTTAATTAAAGCTATTTTTCTTTAAAAAGTTTAACCTACGAACTAAAATTTTTTCTTGATTCCTCAACATTTTCATTAGACTGCTATTTTGATTGAAATTTGAATGATTCGCTTAAAGTTTGATTTATCCGAACATGACTCTATGACCTTTTAGTTGTGTCCGGATAATGAATTCGTCACCGTTTATATCATGCTCTATAGTAAAATGACAAAAAAAATAACAAGAGGGTTGGCTGAACAAGCTTAAAAGTTTATGGAAATTTATTGTTAAGCTGGTTTGATTTGAAGGTCAAAGACATATTATTTTATCTATACACGATTCAAATCTCAAGGGAAATTTATGTAAAATTTAATCTATAAATAGTAAATGAAAAAATAATAAACAAGATATTAATATTGATCCCTCACAAAGGTAGATCAATCAATCCACCAAAATAAGTGATGATTATAATAAGGAAAAACGTATATAATTGTTGCTCTCTATAGTTTTATTGGGTTTTTTCTTTTAGTCTCTGTAGTTTTTTTAACATTTTTAGTCCCTATAATTTCAGTAAATTAGTTTATGCTTGTTTCTTAGGTCCTTAATGATATTAAATTATAAAGACTATAAGGATCACAAACATTGAAAATAATTATAGAAACTAAAAGCAAAATCTAATAAAATATTACATATAAATTACACGAAAGACTATAGCTCATTTTTTTGTGAGATTTGATTTTGAATTGCGTATGCAATGAAGAATGACATTCTTATTAAATATTTTTTTTATCAAATGCAATAGTTTTTGTTAAGTAATACTTCATTTCCTTCTTGACCACCTGCCACATATTATGATTAAAATTATCTGAACTAAACTATCATTAATTAAATTTGTGTCTTTAAAATTGATCAATTCGTGCAACGTACCGGATCGTGGCTAGTTACACTAAAAGCAAAATAAATTGGTCACTGTTTAAAAAGTTAACATAAAAAATAGTTAAACCATACCAAAGTTGAAGCTATTGGGATACCTGCCCTCACAAGCCGAGAAATATTATATAACAAGGCCCAAAAATATTGTAAGTCCCTTTTAAAAATTTCATTTGCCCCTAACATTTTAAAAGAATTCACTTGCCCCGTACAAAAATTTACTCCCTTTGTTAAAAAATATAAGGTATTTTTAATAAAATTTTACTTTTAATAAAAGTAGTTACTCATCTCTAAATTAACCATGTCCTTTCATATTTACATATATTTTAAATGGTGTTTTACTTTAAAATAAATATAAAATAATTTATTCAATAGAGATATTTTTGAAAAAAAAAAGCAATGATAACACATAGAAAGAATAAAAATACCTTATATTTTTTAATATCTAACTCTTCAAAAAATGCCTTACATTTTAAATGAAAAGAGTACATAATCTTATGGCCTAAAAGACTAAAAAATTTATCTCTTTAACAGATAGTCTTTTATTTTATTATAGTTTTATATTTTATGCATTCTTTTAGTATTTAATTTTATTATGTCATATCCTTACTATAATTTTTATAAATATTTTAAAATGTTTTCATAAAATATGAATATTTATTTTAAATATAAATTTTGCCCCACTAGTTTATCTTTTTGGATCCATCACTAGAACAAAACATTTCATTGAATTAATTAAGATTCACTGTTCTCTTTTCAATACAATAGTTAAAATCAAGTCAAGCAATATAAAGATAATACGAAAACTAAAACAATAGTGATGAATTAATTAATACCCAAATAAGCCAGATATAAGCCCCTGAAACAGTATTGTCCAAGTCATCTTTGTCCTCTTCTTCCTGCAAACAAGTCGCAAGCATTAATCAGCTCAATAGTACTGTTATACTCTATACAAAATATAATAAAAGCTTTAACAAGTTTCACTACTTTATGAGATATAAATAGTACCTCATTTTTCAGACTCCGTGAAACTCATAGCTCCATAAGAAAAGAAGCTAATTAAGCTTATCAACAGCAAGAGTTCATCATACTTGACGCAGAAATGTTGCTGAGAAGAAAATGAATAATAAAGGGAAGTACCTTTCGAAAATGAAAGCAAGAGGAGCCATGAAAGCTGTGGCGAAGACAAAACGATAAGCTATGACAATTCGCAAGTTCATGCCATCGTACACGACGAGTTTGTAAAGAATGTTAATCCCAACGTACAGTATCTGAACCACCACCATTAGTATGGTTGGTTTCAACCCATCCACCACCTCACTCACGTCCCTCATCGTCTCTTCCTCCGCCACCGGCGACGGCTGGCCCTACCAGCTGTTCTGACGGTGAGCGATTTAGACAGATCAGAGATAGAAAGGGAGCAATGAGGCGAGGCACAAGTGAAGGTGTGTTTGTGTGTTTGGGTGTAATATGGGGTGCGCTATTTATAGAAAAACATAACTCTTAAAAATTAATGGGTCAAGTACAAAAATAATTAAAACTTTTTTTTTCAAAATTTCTGATACTTTTAAGTTGATAATGATGCATGAACACCCATTAATTTTATAAAAAATGTCAACATCCCCAATAATTTAATAAAATAGCATGACATTGACTATGAATTTTAAAGATAGAAGTTAACAGATTGAAAAATATTGATCTCATTTATAAAGTTCATTGGTGCCTATATTTCATTGTTGACTTAAAATACTAAAAGGTTGGAGAAAAAATTTATGGGTATTTTTGCATCTTAACCCATTAATAAAACATTAAATTTTTAATCTACTTAAAAAATAATAAAATTTATTATCTATATTTTTAAAGTTATGAAATATTAGTGGCAGGGATTCTTCCATTATTAACAAAATCAATAAAAAAAATTTATTCAAGTTCGCTGTGATAGTGCTTCTCAGCCACTTCAGGTTCACTGAATGGTAAACAAACTGAAAATAAAAGCTCTCATTATCAGCACTCCCCCGTAGTGATCGACACTGCTAGACGTCGCATTCTACTATATTCCCTACATGCAGTGCAACTCAATATATTAACGCGGTGTGCGTTGTCTCAATGTCAATGTAACTGCATCCATATATCCAGAAGCACAAATATTGATATTTGAATTAATGTATGAAAAAAATTATAAAGCATTGATAATCTCACTCATTTTAAGTTTTGTACAAATTATTATATTGACATGAGTGTCGTACATGTGTATATGTGGGAGGACAGATAGGTCCAAAAGGGCTAATTAATTCAAAATAAGTCTCAAGTGTCAAACTTTAGATATTTGTAAGTTTGTCTCTTATTTTGTACCTTATTTGTATGAATTTATAACTTATATTCCAATTTTAATATAGTTAAGAAATAAATAAATTTGTTTTTCCTGTTAAAATTCAAAACACAAGTTACAAATTTATCACAAAAAATAATAAAATTAATTAGAGCCAAAACTTGTAAATTCATAAAATTTGATACTTAAAACCTAATAGGAGACCTCTAGGTCATTCTCCATGTATTTTATAGGTCAGTGGCTTCCTTATGTGTTGTGCGTATGTCTTTGAAACACTTGCCTTAACAATTTATAATTACTAATATAATAAACATTCCTAAGACTAAGAGAAAAATTTATATTGGCAATTATACTTTAATTTAATTTCAATTTGGGATGGACAATTAGGTTTAATATTGCTTTATCATGCCCAGACCAATAAACAAATCAAAAGATTAGACTGTTGAAAATTTGAGAGCTTGTGAAATTAAATTGAGATGACTTTTTACCAGTGAATTTTTCTTCGGAAAAATTAATTATTGAATTCATAGAAGGACTTTAATTACTTCAAGATCCCATGAAATGGAGAAATCAATTTGAAGTCCTAAAAGGGACTTTGGGGTAAGTAATTTTTATTTCTAATATTAGATTGTCCCTCAGCATCTTCTTCCCATCTCCCTTCCTGCTAAGCACTTTCCTGCTGTATCAGCCCTCCGGTCATCAAATCTGGTACCTGTACATATATGGATGTCTTTGCCATGGAGTTTCTTTCTTCACCAGTGACATGAACTGAGGAAATCGGAGGTGGGATTCCGATGCTTATCTTCACTTATGCTTTCTGGTTCTTTTGGGATGCATTGTTAGATATGACAAAACCACTCAAGAGAGAGAGAGTGAATTGGATGTTGAGGAAAATTTTAATTCTTTTAAATCCTTTTCAGCAAACCTATGTTCAAAAAAAAGTTTTAAAAAATTTGAGTTCTAAACTACATATGTAAAAATGCCAAAGTTGTTTACACAAGCTCAATATGTATAAGAATGTTTAGAAGCAATCTTACGTGTAAGTTTGAGTAAGAGCATGTAAATATATCACAATTATATTTTAAAAGCTGATGAAACATAGCACAAGCTAAGGTTGCTGAAAATATAAAGAGTTAAGAGAAAAGGGATTGCAAACAGGATTTATCTTGGTTTAGCTCCTCCTCTTAATCATATATCCAGTCCCTAAGCAACTACTTGAGATTTTTTTATTATAACACAAGGTTTGAATGGGTACTTGACACCTTAGTATATCAACAAGTTCAATTTAGGCACTTGTGAGCTTTACAATAACTCATTTTACTAATTAGCTTCTTCTCTCAAGGAACAACCTCTCTTGATTCCAAAGTAAATCTCTTCCTCACCTTTACAAAGGGTTTTGAGTATATGAATCACTTACTTGAAACTTTCTCTAAGAGTAATGATGAGTACAATGAAACTCTACACCTAAAAATGATGAAGATATAAATAGTATTGACTCAAGTACAATGATTTTCATAAAACGAGAGTAATATGACTATGAATTTCATAGCTCAATAATTCCTAAGGTTAATCTTTTGTTAAGATGAGTTGAGTGTTAAATTTATAGCTTATGAAGTGAAATAAGTGTTAGAAATATCAAATGATTGTTAAGAACCTTACAAAGTGAATTAATTGTTGGTGTATTTTTTTGTGAGTTTTCAGTGCTAATTTCATGCATGTTTGGAGGTTTTTTAAGCAAAAATTGACATCTATATCACGTGACTTTTGGAGTGCCTCAAGCATGATTGGCTTGTAAAACTTATTCAGTGAAAATGAGGCTATGGAGGTCATTTATCTTGTATGTTATGTTGTTTCAGTATGTAAGCATCAAAGAAGTTATTTAGTGTGAAAATAAGTGAGTGTTTCACGCGTGATGCAAAGTGTTCGCAGACTTTTTGCACTGGTGCATTGCATGGTTGCTTACTGCTCTCACCTGTGATTCTGTAGTTTCACTGTGCAAAACTTCTTAAAGTCCTAACTCACTTAATACAACTCCAAATTTGACAAATTATATACAATTGGAAAGCTCTTGAAGTTTAGTTCTCAATAAAATAATTCACACTCAAATTCAATGTATATTTTGAGATATGATCAAAAGAGTTCAAGACTGAAAGCTGTGCAAAATTAATATCTCAACACTCAACTTCTAAAATTTATATCTTTCTTGATAGAACTTTATTTTAAATAAATAAACTATCATTGAAAAGTTATTGGAGTCTATTTTCAAATGAGATATATGTTTCACATTAAAATTATCTTTGTAGTGAGAGATATGAGACAAAATATGACCAAAGGTCAAAACTAATTTTCTGCACAATTCACATTTCAAAGCTTCAAGTATTCATGAATTTTTCAACTTAACTTCATTTTGAGTAAATAGAATAACTTTGAAAACTTTATGAAGTTAGTAAATAAAACATGTCAAACTTTGTGAGACGTATGTGATGAAAGATGAAAACTATGATTATAGAAAATTATATCTCATACTTTCTCTTAAAAGCTAAAATGCATATTTGATTTAAGATTTCTTGAGCCGATACTTTATATCTAAATCAATGAGTTAATATAAAGACTTCTAGCCTAATGATATTATACCTATCAATTCTAAGGCTTCTAAGGTACATCCAAGCTTATATGAATTTTTTCATTCTTCTTAAGCTCTTCTGGATTATCTTTCTCTTTATCTTTATTTTCTTCAATCATGAGTGTAGCATGTAGATGATGATTTCAACTTTGTTTCTCTTCATGCTTACTCTCATCTTTACTTTAAATAACCTTAAATGATATATTGTGAATAAAATTATTAGTCCAAGTGTCAATATGCATATATTCAAATTATGAGAGATAATACTACGAATCACTCTTGGATATAAAATCAATTCAAGATAAAAAAATTATGATAGTATAAAATAACTTTAATGTACACAAATTATATTTCCAAATCTTAAGTAATATAGAACAACATAAATTAAAAAACTTTAAAGCACTTGTTTCATAGTAATAGTTAACTACTCCCTCCATCCCAAATTATAAGATACTTTTGAAGGAGTTTTTCCGTCCCAAAATATAAGACACTTTGAGTAGATTAAGGTTTTATTAAATATTTCAATTTCAATATTACCCTTTCTGTCTCTATAATTAATTTTCATCACTTCTCTTTTTATTATATTAAATAATGGGTATTTTAAAAAGTTTATATTTTTATTTTGAAAAGATAAAATTGTTAAGTGTATTTAATGAGATTTATTGGTATGTGAGATTTTATTTAAAAGTGTCTTATAATTTAAAACCAAAGAAGTGTTATATATATGAAAGCAATTAAGCATAAGTAAAAACTTAAACTAACATATAATATCACAAGTCATTATATCCAACGTACATTCATTGGGTTTGATATTTTCATTAAATCCATGGACGTTTGGGCGAAGGTAAATGGAGAGTTAAATTTCTTGAGAAATAATGGAATTCTCTTGTTTCTTTTCTTACTAAAAGCTTTAACTTCTCAAGAATAAAAGAGGGTATTACCACCGCCTGAGGAGTGGGAGGATGCCACGTGGTTGTTGTGGGGATGCAAAAGGCTGACATGGAACAAGGGAGTGGGAATTCATGCACCTTCGTAGAATGTCAGAAGTATGGCCCCACAAATTCCGGCAACGGTCGATGATCTTGGCTTTCCCTGCTGCGGCCTTCCAATTCAATTTTTCCAAGCTGAACATAAATATACAGGTTTTATTATTTAAAAATAATAATTTATATACCAAATTATTAATCATTATTTTTCTAAAAAAGAAGAAGCTATAGTTTAAGACCTCAAATTAAAGTATACATTTCAAAATCAATTATTTCAAGGTTTTCATAATTTAAATTTGAATACTCAATATTTTAAAAAATAATTTAGTTGTCATTAATTTTTTAATTTTATTGATAAATTAATTATTTATTACAATAAGGATAAAATAAGCAAAAAAAATTATTTAAGCAATAAAATCTGATTCTCAAGCTTTTATGTTATGATTAAGGGCGGAAAAAAAAAAATTTAGTGAAATTGTACGGCCCAATAATATGATTTTTTAAAGCACATTATAGTGAGACTTGAGAGAATTAAAGGGAGAGAAAGAGAGTTAAAAGTGTGTCCAATATAATGACTACTCCATGGCCATGACCCAAAAGTTTAAATCTGATGCCATGAACGATAATTTTTAAAATTTTCTTTCTAGAATTTCTTACAACAATTTTTAAATTTAAAATATTTAAGAATATAAAATTGAAACTAGTGGAAGCCAAGTAGGAAATCTCTAAGTCTAACAAAAGTCAAGGGGAAGGTGATCACGGCAACAAACATAATAAAGTGTATGGGCCAGAGATGATGAAAACAAACGAATAAACAAAAGAAAAAAAGTTGACACTTAATTTAATTAAGTAAATTTTTTGGATAAATAAATAGAAAAATTACTCTTAGATCCCACACAAACAATCTAAAACAAAAAATTTCATAAAAATACAAATTTACTCTAAAATCTCATATTCTTTATTAAAGTTATCAATTTATTATACTTAAATTAATTCACTACTAAAAATATTTACGGGACAAAATAGTACTTTACTCGAAGAAGAGAGCCATGACAAGGGTGGTGGCTGGAATGAGACTGTTCATTGCCGATGCAAACGTTACTGTTGTTGAAGCCAGCGCTTCCAAGCATAATGTTTGTGCCGATGTCCCTCTGAATTACAAGTCAATAAACAGTATGTAAGTTATGTTAATAAGCTTGATGAATGCTTTTATATATGTATACACATACATACATGCGTACATATATATATATATATATATAGATTATGAAGCAATAAACAGTATCTAAGTTATATTAATAAGGTTTTTTTTGGCAAAAAAATTAATAAAAAATTTTAATTGAGAGATCCTATTAAATAATTATTAAGTATAAACATAAAAAGAATTTGTCATTTTAAAGATAATTAATTAACTTAGTGAAAGATATATAATTTGATTAAAATTATCTTATAATATTAAAGGGTGCGGGATTATATCAATATCTAACGGCCAAAATTAGATAACACTATGCATATATATACCAAATTAATTCGTCAAATTATAAGCCATGGAAGCAACATACTACATCCTACATACATACATATAACTTGAAACAAAAACAATAACGATCAAATTAATACCCAAATAAGCCACGAAGAAGTTCCTGAAAGAGTATAGTCCACGTCATCTTTGGCCTCTTCCTCCTGCAAACAACTCGCAAGCATCTATGAAACTCAACACCATTGCGAATCTATAATATAAAAATTTGGAAAAAATTACATTCAACTCCTCTCAAAAAAATTAATTACAGATAAAGACTAATAATAAGTCCCTTTTGAAAAAAGAAATCATGTTTTTATTTTAATAACATTCCGTTTCATATTGATCTTTATCTATAATTAATTCCCTTAAGAGGAGGCTGGATGTAATTTTCTCTAAAAACTTCAATTCACTTCACCATTCATGAGTTATGGATTTATTTTGGAAAAATATAATTGTTTGTCTCCATATTTTTAGCATGTATTGGTATTAATCCTTATATTTTTTTGGTTGTTGCTAGTCTCTTAAGTTTCTTCGGTGTACAACGTTAGTCATTAACAGAGTTAAATATCTGCCGATGTATGTATATAACTTCATTAATCTGTGACTAAGTTTGCAAAATTATGATGATCGGTTGCAAGGGCTGACCTACCTTCCCCCCCCCCCTTCCGGGAATATATATATATATATATATATTCCCTTTAACACAGTGAGATGACATTGAGACTTGAGAGGGAGAATATTATATCAAAGAAAAAAATTACTACCTTGCCGTCCCTCATTTTTTATTTTACTTTTTGACTTTGCACCTTGTTTCTATTAATTATATGTGCATTCCTTTCTCCATTTTTAATTTCTTTCATTTCTCTTCCACTTGCTCATGCCACCTTGTTATCGTTTAGGAATAATAAGTACTTAATTACTTATATTTACCTCTCTTTATCTATGCATATGTAATATAGTAAGTAAAAATTTGAATAAATTATTAACTTCTTTAATTTTCATCATCACCATTCTCCCAATTCATGACAACGTATTTTTTATGTATTATTTAAGAAGTTTTTTTCTTGATTATTTTTAATCTTAAACAATTTCTCCAATCATAAAATTACAGCATAATGAAACTTTTAATTCTTTATATTTGTCTGAGTTATTGATGTAGTCTGTGATATTTAAATTCTATCAACCAAATACTTAAAATCTCAAAATTATACACACTTAGTCCTCGTTTTATTATTCTCCTTTAAAACATAAGGACTAATTTTGTATGATTATAAATTTTTAAAGACTTGCTTGATAGAGTTAAAATTTCAGAAACCTGTTCGATAATTAAAACAAAAATGATGAACTAAAATTTTTATCATTAAAATTATTTTTAAAATACATTAAAAAATCAAATAACAAATTTAGCCATATAAAATTGACCCCCACACCCACAGCTCTGATTCTGCCCCTGATTAGTTGGATATTATAAGCAAAATGATCACTAACATTTTTGTCTCTAATTTTTTTTCCCTAGCCATTGTGTCTTCTTTCTTCTAAAATTTCATCCATCATGCGTTTAAATATTCTAGTTTAATCTCTTACTTGATTCCTTTTTCCTTCTATTCATATTTTTTTTGCACACATCATCGTAATTTTAATAAGCCATCATAAGAAGCAACGACGTTTATGCAAACATTGGTCATCGTAAAGTCTTTACGCTCATATTTAAAAATATAAAAATTAATATTGTAGATAGATAAAGTGACAAACAACTCCTTTCCTGACAAAAGCTTTAATTCGATCACCCTAAAATAAATGCAAGTAAAAAATATAAAAATATGATTTTATAAAGAATCAATTAGTCTATTAAATGAATCATAGAATATTCAAAAGATTAGAATGCAACACACAACTTTGTCCTACAAAACCATCTCAAGTGATGTAGGCTCATTTGGAACAACATGAGGAGTAATGGACCACAACTGAATAATGTGTCGTTGATCTTCCAATCCTTGTGAGATTGATTAATGGAACGAATGCAATTGAATGTTGTAGCCATTTGAAAGAACAATATCAGGATTGAAAATTTTACAAATGAATGGATTTGCGTCACATTGTAGGTATGCAATTTTTATATTTGCCTCCCCTGGTTCGCATGGTATCAAGTTCATAACTTGTGAGGGAAAAGACAACCCCATGATTTTAAAGCAACATTGCACGTTTAGCAAGAAGAGGCATGGAGAAGTGGGAAAAGTGGGAGTAGAGACATGAGGTGGGATAGTTAGAAGAAAACCTAAAATGGTTTTTTAGCTTTTATGCTTCTTGAATTTTTTTTTCTTTTTTCACTCCCACATATAATTATAAATAAGAATTTGATTTTATTCTTGACATGTTTGCATGAAATGGAACATTAGAATATCAAGGAAATTATGTTATTATATTTAGTTTAACACTAGAATTTAACATAATATCTATTAATACTTAATTCATAAATTGTATATATTTAATTAAATTATAAATGAGAATTATATCAATTAATAACATATATAGAATTTAATGTAAGTATTTTATTAATTCACACGATTATAGTTCAATTTTAATTGTTTATTTATATGATTTAATTTGCAACAAAATCATTTAATTATTATTCATGAAATTATTATGCCAATTCAAAATTATTCACAAAATATTAGTATTCGGGAAGTTATATTTGAGATCATGAAAGAGAATATTAAAATCAAGTAAAATTTTTTTATTAATTTTAAAATAATAATTTTATATAGGAATTGGTATTATATTTATTCAGATATATTTAGATTTTAAAAAATAAAATTTTAAATTGTGAATCAATTAAGAAATTATATTTGAGATTCTGAGATCATGAGAGAGAAGTTGTATTTTCAAATTATCAATCTGATAAATTACAAAAAAAAAAATTAAATTTACTCAAAATTGGGAAAATGGCAGTAAAGTCCCTTTAAATTATCTAAATGACAAATTGGTCTCATAAAATGACATAATTCTCATGGATTCCCAAGCGATGTTTTTGTCGTTAGAGAATTATAAGGAATGACACTTTTGCCCTTTCTTCAAATTAAAAAAAAAGGTCATTTCTCCATTTCAGTCGTGCATTGTGCTCTGTCTCTCCGTGCCCTTGCGTGTCGCCACAACTATGTCTCCATCGCCTTCTTGCCGTCACAATGTCGCTGTAGCTAAATAGTCAGTGTTCTCACTTGCTATTTGCTTCATCTCTAGCAGCTTCGACAATCATGTGGGTTTGTGGGTGTGTTTGCATTCCCAGTAGTGAGTCCAACAGCTTCTCTCCCTCTCTCCCTAGTCGCACTTGATTCAGGCATGTATTTCTTTTCTTAGCTTCTATAGGATTGTGTTTGTGAGTTTGAATCTGAGTTCATGTATCTTCAAAAGGCAGTAGTACTACTGCATCTATATGTATAGTATAGATATTCAAAGGCATGTGTCTGGGAACATGATGAAGTCATTATTCTTGAAGCCTATGCTCTCATCAAAGGCAAAATGTAGAATACAAAAATACCTTTTTCTTACGATGAATTCATTGTCCCCCTTAGTTGAATCGGATTCTCTTAAAACCCTTCAAAATTTGTGAGGATCGAAGGTGAATGGAAAAGGAATGTTTTTCTCCATTGCAAAGACTATATTTTCTTATTTAGAGTAGCTATGTGATTCCCTTAATTTCCACTACTTCAATTCTAGACTATTGAGTGTACACCATAATGAGGTTGGTTCACATCGTGAATCAAATGCTAGTTGTAAGAATATTTTTTTTTACCTATTTTACATTAACAAATGAAGACACTGATTTCTTTCAAAGTTTCAAAATTTTTTTAAGGCTCTCATTCCGGTCAAACTCTTTCCTTTTTTTTTTTTTGCATTTCCATCAAACTCAAGATATTTAGATGTAGAGATAAGGTCAAATGAGAAAATAATATGTTCTAAGATCACATCTTCTGGTGATAAACAAAATTAGTGCAAAATAATGAGGAACTCTAATTTATGTTCTGCCACGATTGAAAATAATAAGGAACTTTGATTTATGTTCTTGAAGGCTATACTCTCATCAGAGTCCAAATGTAGAATTCAAAAAAACTTGTTTGGTTCTAATCTATATATATGAACTTTTTTTCTAAACATCGTATGGAGACTTCAAGTTATTAGTAAAAGCACTTCGTGTGAAAATGTGTCACGCGTGCGTGTGTTTGTAAACATTGATAAACACAACATTACATTTATTTTGACTCATTTACAAAAGCAAACAAAATAATAGTAGGAACCCTTTAACTATGTCTCAAGAATTTCATGAAAAAATATTATAGATTAATCAACATACATTTGTACTGGCTCATTTACAAGTCATGTACGTATACAAGTCTAGAAAAATAATATCTTGTCTATTAGACTCTATATATTACCCTTACATCTCATATCTTTAAAATGTTACCAAGCATGTTTGTTTCTTAATTATTTTGAGTAAGAAAAGAGTCATAATTTTGCAATTATAATTAATCATTCTCTTAATTCTTGGAAGCAAAGTAATTAGAACTATGAGATATTTGGCATGATTTTGTTTGACCTTTGTTGCTATGACTAGTATGGATTATAAAATATTAATAGGGAGTCTTGATTGTTTAGGACAGGAAAGATGATAAATGCACTAAGTCTTTTTAAGAAGGACTTTTTCAAGAAAAATAAAGATAAATATAAGAAAATGAGGCTGAAACATAGAATAAATTTGAACTGAAGGCTTGGAAGAGTTGCCAAAGGCTGAAAAGGTCAAGTATGTTGAGAAGGCAAGGCAATTAAAATTTGACAAACATATTGAAAAACAAAATATAAGGCTCTTTTTCACATGAAGTACTCTGTGAGGTAGTTTATGAAACTTGTAGAGTTCGTGAAAGTGAACAAGAACTTGAAAACGAGGGTAGAGAACATCAAGTTTGGGATGTTGCTTGACATCTAATAGAAAGCACTCCCTCGAGACCTCTTTTTTTAATTAATGTCTTCATATGATCCATCTACTCATCAATTTTGCATAAAGGGGAAGTTAAAAGAAATGAAAGCAAAGATGTTCACATATTGATGGGATTACCCTATGATAGAGATAGGGTGTTAGTAGAGGTAGATGATCAACAGGAATCATTTTTTAGATTGAAGAAAAAATATAATAAAATTTCATATAAGAAATTATTGGCCTTAATTAAATCTGGAGTAGAGGCTGAAAATTTTGAGTTTTTATTTGTATTGTACAAATTGAAAATACTTTTATGTCCAAGTGCTATTGCTAGTATTAGTGAGCGGATACTTAAAGGGATATATTGCACCAAGAATGCACTAAAAGACTTCAATTGGTCAAGATATATATTAGATGACTTGTGTGATGAATTGAAAAGGTATTTGAAACAAATGAGGAAAAAGAAGGAGGATGGCATTATAAATATTGGAGCATGCTTGTACTTTTTAGTGGTATGAATAGATGAATGTATACTATTCTTTTCACTGTAATGTGTTTATACTAAGTATAATGTGATAATTATATGTATAATTTGGTTATTTGGTTTAGCCCAAAAGAACGAGTTGTTAGGGCTAAGCTTGATTATATGACTTTTTTTATAAAGCTAATAAGTATCATTACATTATTGTTTACTTAAGGATACTAAAAGCTTATAGAGAAAAAGTTTATTAATATCTTTGTACTTTATTGTAAAAAGAAATATTCACTTAAATAAATTTCTCAAACCCATTAAATAATTTCTCAAGGGTAGGAATTTGAGAGAGATTCTCTTGACATATAAATTGTAAAAAAATTTATATTTACTCTATTTTATTATATCAATTATTTATTTATTTATTTTATTTGTAATAAAAATAAAATATTTCTATTCTTTAAAATATAGATGAAAAGATTTATGGTTTGATTTGGACAAAATCAATATTACTTCAATATTTTTGAATTAGTTAGTAACAAAATTCATATAAAACAAAAAAATATACACTTAAATACTTTTTTCATAAAAATTATTTTTTAATTAATTAATTTTATTTAACAAAAATTATTGAAAAAAGAAGTATACACTTAAATAACTTTGTCACAACAATTGTCAATGAGAATTTCTCACTACTAATAAATTGTGAGAAACATTCATGATAATAATTTTTCACAGGTTGAAATTTGAAAGAAGTTCTTTTGATATATAATCTATGAGAAATACTTGAAAGGAATAACTTGAAAAATTTTCTCACAGATAATGTGTCAAAAAAAGTTCTCATCATTAAGTTATCCATGAAAAATGTTTGCTCAAAAGAATTTCTTACTTAAACGATTTGAAAATAATTTCTCACAAAATACAATATGTGAGAATTACTTATGAGCAAAAATTCCATGAGAATTTCTCATGGATAAAAAGCGTAGAAACTCTATCATTTAGAATATTTTCTCATAGGCATAAATTATGTGAGAATTTCTTTTATATATATTGTCTGTGAGAAGTTATTTTTATTATATTTTGACAACATTCCAAATTGGCACCATAATGTGCTATAGTTGCAAATTTTCCATGCAATTCTCACAAATATTTCTTTTATATCATACTTGTGAGAAAAAGGTGTGAGAAATCATGCGTAAATTGATTTTCTGTGAGAAAATCCACAAGAAAATCTCATGTTTTAATTTTCATGAGAAACTTTCTTGAGAAAAAGACTTTTTTCTTGTAGTGAGAGAGAAAGCAATATTGGGATGTTTTATAGTATTTCTGTTGGAGAGGCCACTTCCTCCATGACTAGGACGAGACTAATGATATCATATATAGACTCGATATTTATTACTCACTGTTTTGGACAAATATAATTTAAAACAAGTTTTTTTATTAAAATTTTCTAAATGTACAAGAATTAAAGGAGTTATTGTCAATAGTGATTGGGGTTATTGAAGATAACCATCAAAGATTGATTGCTTATGTTGAATCTACATTAAAAAAGGAGCATATGAAAAGGAAAGCATCATGAAAATTAAAACGGGAAGGCAAGTCAAATGCTGAAGTTGAGGAAGAAGATGACCGAGCAGAATACAATAGTAAAGACAAGCCAAAATCTGAGTTTGAAGAAGACAAGGAAAATTCTGAGTCTGAAGAAGATGGACATGAAGAAGATGGAGGTGATGAAGGAGAATAAGATGAAGGAGACAAAGAAGATAAAGGAGCAGAAAAGGAGAAGAAAATGAAGGAGATGAAGATGAAGGAGAAGGTAGAGGTGATAAAGGAGGAGGAGGAGGAGGAGGAGGAGAGAAGAAGAAGAAACTAATAATTTGTTATCTCTAATTCATAGGAAGGAGAAAAATCAAATGATGATATAGAAGCCAAGGAAAATGATAGTGAATGATGACTAAGGAGATCTACATGAAGAAAAATACCAACTATTACGTCTCCTTAGATTTTGTTGAAACTGATGCATAGAGAAAGAAGAAGGTTGATGAAAAGAAAAAATTGTTTTCAATTATATCACATATGTGTAAAAAGGAGGAAGGTGATGAGTAAGTATTTTTTTATTCATTAATTTCTCATTGATTTGCAACAGTTTAAGAGAAGTTAATTATTATTTCCTGTTTCAGGATTTTGGTTGAAATGTATGATCAATATTTCACTCATGATGAACTTCAATGTTTGGGAGGAATGTAATGGCTTAGTAATAGGGTGAGACATTTTTTAAATTTGTTTTTCATAATTTATAGTAAACAATATACATGTAACATGATTTTCTTAATGGTTGTAGTTCATGACTATGTTATGCCATGCATTAATGGGTGATATCAAGGATTTAGGTCCAGTCCGCTGTCATATATTTAATGCTAACTTCATACTTAGCTTCTTGCAAAATTACATTTAAATGTCTTGTTCATATTTTTTTTTGTAATTTATTATAAACTGTATTGTTGTTGTAGTGCAAAATGACATCAAATCTCCTCATTTGGAAGGCAACAAAGAACAAGAGGGAGATCTTACCTAATTATGTAGGATATAATATAGCTGAATGTGATCTCATCCTCGATCCAACTCTTATAAATCATCATTGGATGTTTTTCGTGCTAGAGTCAAAGACAATGAACTTCTATGCCCTTGACTTCTTAAAGGGAGATTGTGGTATTGAACCAAAGAGAAAGAAAAAGAAAAAAGATGGAGCTTTAGATGCAAAAAGGTTATTGGCGAATACATGTGTATGGTCTATTAGTCAAGTTTGATGGTGTATTTTATAGTGTATATAGTTTTGATAATATGAATTTGTTTCCTTTACAGTGAAATAGGTTCTTCAATATCATTCAATTGGTGAATCTAGACTTGATAAAAAAGAAATTAATAGCTAATGTTATGTGGCCTATAGTGCCCCAACAAAATAATCTATGTTTTTTCTACTTATTATTACAGCTTATTTTGTTTATGTAATGCTCTTATTTCATTTGACCCCTTGTGATTATTGTTTATATGCTGCATATTTGTAGGAAAGATTGTGATGTTCTTGTCATGATTTGGTTGAAAACATGGGATCCCACAATGTCGCAAGACTTCATTGATGTACACTTGCATTTTCTTTAATGTTATTCTTTCTCCTTGTGCCTTAAAATGACAAGTGCCTATGTCATAACATAAGAAGTGCTTATTCTTTGGTGTAGGAAGAAGTAACTAACTTTAGGTCTGAGCTATTATAGTGGTTGATTAATCATCCAAAAAATAAAAAAACTAAGGTGGCCTTAAAATTATTTGATGAAGAAAAGACAAGACAAAAGAAGAGGGGGTAGCTACTTTAGTATATATAGGATATTCAATGTAATGACTATTTGAACATGTCTCAATGTAATGACTGTTTGAATATTTTTTTAGTACATGTAATGACATCTTGGTTCAAGGAATGAAGTTTCATTCACTAGTTGAATATTGCTTAGTCTCGTTTAGGCTAGAAAAATAGCTTATAAAATGGCAAGTAAATAATGCAACATATAACTTGAAAAATGTGGTAGATGATAATGACATTTTATTAAGAAAATGTGAAATACCAAATAGTGGTTGGGTTCATCCGATAAAGAAGGAAGTTATTTAAAATAATATTTTTAATGGACTAAAAATAAGTATTGAAAAATGAAGTTTTGGTGTGCATGTGAATAGAAACAAAAAAAAATTAGCAAGCATAATTTGGTTCAATAAAAATAACAGAAGAATGGAGATGAACAAAATGTAAAATAATAAAAGAATTCAGCAAGGAAAGTTTGGTTGTACAAAATTCACAACTTTCCATCCACAACTTTTTTTTTATATTAATAACTTTTATTTCTAAATTCGTAACAATTTAATAGCTACTCGCAAGTCCTACTCTACAAGTCCTAACATGCATTAGGAGTTAAAAATTCAAAACTTTCCATTTACAACTTTTATTCTTATATTAACAGCTTTTTATTTCTAAGTTTGTAACAATTTAAAACCCATTTGCAAGTCTTGCTCTACAAGTCTTGACATGCATCAGGAGTTAAAAATTTACAACTTTCCATTCACAATTTTTGTTCTCATATTAAAAAATTTTGTCCCTAAATTCGTAACAATTTAATAGCTATTCGCAAGTCCTGATCTGCATAAGGAGTTGAAAATTCATAACTTTTTATTCACAAATTTCATGGTTATATTAATAACTTTTGTCCCTAAATTAGCAACAATTTAATAGCTATTTGCAAGTCCTAATCTATATCAAGAGTTAAACATTTGCAACTTTCTACTCACAATTTTTATTCTTATATTAACTTTTATCCCTAAATTCACAACAATACAATAGGAAATTGTAATTTATCAGTACCCACGTACTGTCACATATGGGAGGAGAAATTTTCAAGGAGGAGAAGAAATTTACCCACATATAGCAAACCTAACAGGGGAAGAATGATTTCTTATATATTGTGACATATAGCTCCTAAAAAAAACCCATGTATAGCAGCTAAAAAAGAAAAAAGATAGACAAGAAGGAGAAGCAAAAGAAGAACCAAAAGAAGAGAAGAAGAGGAGAGCAACAAGACGATGAAGCAGAAGCAAGAATGAATGCCAATTGCTCTGCATTGATGGTTGAAATTTTTGTTTTATTTGAGGATAATTTGATCATTTCTTTTAATTCTCTAATGACAGAAAAATTCCATGGGACTGTAGGGAAATTATATCATTTTGTGAGACCAATATGTCATTTACATAATTTGAATAGATTTTTCTATCATTTTCCCCACAAAATTCTTCTATTAATTCACACATTTATAATAATTTAATTCAATTTTAATTTGTCTATTTATATGATTTAATTTGTAAGAAAATAAGTTAAATTATTATTCATAAAATTATTATACCAATTCAAAATTATTCATGAAATGATAGTATTTTGAAAGTTATATTTAAAATTATAGTAGAGAATATCAAGGATTAAGGAAAGCGGTTTTTGTTAATTTTCAAATTAATAATTTTATGTAGAAATATGTATTATTTATATAAATATATTTAAGAATTTTAAAATTAAAATTTTAAATTGCGAATTAGTTGGAAAATTATATTTGAGATTTTGATATAATGTGAGAGAAATTATATTTTCAAATTATAATCTTATAAATTAGAAAAAAATTAAATTTACTTATAAAATTCTGTTTCTAGTCGTGACATGGATTGACATAATTTATAGAAATTTATAGATTGAAGATATATTAATTGAATTAAATTGCATTTTTAAAAATTAAATTACAATTTGGGAAGTTATATATATTTGAGATCATGGCAGAGAAAGTCAAGGATAAAGGAAAAATTTTTTTATTAATTTTTAAAATAATAATTTTATATAGTTAATGTCCAAGTCTCTTTTTAAAAAAACTTAGTAAAACAAATTAAAAATAAATATAAAAAATAAATACTATGTGGCTGCGTAAAATTCAGAAATGAGAAAAATGAACACTTGTCATCATTGTAATTATACTTGTTATTCTACTATTATATATATATATATATATATAGATTTATATTGGATAATAACTTTTAAAATAAATATATTATTTAACATTTTAATATTCACGAGATTAACGGATGTAAAATATAAAAAGTTGTTATATAGATTTCAATTTTGTATGGGATGAAAGATTTTGAAATAAAATAAATTATTATTTAAAAAGAACATGAAAACAAAGAGGTGTAATAAATTATAAACTAGAACTCGTTATTTTACATTTTAATTTTATGTGAGGATAATATATCCTGAAATAATAAAATTTTTTTATAATTTAAATATGCATGGTATAAAAAAATTCTAAAGTAATTTATGTAAGGATAAAACAACTTGCTGTTTATGGAATAAAATAAACTGTTTTTATTTGAGTATAACTAATGATAACTAATTGTAAAATCAAATAAATTAATGCTTATTTCTATATTCATTTTTTGGCTGCACTTATTTGCATATCCTAAACACTAAAAGCATGTACTAGGGATAAGAAATATGATTATTTGTATAAAAACTATCAAGTCAATATTTACTCGTTCTTTGAAATTCAATTAATTTTAACCAAATAGAGTAGTGTGATTGAAAATTTTTGATAGATATAAGATTAAGAGGATTAATTAAAAATGTTCGTTTTCACATATCTTTTTTTAAGAAAAAAAATCAAATTATTCATTAAAACTTTTTCCCCCTCTCCTATCTCCTCTAAATCCTTTCCAATGCTCCTATATGTTGAACTGCACACGGTGCAAAATCTAGTAAGGGAGAATGACAATTAAATGACCTCTTAAAATGATTAATACTAAATCATGAGTTTTAAAAAATTTTCAATGGTGAAATATAGGAGGATGGACACTGATCAATTTGAGAATTTAATTTATGATAAAATTCTGATTTGATAATTTAAAAAAAATCTGATTTGATATTATCAAAAAATCCACATCCTTAGGGTCAATATACACTCTTTCAAAAGGATCAGCTACTTGTTGCTAAGGATGAAAATAGGTCAAGCTCCTATCAAGGGTCTACACCCAACTTACTTTAGGTCCAGCCTAACTTATTTACTAAATAGGCTCAAGTCTGGTTCAAACCTTTAATTAGGCTTATTTAATTAAATAGGCTAGGGTTAGTTTTTCAACAGGCTAAATTTTTAGTTTTGTTTTCAATTAGATTGAACTTATATGATTTAAGCGGTTCAAGTGTCTACACAAAGCTCTTTAAGCCCTCTAACTAATGGTATTGGTCTCACATTTAAAAAATTATCCATTTAAAAGATAGACACTCAAACCCAAAATGGTTTGTTTTCACAACAAAACACATACACATACTATGGTGTCTAACTCATAATACACAATGCCATTAACCCCAGAGATACCTTGACCACCTCAAATAGACCATACACCACATAGCAATTCATTCACATCACATAATTAAGCAATCATGCTCAAAATGACTACCAAACCCCCATTGGATAAAATCACAATGGGGTGGACAAAATTCAACATATTAATCAATTGGTCATTTTGACACTCAAAACACTTAATATATATATCAATCACTTGTAAGCAACTTGGCCAAGCACACACGTAATCCATAACACCATTCTTGAACCAAGATATACATACTTATCACAAATTCATACAAGTGATACCCAAATAATGTCATGTTCTTAAGTTGGCAATATTTAGTGCCAATATTCGTTACAACACACAAAAAGAAAAAAGGGAAGAGCTACACCATGATACTCTTTACTCTTCAAATACCCCTTCTATCCCGTTGCCTCTACCAGAACCTTCACCTGTAAAATATAACCACGGGATGAGATAAACATCTCAGTAACTAATACAGCTAATCAAATGTTTATTACCATAAATAACCATGAAAGTTATCAAAACCATGGTATTATCAAGCATATCAAAAATTATGAGATATATGTATCTCTTCTCAACAAAACACAGAGTTTTACATTAGCATGATCATCTAACCACCGACCTTTAATTCTTCCCGACATGAAACCATAAGCTCTCCTGGTTCAACTACTTATTGATCCGAGCATACTTTCGATGGTAGAAATACCCGGCCAAAGGTAATCTAACCCGCCTACGGACTATAGTTTTTTCCTCTTCACACACTTAGGATAAAGGTATCGTTGACTCCTAACTGCATCCTAACGAGTACTAGAGAGTTGCCAGACTACTCGGATGTCCCATGGTAATAGTCCCATATAATATTGCACTGGATGTCCCATGGTGTTAGCCCGACCATATGAATTTTTCACTCACAAATCTCCACACACATATATTTTCACTTATCTCGGGTGAACTTCCACCCCTATGATCATGATTTTTCACAATTTTTACTACTTTTCATCACATTTTCACTTCACACTTATATACATAGTATATATATATTTTAATTAGAAACAATAACCATTTACAAAACACTTTTTCATGCTAAAATAATTTACAATGTCAAATTATGCACAAAGCTCTTCAAAACCACAACTTAATCATTTATAATTATTTCTACACAGTTATAATAGTTAATAAACACAATAAACTATATGATTATCTTAACCCTTTTGTCACACAAAAACGGTTATTGTGGCTCAACATTAGCTCCACACGTTCTATACATACAATATGGCTTGAGCAACGCTCAATCTACACCAATAAGTGACAATCATCAATTATCACTTTGGATAACTTCGAATTCACTAGGTTCTAAGTGCTTAAAATACTCAAATTCCTTCTCTAACAATATCAACCATTTTCACACACTCTAACCATCCTATTACACATTCTAACACACCAAAATCGCTAGTCAATATGTCACATTGTCTCAAAATCCTAAAATTGTGCTTAGAATTCGTCCAAACCCTTATCAAAAATTTTCAATCATCACAAAACTCATAAATTTAAGGTTAGAAGCTTGATTTAACTCTCCAAGATCTTAAATAAACTAATGGGTTTGGTCTAGACCTAAGGGAACCGAAATCAAAGCCCCCATTACCCTAAATGTTTAGATTTTCGCATAAAAGAAGGAGAAGAGGGAATGTGCAACTTACCTAATGGCGAATCAAGCTAAAAAAGCCCTCAAAGTAGCCTAGAGATTGTGCCCTAGCAGACCAAATCTCCTCCATTGCTCTCTTATTTTCTCTCTTTATTTTTTCTATTTTCGATTTGTTATTCATGTTTGATAAGTACAAATTTTGCTCGTACGCTACGGTGTACTGACTCACCCCCCACGGTGTATGGCACAGAAAGCCCCATGAAATTTTAAACTCCCTTCCATGCCATGGTCCGCTTGAACCTCGACCTAGCTTTCTTTTAAGGCTGTCCAAGGATCCAAAAACTATATTAGTCTCCATAAACGTTGCTAAATAATAATTTATCTATATTGACCAAATTACCCCTTGAAAACATTGATAATTACTAATGAGGGAACTTAGGATGTTACAAAGCTCATGCCTCTAACTTACTACACAAACTTAGGCCTATTTGGTCAAAGCCTAGCTCAGTCTAGTGTATTTTCACCCTTACTTGTTGCCTTATCTCCCAAGTGTAGCAAGATTTCCACGTGTTCCTCACTTTTCACATATATTAAATACTCTAAATTTGGATGATAGAATGACTTAAATATACTCATTCAATGAAGATTTTAATTATAATTATTAAATTTTATTAATATTTAAAATTATCATAATATATTTTCTTTAAAACTTCAAAATAACCCGCATGTTTATAACACTTTTCATGTATATTATGTTATGTGCGTGTCAAAAGTATGTGTGTCAAAAGTCCTATATTGCCTAAATGAAGAACTCTCCTAGTGTATAAATACTAAGGAATGAAGTGGGCTAATAAAATAAGCTCGGAGAAGAAGTGGGCTAATAAAATGAGCTTGGAGAAGAAGTGGGCTTACATGCACGAGACAGGCTAACTCAAGGCAATCGCAGTTAAAATCAGCCGATTCACCCCCTTACGTGTGAGTTTAGAGGCACTGGGTTCCTTTTATCAAATTATTTTTACAAAATAAATAAATAATAATTATTTTTAGCTTACTTGGAAAACCTCAAATGTTTACTATTTAAATTTGAATTTAAAGCCTTAGCAGTTTCTAAACATTAAACCATTTCTCAAAAGCAAATTTGTTAGTTAATTTATTAAACGTCCTTATCTTCTAATGGCTCCAAATTACGTCCATGTAACCCCTCAACATTTCCAGACATATGCTTAAATATGTTTTATATTCGTATAATTGATGCTTAATGGGGTTTAATATGAAATTATGAGCCTAATGTCTACCTTCAGCCTATATATAACCATGGGTGCAGACAGGATAAGTGCCAGCCTCTTAAGCTTTCTAGGCATTCTTCTCCCCCTTTAACGTCTCTTCTTCATTTGAGTTTTCTATTAGTAATGCTGTTCTGTGCCCTTGCATTGTGTAGGAAATGCTTGTTTAATCTTGGAAAACTACCAGTTTATAATCCTAGTGTGTCAGAATAGTTTTTAAGGACAGTATCCTTTCGGGCACAACTCAAGTAGCTCGCCGTTTGTGTCTATACAGCCAATAATCTTAAGAACTAATCAAACCAAATAGCATCCAACAGTGCTGAGAATGTCATCCCTGAGGATGTGCCTGGTGGTTCGGCTAGAAATTAGTACGTGTCTGCTGCTATTACTGTCCCCCTGTTGAGGCCATTCCTAAACATATCAAAGATAAAGGTCTTTAACAGCAGGAACTTCAAATGCTAGTAAGGATGAGTCTTCACCATTCATGATATGCATGGTATGACTATTGCTCTTTCTCAATCTGAGCCTCCTGGTGATGCTGACCAAGCCCAGAGAGTTGTATGGGCTCATGCAAACAAGGTATGCCAACACACTATCATTAGCACTTTATCTAATGATTTGTTTGATGCCTACTGTGTTATAAGGAAGCTTGTAAGATATGGGAGTCCCTAATAACAAAGTACATTGTTGAGGATGCCGACAAACAAAAGTCCGTTGTGGAAAACTACTAATAGGAGATGATTGAGAACAAGGATGTGAAGGAGCAAATCAATGAATATCATAAGCTACTGGAGGAGCTTCGTGCTAAAAACATCAACCTTCTAATTGAGTTTGTTACTGGAATCCTGATTAAGAAGCTGTCAGAATCGTGAAATGATTACAAACAATAGCTATAAAACAAATAAAAGCAGCTGTCCTTGATTGACCTAATTACTTACATCATTATTGAAGACACTAATTGTAAGGCAGTATGTGCAGCTCGAACTAGAGAGATGACATCTAAAGCCAATCTAGTAGAGACAAAGCCTCACAACAAGAGGTATGACCCTAAAATTAAAGACAAAAAGAATAGGAAATTTAATTACAAACCTAGTACTTTTAACCCCTTTTTCAAGAACAAAGGAGTCTGTTTTATCAATGGTAAACCAGGACACTATGCAGCATAATGAAGGAGCGAATCATGATAAGCCTTGAAAGCCAAATGTAAATTTGGCATAACAAGATGATGACAATGATGATGATGTCATTTCTGTAGTAGTGTCACAAGCTCTCTTGATTTTTGATGTGAAGAAATGGGTGGTAGAATTTAGGGCTACTAGGTACATATGTGCTAATTGGGAGACGTTTAGCTCCTATGATCCTGTAAAGGAAGGGGAAGACTGTGTTTACCTTGTTAATTCCTGAACTGCCAAAGTTTAAGGAAAAAAGAAAGTGGTCTTAAAGCTCACATCAGGAAAGACTCTAGCTCTAAATGATGTTCTACATGTGCCTGAAGTTAGAGCAAACTTAATTTCAATTGGTCTATTAGGGAAAGCTGAGGTTAAAGAATCCTTTGAATCTGACAAGATTGTAATGATAAAGAATAATGTATTTGTAGGAAAAGGGTATTGTAATTAGGGACTGTTTGTTTTGAATATTGATGAAATGAATAAGATTGAATCTTCTGAGTATATACTTATTTATATGATTGATTCCTTTACTTTGTGGCATGCTAAACTATGTCACGCTAGTAAAGGTTATATAAATAGAATGCGACAACTTGGACTACTTTTTGAAATTAAAAACAATGATTTTGAAAAATGTGAAGTGTGTGTAGAAACTGAACAAAGTAGAAAACCTCATTTTTCTAATCAAATAGAATCTGAATTATTGTCTTTAATTCACATTGATTTAGGTGATTTAAAACAAACCATAACTAGAGGTGGTAAAAAATATTATATCACTTTTATTGATGATTTTTTAAGATATACTAAGGTATACTTTTTAAGAAATAAATATGAGGCTTTTGAAAAATATCTTTTATACAAAGTAGAAGTTGAGAATCAATTAAACAAAAAAATTAAAAGAGTTAGATATAATAGAGGTAGAGAATATGTTTTTTTAAATAATTTTTGTGAAAAAGAAGATATTATACATGAGAAAACACCTCCTTATTCTCCCGAGTCTAATGGTACTATAGAAAGAAAAAAATAGAACATTAAAAGAAATGATGAATGCTTTGCTTGTGAGTTCTTCTGCGCTTGATAACTTGTGGGATAAAGCTATTTTGTTTGTATGTTTTTTACAAAATAGGATACCTCATAAGAAAAAAAAAAAAACATCTTATGAGTTATGGAAAGGATTTACCCCAAATTTAAAATATTTAAAAGTGTGGGGATGTCTTGCAAAAGTTTTATTGCCTAATACTAATAAGAGAAAAATTAGTTCTAAAACTTCTAATCATATGTTTATTGGGTATGTTGAACAAAGTGCAGCTTATCATATTTTAGTTTAAAAAAGTGATATTTTAAACCAAAACACAATTGTAGAGACTAAGGATACTAAATTTTTTGAACATTTTTTTTAAAAAATTGGGCATGTTTCTAAACTTGTTGAGAATTCAAAGTCTAAACAAAATTCAAATGAGAATTTAGTTTTAAGGAGAAGTAAAAAAAAAGAAAGAAATGAGTTTTGGAGATGATTTTTACTCTTATTTAGTGCAAGATGAATCATTAAATTTTTATGAAACTATTTCTTCTCCTGATGCCAAATTTTGAAAAGAAGCAATTGAAATTGAAATTGATTCTTTAAGAAAAAATAAAACTTAGGTTTTAACAGATTTGCCCCAAGGAGCTAAGGCTATTAGGTGTAAATGAATTTTTAAGAAAATATATTTTCCAAATGGTTCAATTAATAAATATAAAGTAAGGCTTGTGGTCAAGGGTTTTACTCAAAAGGAAAATATAGATTATTTTGACATATTTTCTCTTGGGACTAGAATTTCTTCTATAAGAGTTTTCATTGCTTTGGCTTCAATTTACAAGCTTTTTGTTCACTAAATGGATGTTAAAATTGAATTTTTAAATGGTGATTTGGAAGAAAAAATTTACATGGTACAACCTGAGGGATGTGTGATTCCTAGGCAAGAAAATAAAGTTTGTAGACTCGTCAAGTCTTTGTATGGCTTAAAAAACAATAAGCAATGGCAAGAGAAACTTGATCAAATTTTGACAACTGGTGAATTTTCTACTGTTGAAGTAGAAAGATGTGTTTATACAAAGTTTGTGAATGATAATTGTGTGATTATATGCTTGTATGTAAATGACATTGTAATCTTTAGCTCTAGTATGTGTGTTATTAATGAAACAAAAATTTTCTTTCTTCAAATTTTGATATGAAAAATATAGGTGAAGTCAAGATAATCTTGGGTGTAAAAATCACAAGGAATAAAAATGAGATTTTGCTTTCCCAAGAACATTATGTTGAGAAAATTCTCAAAAAGTTTGAACATCTTGAAGATGCTCCTTTAAATACTCATTATGATTTGAGTGTGCAATTAAAAAAGCACAAGGGTGACCCAATTGCTCAATCTGAGTATGCACAGATCATTGAAAATTTGTTGTATTTGATGAATTTTACTAGGCCTGTTATAGCTTATGCTATAGGTAGATTGAGCAGATATACTCACTGTCCAGGCAATAAATATTGGGAGGCTTTGGTAAGAGTCTTGAGATATTTGAGAGTTACCATGAATTATGGTATATTGTATAGTGAATTTCTCGCTGTATTGAAAGGATACAATGATGCTAATTGGATCTCAGATTCAGAAGAGACATATTCACTCTTGGTGGTGATACAATAACCTAAAAGTCTGCAAAATAGATAATCAATACAAAATCCTCAAGGGATTTTGAATTGATTGCCATGGAGCTGGCTGAAACTAAAGCTGAGTGGTTGAAAAACTTCTTAGCGAGTATTCTAATAGGTGAAAAGCCCACACCATCAGTGTCTTTACATTATGATAGCCAATCTGCAATAGTAATGGCTAAAAATAAGATCTTCAATGGCAAAAGTAGACATATTCGATTGAGACATAATATTATAAGGTAGCTGCTCAAAGATGGGGTTATCTTAATCAATTGTGTAAGATCAGAGTTAAATCTGGCAGATTCGTTAACTAAGCCCTTAGGGAAGAAATTTATTATTGAAACATCGGGGAGAATGGGACATAAGCTTGTTTGAAATTAACAGTGATGGCAACCCAACCTTTGTGATTGGAGATCCCATGAAGAAGGTTCAATAGGTAAGGACAAGTCACTTGCTAGTTCTGCTAGCACTGAATTTTTGTCCCTTCCTATGACTTGAGAAAGTGCTAGAATGCATTGAACGGAGGCTGAGTGAAAGCTCTTAATGTTTTCATAGTCCTTATGGATGGTGTATTCATCATAAATACACTTGATGAAAATAGGTATACAAATGTGGAGTGGGGTTGCTCCTATGAGATCGTGGTAAAATCTCTAAAGCATTTGTTAAAACTAGGCGGGCGCATGGCCGATAACGTGCAAAACCATCGTTAACAATAGAGACTGTGGGGTATAATTCAATTTATAAGACCTCCAGTACACGCTCAAAATCTGTTAGTTTAATAACAAAGTTACACTGACTTTTCCGTGTGCTAAGTTTTATTAGTCTAGATTTGGTTCAAGTTGACAAACACCAAATTCAAAGTGATTATCTTCCATGTGAATAACTTAGATGATAATAGACTCTTTTGACACATGTGGGGGATTGTTGTGTGTGTGTCAAAAGTGTGTGTGTCAAAAGTCCCACATTGCCTAAATGGAGAACTCTTCTAGCGTATAAATACTAAGGAATGAAGTAGGTTAGTAAAATAAGCTTGGAGGAGGAGTGGGCTCGCGTGCACGAGACAGGCCAACTCAAGGCGATCACAGTTGAAATCAACTGATTTGCCCCCTGCTCAAGAGTTCAAAAGGAACTGGGTTCCTTCTACTGAATTATTTTTACAAAATAAACAAATAAATAATAATTTTTAGCTTACATGAAAAACCTCAAATTTTTGCTGTTTAAATTTGAATTTGAAGCCTTGGCAGTTTTTGGGCATTAAATCACTTCTCAAAACTGATTTGTTAGTTAATTTCTTGAACGCCCTTGTCTACCAACGGCTCCAGATTACGTCCGTGTAACCCCCCAATGTTTCCAGACATATGCTTAAATGTGTTTTATATTTGTATAACCAAAGCTTAATGGGGTTTAATCCAAACTTATGAGCCCAACGTCTACCTTCGACCTATATATAGCCATGGGTGTAGATAGGATTAGTGCCACACTCTTTGGCTTTTGAGGATTCTTCTTCCCCTTCGACTTCTCTTCTTCGTCTAAGTTTTCTGTTAGTACTACTGTTATGTGCCCTTGTATTGTGTAAGAAGTGCTTGTTTAATCTTGAAAACTGACGGTTCATCGTCTCGGTGTGTTGGAATAGTTCTTAAGGACAGTGTCCTTCCAAGCACGACTCAAGCAGCTCGCCATTTGTGTCCATACAGCCAACGTATTATTCCCTACAAAAATTTAATATTTGGTGCTTTCTGAATATCATATGATAAATTTTTTTATAGTCATTCAATTAAATCAAACATTTATTATCATGTCACATGGAACACTCATTGAGTAAATAGATTTAAATCTCTAACCCAATCCAAATTCACAATATTCCAATTCTAATTAGTGCTCATTCATAGGAAATTTATAAATACATCTTAAAATACTTACTAAATTAGCAAATTTTAAGGCATGATCTCACCCTAAATGAATCTCTAACTCCCCATTCAGCCAATAAACCTTTTATATAAAATAAATAGCTTTTTGTAAACAATAACATAATTATTTTCATAAATTTCATTCCGATGCCAATTATATGATGGGAGTAGTGTTCCAAAAAAATATATATCTACAAGACTTGAACCCAATGCCTTATTTTATTTTATTTTTTTTTATATTCCCTGAGTCCCTTTGGTCCTATTTATAAAACAATTTCATCTAACATGTTTCATAAAAATCAAGAAAAATCTTAAACTTCATTTAAGTCTATTTTATAATTTAATAAGTTTTTACCTTTGCCTCCTATGAAGGATAAAAAGAATTATTTTTAATAATTTTTTCTATCATTTAATAATGACAAAAAGGTAAAGATAAACATAGAAAAGTATGAAGTACCCTGTAAATAAGATTAAAATTAATTTTTTCTTTATTTCCTGTAAATAGGACTAGATAAGAAGTATATCTATATGATTGGATCAGATTCGATCATTCTCAGGCTTAATTAAAAGTAACTTTTTTAAAAACGTTTTCTATATCCATACGAAATTGAACTCAAACACCTTGCATTTACGCGGCCATGACTCATTTAGCTAGAATCAATGTGGGTCCTTATTTTGTTTTATTCGAGCGGTATCGCGTAGTTTCTGCGTAACTCAATATAAATTTAATTATTAACTCAATAACAATTATGATAATAAATGACCACGATGATAATGTTTACAATTCCATACCGTCGATAAAATTTTTAATTCATAAATAAATTATAGAATATTTATGCACTTATAATTTAAAATTATAACGTCTCGAGAAGTGAGATTGCGGACGACAAAAACCAAATTTGATGTTTGCCACGAGATCCTTTTAGAATGATTATTATAATCGATGTATTTTAGGACAATTGTTCGAGGTTGTCGTTAACAAAACGACCCACCTATCTCGATTTTTTATTAAAAATAAAAGAAAATCTCGTTTTAAAACAATACATATTTTTATTAATCATTTTTTAGGCATAGTAAACTAAATGCCCACATATTCTAATGAGAATTTAAATTTTAGTTCACTCCATTGTAAGAAACTAACTCCTATTAAATTTAGCCAGCTATTTAAGACAATAGCTAATATATATGAAAGAACAGCTTTAAAGGACATTAAATTAAAAAGCCTAAAATACAAGAAGTCACAAACGTTAGTGGAGTCTCTCTCACATATGCGTCATTCCATTAATTACTTGTATAAAAAAAAAATCAAGAGTTATGAGTCACAAGTCACTGTAATTAATTAATAATATACCATTTACGACTTTTGTTTCCTATTTGGGGAGAAGAGGATTATGACATAACAAAGATAGCAATATTTTTCTTGATAAACGGTATTGGATGATAATTTTATAGTTTTTCAATTTGTAAGTATTTAAATCGATTCTATTTTGTCTATGTCTTTAAAATTCCCTCAGGTTGTCTGGACATTATTTATAATTTTCAAGGTTAGTGCTTGCCACTTTAAATTCCAAAAAAAATTAAAATATTTATCAATGGTAATTGGTTTTCTCTCTTTAAATTTTGAGTTCAAATCATGTGTGTGTGTGGAGAGATTCCTACAAATAGAATTTTACAACCATCTAGTTTGATTAAACTCAGTTAAGATTTGAGTTCCAATAATATAATTTCTAAGAAATTGATTAAATTAAAAAAAGAAAAATTAACCATTGATTGATATTTTAGATGAGGGCAGAGAATTTCCATTTTTACAATTTCATTTATATATTTGAGGCAAGTTCATCAAAAAAGGATAATTTCGAATCTCTACTTTTATCCCCAAACCTGTTTCTTATTCTCATAAAACATAAATTTGCAAAATCTGTCAATACATTTTTTGTCTGATGTATAGAAAATAAAGATATTATTATCTAAAAATAAAGTTTCTCTTTCAATATATTCAGGACAAGCAAGTATAGAAGTATCTGAGCTAACAGGTCTAGATTTATAAGTATCCCAAAATCATCTCACCCATTGAATATCTACATCATAACCATAAGATTTCATCATCAATGCTTAAAAAATCATTCATGACTGGAAAAAAGATGAAACAATGAGTTATGGAAGACTTGTAATGATGCATGCATTCCAACCATTTCTCTGCAGTGAAATGAACTATTGGATTAAAGTATAAGATACAACAAAAAGTAAAGATGGGATTTAATATTTTCTCTATATCTTGTGTCTACATCTCCAATAAACCATTCAATTAATTTGACGATCTCCACAATGCCACTGGAACATTAATTGGGAGAGAGGATTTGAAACACTCACTAAATCTGACTTTGCATCTTATTATCCTATATTAAAGATTGTTGATTCCGAAATGGTGAAGTTCAAAGTTTTTTGCCCCAAATAACATGTAATTAAAAAAATAAAAAGAACTGAGATGTAAAGGATTCTTGGATAGACATCTCTAAAGTTAATAATAAAAGACTCCAAGACTAAATAGCAAAATTTTTATTAAATACACTGATATTAATATGTGGCGGTTTTTTAATATTTTCTCCCATTAAGATATAACATTATTTATGCCTTCAAATATTTAGGGTGTGCTCTATAGCTAGCGCTTGGACAAGGACCATTCAAAGTATTCACAAGTTTGGTTTAGTTTGGTTGATTTGTCAAAATTTGGGACCAATTTTAGTTTTAAGTTTTTTCTCTAATCAATTTCCTTCAGTTCTTAAATAGTTTGATTCAATTTTATTTAGGTTTGTATTTATTTGGAAGATTTTTTTTAATTATTGTTCTGGTGAATTTTTTCAGAATGTGCGCGCGCGCGTGTGCATATTTATTGATAATTTTAAACTATTCATAATCATTTTTAATGCAAAAAAAATCCAGAGATTAAATCAAGTTTTTTCACTCTTAATTAAAATTATCTAATTGATTTTTTTTCAAATTATTGCTAAACATTGTATCAATTACTTCTTTTTTATAGGTGAAAAAATTTACGGCTTAGTCACAACGTCTAAATATGATGCATTTAGCTATATAAAAATTATTAAAGAAGCAGTAGTGGATCTCAAAAAAGGGGAAGATCTTGAAATATATCACTTGAAATTATGCAAGAATATAATAATTTATAAATTTCATAAGTTATTAAACCAATACCTTTAAAGCACTTCGTTATAACATTAAAATATTATCATGGCCAATTGAAGACAACATTTAGCTGATTATAATATATTTTCTACTAGTGAATTAGAAATAAGAAAGTGGGGAAAGATGAGGAAAAAAAAAGAAACTTAGGCAGTGTTGTAAAGGAAATTTGGTTTGGTTTAAGCTAAAATTTCTAGAGGAAAAACTTAAAGTGAACTGAACCAATCAATTTCATATCAAAAGAAAAGTTGAACCAAGGCTATAGAATAAACCAATCAATTTTACTATCCAATATTGATAGATATTGGGCAAGGTCAGATTTGTGGGTAGGGATTCGAGATAATTGAGAAAAAGTCATGCAAGGTGCTGAGCGAGTTGTTGGGTGAAGTAAAAATAAGTATTTTAATGGAAGCTTGAAAATTATGATAATTTTTCTCTCAAATATACTTATAATATACTCAATGGTGATAACAATTATTCTCATCCTATTTGGAATTAAATTTGAAAACTGTATATTCCTCATAAATGTAACCATTTCTTTTGGCTATTGCTTCATACTAAGTTTTTGACAAATGAGGCTAAAAAAGTGGAGGCCTTAATACCATGGATTTTGTATATGATGTCATCGTGACGTGGAAGATGCTATTCACATTTTTCGTGATTATGATGTTATTAAAGATTTGTGGAAGTCCATCATCAAACCAAGTCTTTCACTAGATTTTTCAATTGTAGTTTGTGGAGTGATGTTACTTGAATGTTACTGCAACCATAGGGCAAGTTGATGGGCATTGAAAGGAGTTGTTTAATTTTTTGTTGCTTGTTGGCTCCTTTGAAAGTGAAGGAATGACGGACTTTTTGAAAATACCATCACTTGCCCACAACAAGGTTTTTTCCAAGCCAACGCTATTGTATCTAACTATAATGAAGCACGTTTGAGCTTGAAAGTGTGAATATTCGGGTTGTCATGAAGGATATGGAAACCCCCCCTTTTTTACAAGAAGGTTGGATTAGTGTTTATGTTGATAGAGCTTATTTACATTTTAATTTTACTATGAGCTGCGGAGATATCATCAAGGACAATCATCATTCATTACTAGAAGCTTTCATGCTTAAATTACCTTAGGGAAATTCTCTTGTGGTTGAGCTTTACGCGTGTCTTCGTGGTCTTCATAGAGGTTGGGATGGTGGATACAGGAATGTGAGTTTGCGAAGTGACTTGATGGAGGCTTTACATCTGATTAATTAAGGATGCAAATAATGAATCTTATGCTCACTGGGCCTTAATTTGATCTCAGAATGCCATAGTTTTCTCCAATGTGATTGGACTGTTGATCACAGATACATTTGAAGAAAAAATAATATTGAAGCTGATTGGATTGCGAAACATGTTCTTATATTGCTTGTTGGTCTCCATTTTCTATGTCTAGAGGAAGCTAGCTCTTTTCTTTCTTGTTCAATAGGTGTTTTTTAGCTTTACTTTTTAAGGGAGGGGGGGAACTAAACCAAGTCTATGTTTAGTTAACACCCTAATTGAGATTTGAGTCATCCAAACTTCAGTTAAGATGTTAAAAGCCTATTAAAAATAAAAGAACATGTTTGGTTACTTTCTTTTTTCAAATTACTTCTAGATAAAAAAAATTAGGGTTAAGAGGAAAATATGCCTTTGAGAGTTTTTTTCAAATGAGCACTTAGCACTCTCACCTTTTAAAAAAAAAAACAATGTTTCCCTAAAAGTGTTAAAAGTAGTGCAATGTCACCTTTTTATAACCTTTGATCAACATTTGACTAACAATTGACCAAAAGAGGGTTGAAAACTTTGATGTGGCAAGTCACGTGGCAGCAAACACCCTTCTTATAATTCTCCAACCTACCTTCTCCAGTGGCAAAATTAAGCTGCTGCCCCACAAATCTTTAAATGGCTTGGTGCCTTTCCTTAATTTTTCTTCTTCACACACTTGCGGCTTCTCCAGCTTCAAATCCTAAGTAATACTTAACAAACCTGATTCAAGGAGTATTCTAATTGATTCAACACTACAACTCAGTCCAACTTATTAGAAACAAGCTAGGTGGGAGAATATTGCTTCTCCAAGCTATGTACTTTTTTTAGAAAATATAAAAATTATTTCTTTACCCAATGGACATGGTAAAGAAAATGAATCTTGTTGCGCCCGATCTAGAATTTCCGGAGCAGGAAAATGAATAAAAATATTGTTTGAGAGTCACGCCAAAATTTTAAAGGGTAATTTTAGAAATCTATTTAATATGCGGTCTATGTATAGGAAAAAGGTAAGGAAGTTGATTGTCTATAGGAAAGGCGTTAGATACCTCATAATACCCATCCATATGAATGGTTACTTTAAATTAACTATATAAATTTATATGGCCTTAAAAATATTTTAATTATCCTTAATAAAAAATAAACAAAAGGAAAAATTTTTTTATTTATAAATTGGATTAAACCTAGTATGAAACCTTAGAGTCTATGTATCCTTTTGAGGGATCAAAACTCACATAGTTAAGGTAAAAATGGGTGTCTCTTGGTTGAGAAATTTTTTAAGGAAAACATTAAATAGTAACTTTTTTATAAAATAATTTCAATATTAATCAATTTTTTTATTCATGAAAATATTTTATTTCTTTATTTGTAACAAAATTCTGAGATATAATCTTGGGGAAATATTTTGATAAGATTTATGAAAATTTCATATATCCCAAAATCCATCTTCCAAATATGATTTATTTTATTTTATTTATTTTTAGGAAAAAAATTTATTTTTATTTAAGGATAAAATATTTTGAAATATACTCATGATAATTTATCGTTAAGTAGGATAAGTTAATTGACATATAAATCTGTAAGGACTCTGAAAGTCTCATATAATTGATAATTTTAAAACTATGTATATTCCATAATTTATTATTATGGAGGATTATAAATAAATTAACTTACAAGCTTGCATGAGCTCTGAAAATTTCACATAATCAAAAAAAATATAAATTGCTTTATAGATGTACATGTTGATAATTTATTCCCATACATACAAATTAATTAACTCAAAAATTCATGAGGACTTTAAAAGTCTCTCATAACAAACAGATTAGGAAAAATCATATAATGTAACCTAAATTAATTAACTTGAAAAGTTATGAGGACTCTAAAAGTCTTCCACAGCAAATAGTTTAGGTAAAATCTTGATAGATATAATGAGGAATCAATAGATAGAGATTTGAGATTTAAATCTTAAAATTTCTCATGAATACTTTCCAAATTTAACGATGCCAAGCTTATTCATGCCATAATTTTAAAAAAAATTCCTTCTTATCCAAGACATTGTTGAGATTCAAGGGTACTGAATGATGCAAGCAAAAAACTCAAAGTCTAAAGAATAAAAAATCCCATACCTCATGATGTTATGTGTAAAACAAAGGACCAATGAAAGAGTAAATTTCAATTCATATTTAAAGATGAGAGAATAATTCAAGGAGATAATGTGTATTCAAGGAGCACATGAAATCAAATGAAAAATTTAATCCTAATCAGTCGTAAATCATATAAAGATAAATGAATAAATAAAATGGAAAAATAAGGGAGTGGAGCATTCAAATAAGAGAAGCCAAAGTTACCTCTATGAATCTTGGTCCACTTGAATCTTTATTATCCTCTTTCTCACGGTTTTCTCAAATCTCTAACTGTCCGCTTGCTCTGTCCTTGCTTTCCTTTATATAGACCCATATACTTAGAGTTTTTCTAAAATCTCTATCATATCGTGATCTATATCAGTATTTTTTTATATTCTTTTGTTATTATTATTTCAAGATTAATTGTCATCTAACCTATTATTTTGTCCTAATTGTTGTATTATTTTAAAATCTTTAAATCTTAATATTAGATATTAGATTATATTATCTTGAAATTTTCAAACCATAATATTAGATTATATTCTAATTCTTATATTACTTTGAGATATTCAAATATTTATAGCTCATTATTAAATCGTGATTTAATTTGATTATATTTGTGCCATTTTTTTATTATCTTCAAATCAAAGATCTTTTAACTTTTTTATTTATTTTCTTGTCATAAAATATTTTCCTATTTTCACTCTTATTATTTTATTTAGATTTATTTTATAAAATGTTTCCCTATTTCCCTATTTTTTATTTTTTCATTTTTATTATTTTATTATGGATGTTACCTTATTTGTTTATTAGGGCATGGACAAAATATGATGTTTACAATTGCCCATCTTTACTTGTTTCATAGGTGAGGATAGTGAACATGTGTTTTAAATTCTTGCCTAAGAATTAAGTAAAGATAAGAACATGTATTTTTTTCAGCCAAATGAAACAATAAGAGATGAAATTAAGATGTCCTAACATTAAAGAAGGATTGGACAAAATGCAGTGTCCATGCTCCTCTTTACTTGATGCTTAGGGGAAAAGAGAAAAAGTGAATGGAAAGAAAAGGAAGGAACTGAAAGGAAGAATAGAAAGAAGCAACGAAAAAGAAAGAAAAAGAAAAGAAAAGAAAAAAAAGGTAGGTAAAACCAACCTTGGGGCCTATGTCACAAGACTTTGATAAGAGGGTAGTGTAATAGGGCATTTAAGGACCTACATAGCGAGGCTTTAATGGAGGGCCACGTAACTAGGCTTCTAAGGCCCTACGTAACAAGGCTCTAATGGGAGGTCAGCGAAACTAAGCTTTTAGAGCCCTGTGCCATAGGGCTTTGATGGGGGCTAGCATAACTGGACTTTTAAGGGCCTGCATAGCAAGGCTTTGATGAGGGCCAGTAGAACTAAGCTTTTAGGGCCTACATCATAAGGTTTTGATAGGAGGTCAGTGAAATTAGGCTTTTAAGGGCCTACATCACAAGGCTTTGATAGGAGGCTAGTGTAACTGGACTTTAAGGGTCTATGTAACAAAGGTTTTGATGGGAGCTAGCGGAACTAGGCTTTTAGGGGCTTACATCACAAGGCTTTGATGGGAGGCCAGCGTAATCGAGCTTTTAGGGGTATGCATAGCAGTTTTGATGGGAACCAATGAAATTAGGCTCTTAGGGGCATGCATAGTCATTTGGGAGCTAATGGAATTGAGCTTTATAAGCCAAATCATTAAATTACATCAAAAGTAAAATACTCTAAAACATTGTATTATTTATAAATTAATGAACTATATATGACTCATTTCTTATATTTCATATAAGGTATTCTCTTTATTTTTTATTGTTAGAGAAACTATCCTTTTTTACTTATATTTTTTTATAAGCAAAATCATATATTTTAATAAACATTTGTTACACATTTCCTAAATCACCTTTCATAATTTACATGAGCAAAAAAACAATTAATGTGTGTTTATGTTAATTAATACATGGCATTTTAATCACTTTTTTATTTTTAAATATAATTATTATAGTTAACCGACCTTCTTAAACTGTGTGATATAGTTTTTTTTCTCTTATATATAGAAATGGAGGAAGTAGATTCATACTAGCTATTTCTTGATTTAGCATGAGTGCATGACAATAATAACAACCTTAATTCTCTACTTAGATTGGCATATTTGGAAACAAAGTGATACAAAAAAAAAAATATAACACATTTCTATATGAAATGTTAATTTTTTTTTAGAATCCAAATTTCACAATTCATATAATTGACCTTGAAGGGAAGACGCTTTTTGCTTTATGTATTTTTATATATGGCCCTACTTGACTTGGCTAGATTTGAGCATTGTCAAACTTAATTGAGGTAATTCTCTCAAAAATATTTTCTACATTTACATAATCTCGAAACATCGTGTTTAATCATAATGACTCTCATTAAAATCAATGCTTGTTGGGGTGGGTGGGCTTGTGTCATTAAATACACTTTGGCGTAGTATGATTAATGAAGATGACCTCACTTATTAGGATGAAGCTAATTGTTGTTGTTGATAAAAAAAATAATTTTAACTAAGTTTTGTTTTCATGATTTCTATCTTGGATTTTCAGAATCTCCCATCTCCAACATATATCTAAATTGAGACATTTTTATCCATTGACTTGCTCTTTTTATAAATGTTGGGTAAAGAACTTAGTTTTTAATAGACATTTTAAAATTTTGAATCTCAAAACATCATTATCCTTCTCAGTTGGTCTCAAATTATCATTTATCAATAATATTGAAGGTGCAGAAATATATGCCTTCCAAGATGAAGCATCTCGTCCATAAAGAAAGATCCAAAAAAACCCAAAAACAAAAGCAAGAGAGGATTGAACACTGATACAAACAAAGGCCCTCTTTCACCACATTCACTCCGGCTGGCACCAATCCCTATACACACAATAATTAACCAGCCACACATTTGATTTTAAACATTAATGTATGTAACTGGATTGTGTGTGTGTGTGAAAATTAGATTTAACTTAAAATAGTAAATTAGATTCCATTTTATCTACAGAAATCAGATTTAATTAGTGTATTGCCTGAATTTACAAAATTTGTCTCTGAGTTTTGACTTGTTCATTTTGTCTCTGACTGGTTTTGTATAGGCAGGGGCGGAGGGGGGGCTAGCAAGGGCCGTGGCCCCCCCAATTTTTTAAATTTTTTTTATATTATATAAGTGTTACATATTTTTGACCCCTTAAAATTTATATAGTATATGTTTTTTATTCTCGGCCCCCATTATTCTTAAATTCTGACTCTACCCTTGTGTATAGGCTGGTTTTTTTGAGTTATGATGGACTGGACTTAAAGCTGGTTCTCAGTCCAACTGGTTCAACCGGCTAATCCGATCTAGTTTTTAAAATTCGTGTATGCATGATAATTGATGTTAGTATAAATTAATACCCTAGCCCGCATAATAAATTAGAGTAGTCAATGACACTGTATGTAGTTGTAATCTTTCGTTAAAGTGTGACAGTGTGATGAGTTGTAAATATAATTAGATTGATTCCTGAAAAACAAAGAATAAACACACCGCATAAGCTACAGTTAAGAGCCTTATACTCCAACCTAATTTCCATTGAGCCCAATCTCTTTCAGTGCACAGAGCAAAGGCAATCGAAAGCACTGAAGCTGACAGACTCATGACGTCGTGCTTGAGTAATGACATGGATATTTCTCACTCATCTCACTCTGTACAATACAAAAAAAAAAAATGGTGACTTTTGGCAAACGACAATATGAAGAACCGAAACGAGAGTGTTAGAGCAATGGATGATGTGGGACCTGAACCATGAGCCACAACGAAAAAGAGCAGATACCGCCCAAGGCATAGAGTGCACCCAAGGGGGTGTTACAGCTGAAGGAAAAGTGGGAAGATGCCACGTGGCTATTGTGGGGATGTAAAGCGATGACGTGGAAGGAGGGAGTGGGGATTCGTGCTCGTTTGTAGAATGTAGAAGCATGGCCCCACAAATTCCTGTGAGGGTTCCAATCATCTTAGCTTTCCCTGCTGCTGCTTTCCAGTTAAACTTTTCTAAGCTGGCCATAAAAGGGAATTAAATTTTAATTAACAAATTTAGTCAGTGTTCTTCCTGAAGTTCTTGTGTTGTCATGAGTAATATTTGGCTTTGGATGGACTGGTAAGAGTCATCAAGACCCATAAGAAACTTGAAGAGATTCTGTTGTTGGACAATTTTGGCATACTCAATTGAAGAATGACATTTACAGGCTCGTAGTGGGACGATTGTTGAGTATTCTTCCTAAAGTTCTGTTAACTTGTAAAATAGCTTGACACTGACATACCTCCTTGATCCAGAGTGTTTATAAAGAGGTGAAGGCTGTAGGTCTTTGTCCCATCGGTGATGTCGAATCGTTCGCGTAGATCATTCCACAGTGTTTTGCATTTTCTAAGAAGGTGATACTAGCAGCAATTTCTTTGGAGACCGAGTTGATCAACCAAGATAAGACGACTGCATTACAACGATCCTACTGACTTTGGTCCATCAACCTGACCGATCTTGTTCTTTGCTCTGAGGGCCATCCTCATGGCTCGATTCTAGATGGCGTAGTTTGTGCTACCAATGAGTGGCTGAACCACTAAGGTCGTCGCTTGGGTGTATGACAGGTGGAGGTAAAGAGGGTGATTTAGATCAATGGCGGAAGCAGATGATTGTGAACTTTCAATTTCTGTCATGTTAGATCTTGAAAGAAGAGAAAGATAATGGCCGGTAATGCGATGCCGGAATGAAGATAAGAGTAGGAGCGCGGTGGCAAAGAGATCGAAGACAAAGGATCAGAAGAACACTATGGCAGAGAAGATGATGAAACGTGGATATGGAAGGAGATGAGATTTTGGGCGAAGATGAAAAGCGAAACGGGTCAAGGTACAGATCCGGCTCTGGTAACATGTAGAGAAACGAAAAATATTGGAAAATGATAATTTTATTTAATAAGCCACAGTGGGCTGATTTGTACAGAATTGAAAATATGGGATCTCTATCTCATAGGTTAACCTGGACTAAAACATGCCTCATATAGGCAAGTCCCGCAAGAAACCAAGAAAGCAAAATAAAGAAAATAACATTAGGCCCAAAAGACAATTGATCAGACCAGCCCAAAATCGATAACTATATCCCTACCTTACTTTCAACAATTATTTATACCAATGTCTTTCGGGACTAAGAATTGATTTATCTATTTCATAGGACTTTTGACTAATTACAGTTCTTGCATGTGACTCAATAGTAATTTCTCCTTTTTTTAATAATAACAATTATCACTCAAACATTTAAATAACCATATAAGGATTTAGTAAGATGTGTCAATTACCTTGTGTTGAACATAATTGAGTAATTAAGAGACACATGTTGGGTATTGATTTGGTAGATCAAATAATACACAAATGATTGAGATGATCCAACAAAAGTTTGCTTGCAACATAGGCAAAAGAGTTATGTTGGTATAAGAAGAGATCAAAACCATTGGAATTTAAAGTGGAAGATCATGTGTTTTTAGGATCATACTAATGACTGATATTAGAAGATCAATCAAATTGAAGAAGTTTACTCACTATTTCATTAATCCATATAAGATTTTGGAGAGACTTGGAATGGTAACTTACAACATCACGCTATCACTACTCAACTAGCAAATATATATGATATATTTCATGTGTTTCAGTTAAAGAATATCAATTAAACCCATTATACATCATATCCATTCAATGTATGTATGTGTGTATATATATTCTCTTAAGTGTCTGAGACACTATGCTATTTGAACTTTCCCATCTTGTAATATTGCTTGGTTTCCATTTTCTGATGAATCTTGGGGATCCCTACCAATGTTATTTGAAGCACAAATATTGTTGATGTGGTTGCTTTTCTCATCATGAATAGGAGATTTGACGATGATTTCAAGTGAAGGGGATGATGATGCGTGGAGGGTCTGTGACTTTGAGGCTATCAAAAGATTCATCTTGTTCATCTCTTTGGCTTTGCCCCATAAAACCATGTAGAGTCCAGAGACTATCAGCACTCCTCCAATTATACTGCAACATCCATGGACTCACAATTCTCTATTATAAGCCAAAAGAAAAGAAATTGAAGAGGCAGAGAAATTAAATACCTTCCCAGGTGAAGCGTCTCGTCCATAAAGAAAGGTCCAAGAAAAGCCAAAAACAAAAGCTGGAGAGGAGTGAATATTGATACGAACAGAGGCCCCCCTTTGCGTACACACCATGCTATCATCACCACGTTCACTCCTGATGCCACCAATCCCTAACCTCACAAATCATTAATTATAACTATTTGATTTTAGTTAAACATTAAAATATTTAAAGGGATCATAATTACATTATATATATATATATATATAAAACTTAAAATAGGAAATTGGATTCATGGACGTTTGGTCGAAGGTAAATCGAGAGTTAAATTTCTTAAGAAATAATGGAATTCTCTCTACTTGTTTCTTTTCTTGCTAAAAGCTTTAACTTCTGAAGAATAAAACAAGCAACAAGGTGAGTAGTATGAGATCATTGGATTCTACTTCAACGTAAGTCACCTGTTAATGAAATAAACACGTGCATGACGGGTATGAAACAAATTTTCATATGTACTGTTTTTCTTTCTATTTTAGACATTAAAATATTTAAATGGATAATAATCATACATATTGAACTTAAAATAAGAGGTTGGATGTACTAAAAGTTAGACGTTTGCATGGTTGAGGGTTAGTGGAAAGAGGAAATTAAGCTTTCTGAGAAGTAACCCTTTCTTTTGGGGGGGGGGGGGGGGGACAAATTCTGAAGCTAACTTATTAAGAAGAATCTAGGTATGTTCCACTTCTCTAATAATTATTAAATATTTACAAACTTGTGCTAAAAAAATTTTATATAATAAAATTCAAATAGAAGGATATTTTTGTTTCTATTATTATATTTAAAAAATAATGTATTTATTTTAAAAATAATTAGACTTCCCGAAAACTTTAAAAATAAATAAGCAATCATTCATCAACTTCTGGATAAGTTAAATAATTAAAATAAACCACTGGTATTTGATTTTATAAATTAAAATAAAATCACATACCGCATAAGCCACAGTTAAGAGCCTTATATTCCAACCCAATTTCCATAGAGTCCAATCTCTTTCAGTGCAAAGAGCAAAGGCACTAGAAAACACTGAAGCTGACAAACTCATCAACGTCGTGCTTGTGTAAGGACATGGATATCTCTCACTCATCTTGCTCTGCACAATCACAATTCACAACGATAAATTATGATTAAGCGACAACATCAAGTATTGAAACGACATGTATCGTCGGAGCAAAAACGGGACCTGAATAATGAGCCACGAAGCAAACGACAAGACGTTACCCAAGGCACAGAGCGCGCCTAAGAGGGTATTACCACCGCCTGAGGAGGAGTGGGAGGATGCCACGTGGCTGTTGTTGGGATGCAAAAGGCTGAAGTGGAGTGAGGGAGTGGGGATTCGTGGACCTTTGTAGAATGTCAGAAGCATGGCCCCACTAATTCCGGCGACGGTTCCGATGATCTTTGCTTTTCCTGCTGCGGCCTTCCAATTCAATTTTTCCAAGCTGAACATAAACATATAGGTTTTATTATTTAAAAATAGTTATTTTTTATAGCAAATTATTAATCATTATTTTTCTAAAAAGAAGAAGCTATAGTTTAAGACCTCAAATTAAAAATATATATTTCAATATTAATTATTTCAAGGTTTTCATAATTTACACTTGAATACTCATTATTAAAAAAATAATTTAGTTGTCATTAAGTTTTTAAATATTTGTTAAATTTTATTGATAAAATAATTATTTATTACAATAAGGATAAAATAAGCAAAAAAATTATTTAAGATATAAGATCTGATTCTCAAGCTTTTATGTGTTATAACTAAGGGTGAAATCAAAATTTTGGTGAAATTATAGAGGCCAATAATATAATTTTTTAATAATACATTATGTTGAGACTTGAGAGAATTAGAGAGAGAGAGAATGAGAGTTAAAAATGCGTTCAATATAATGACTACTCCATGGCCAAGACACAAAAGTTTAAATCTGATGTCATGAACGATAATTTTTTAAATTATTTATATTAAATGTTTCTTTCTAGAATTTCTTACAACAATTTTGAAATTTAATATATTTAAGAATATAAAATTGAAACTAGTGGAAGCCATGTAGGAAATCTCTAACAAAAGTCAAGCGAAGATGATCACGGCAACAACAACCACCAACCACGCAATTAAGCTGATAAAGTGTATTGGAGAGATGATGAAAACAAACAAATAAACAAAATAAAAAAAGTTTGCACTTTATGTAATTAAGTGAAACTTTTGGGAACAATAAACACAAAAAATTACTGTTAGATCCCGCACAAACAATCCAAATACAAAAAAGTTCTTAAAATTACAAAATTACTCTAAAGTCTCATATATATTTTTATTGAAATTGTCAATTTATGATATTAAAATTAATCCACTACTAAAAACATTTACGGGACAAAAACTAATTTACCCGAAGAAGAGAGCCATGACAAAGGTGGCGGCTGGAACGAGATTGCCCATTGCCGATGCAAACGTTACTGTTGTTAAAGCCAGCGCTTCCAAGAATAATGTTTGCGCTAACGTCCCTCTGAATTATAAGTCCATAAACAGTGTGGAAGTTATATTAATAAGCATGATGAATATGCTTCTATATGTGTATACATATCCATATATTTTATGACAGAATATTCTTACACACACATCATTATATTGTTATTTAATGTAATATTCCAGCATATATACTTTTTTTAAGTATCATGTTTAAAAATATAAGCTAAAGCATTTTGAGTTTTTTAATATGTATAATTAATAAGATTTTTTTAAAAATATCCTTAATTAGATGGTGCAAATAATAAGGTTTTTTTGTCAAAAAAATTAATAATATTTTTAATTGAGAGATTTTATTAAATAAGGGTAAAATAAATAGAAAGAATGTGTAATTTTAAGATAATTGATTAAATCATTGTAAGGTATATAATCCGATTAAAATTGCCTTATAATACTAAAAAGTAGGGAAGCATGTCGTGATCTAACAGTGACCAAAATTAGATGACAATGTACATATATACCAAAATTAATGCGTTGAAACTAAAATAATGTTGATTTGAATTAATACCCAAATAAGCCACACAAAAGTCCCTGAAAGAGTATAGTCCACGTCATCTTTGGCCTCTTCCTCCTGCAAACAACTCATAATAAGCATCTTTGAAACTCAACACTACTGTGAATCTATACAAAATATAAAAAATTTAATTCGCTTCACCATTCATGAGTATCAATTTATTTTGAAAAAATATAATTATTAGTTCTAATATTTTTAGCATGTGTTGGTATTAATCCTTATACTTTTTTTGCTGCTGCTAATCTCTTACGTTTCATCTCGGCCTGCAACTTTAATCACTAACAAAAAGTTAAATCACTAACTCATGAGATTGAGACTTGAGAGGGAGAATTTAGAGAAAAGAAGAAAATTACTACCTTGCCCTCTCTCATTTCTTTTTACTTTTTGACTTTGCCCCTTATCTTTGTTTTTTTTTTTTTTTTGAGCAAAAGCCCCTTATCTTTGTTAACTGTGCTTTTCTTTCTCTACTTTTTCTATTATTTCTCTTCCACTTGCACGTCACCTCTTTACAGTTTAAGAATAATAAGTACTTAATTACCTATATTCATCTCTCTTTACCTATATACATGTAATAGTAAGTAAAAATGTGAATAAATTACTAATTTCCTTTAATTTTCACCATCACCATTCTCCTAAATTATGAAAATGTATTTTTATGTATTATTTAAAAAAAATTTGATTATTTTTAATCTTGAATAATTTCTCCAATTATAAAATTACAGTATAATAAAACTTTTAACCACTTATATTTGTCTTAGTTATTGATTTAGTTCGTCAAATTTAAACTCTATCAACCAAATATTTAAAATCTCATAATTATATACAATTAATTCTTATTTTGTTATTCTCATTTAGAAAATAAGGAGTATGGTTATAAAATTTTAAAGAGATTGATAGAGTTAAAATCTCAGAAACTAAATCAATAATTAAAATAAAATTGGGGAAGAAAAATTTCATTATCATTAAAATTATTTTAAAAATATATTAATAATAAATGGTTAAAAAATCAAATAACAAGTTTAGCCATATAAAATTGACCCCCACACTTATAGCTTTGATTCTGCCCCTACCCTAACATTTTTGTCTTTAATTTTTTCCCTGGTTGTTTTGTCTTCTTTCTTCTAAATTTTTGTCTATCAAGCGTTTAAAGATTTTAATTTAATCCCCCGCTTGATTTCCTTCTACTTATTTTTCATACAATTCAACGTAACTTTAATAATCCACCATAAAAAGTAACAAGGTTAATGTACACATTAGTCATCATAAAGTCTTTATAATCATATTTAAAAATATAAAAACTAATATTATAGATAGATAAAACTTATTAACAGGCTAGGAACAGAGGAAGGAAAAAAAAAACAAAAAGACTAATTAATACCAAAACACACTATGTAATGTACGTATGACACAAGTTCGATGAGAAAGAAGATGCTTATCATCTCAATCTCAACACTAAGCTTAATGATGATCGAGAGTTCATGGATCATTCTTGACGCAGAAGTCTGAGAATTACCTTTCGAAGATGAAAGCAAGAGGAGCCATGAAAGCAGTGGCGAAAACAAAACGATAAGCTATCACAATTCTCAAGTTCATGCCGTCGTAGACGACGATTTTGTAAAGAGTGCCTACCCCGACGAAAAATAGCTGAACCATCGCCATAAGTATGGCTGGTTTAAGCCGATCCACCACCTCGCTTGTGTCCCTCATTGATCGTCTCTGTCGCCGCCGCTTTCACCGCCAGAAACGGCCGTGCCACCGGCTGTTGATAGTTGAGACGGTGAGAGAAAGCTAAGACAGAGAGAGACAGCTAATAGGGTGCGTTGTGCTTGCGTCTTGGGATGAAATATTGCATGGAATGGGATATATATTTATAGGAAAAAATAATTCTTAAGAAAATTATTTGGTAGGTTATTATTGTTGTTATTTTCAATAAAAACAATGCTTGTGGTCCTCAAAATTTCATGTGAATTGCAAGTTAGTCCTTGTATTTTAATTGTTATTAATTCGATTTTTATTGTTTCAAAACTTTAACTAAATGATTCTGATCTTTTGAATAAAGTTGTATACAAAAGATGGTATTCTTTTGTTAACTTTTATTTCTTAAAGTAATACTGACCAAATGATCGGTTTTATTTATATTATAAGAAGTGAAGATGAGTTGAGTTTCATGGACCTATCAACATTAGACATACCTCCAAATTTAAATAATCCTTACAAATATACTAGTGGCAAGAATTCTTCTATCATTTAAAAAAAATAAAAGAATTAAAAGGAAAATTTTTTATCAAACTATAAATTCAGACATGTCTATAATCTTAAAGTCATTTTTGTGCGGTGTTCTATTTTAATATTTTAAAACAATAGAATATTATCTTTGTTGTTAATAAATATTAACTTTCATCATTAGATGACTAAAAAATTATAAAAAAATTAAAAAAACTATAAAAAATGAATTTATCATATTAATTTTTGTATAGGGTTCTTTTGTGTAATTATATTAATTTTTTTGTAATTTTTAAGTCTATTTTTATAATTTTTTTATCAATTAATGAACAAAGTTAATATTTATTAATAATAAAAATTATATTTTATCATTTTAAAATATTAAAAAAAGTATATTAATAATAAGTTTAGGATTTTAAATGTTTTTAAATTTATAATTTGCATGTAAATTTATCATTCAACCCTGAAAAATTGAAAAAGAATCAATTGCTGTTCTCTGCGGTAGTGCTTCACACCTCAGGTTCAACGTATTTTCCTATATAGATATATATATATATATGTCTCTGTCACTGAATATTCCGTCATTATTGGGTACTGTAGTTACACAAGCCAAGTGAGTTTTATTTTTTATTTTTGTACTTATACATGTAAACAGCAAGCGAAGTTCACATAGTTGGAAAAAAAAAATTACGCATAGAATCTATAGTAAAAAAAATGGTGGATATGTGAAAATCAATTTCTAAAATTACACAAATTATAAAAAGATAGGTATGTAAATTCTTTGTGCTTTTAACATACTCCCTTTATTAAAAAATATTAAACATTTTTAATTAAATCTCACCCGTTAATAAAGTGATTACCTACTTTCAAACTAATTTTATCTTTTTATTCTTATTAAACATTCTATAGTAAATATAAAGTCATTATCAATAAAGGTACTTTAAAAAAAAAAGATAATGATTCTATCTTAAAAGACTAAATGCCTTATATTTTTTAACATCTAACAAATGCTTTACATCTTTTAACGAAGGAACTATATATATATATATATAGATAGATCATAAATTGTGAAATAAAAAATTGATGTATTTAGTTATTATTCATGAGACTTACAAACAGTACAAGATAATAGTGCGCCCTCTCATTCTTTCAAAACAAACAGTAAAAGATAATTAATAAGTTGTTATTAAAAATAATTTCTAATACATGAGATGTATTGGATAATAAATTTAAAAATAAATATATTGTTTAACATTTTAATATTCACGAGAGTAACGCATGTAAATGATAAGAAGTTGCTACATAGATTTCAATTTGTATGGGGTGAAAGATTTTGGAATAAAATAAAATTTTATTTATATTTTTAATATGGACATTAAAAAAAAGAGCTGTAATAAATTATAAACTAGAACTCGTCATTTTACATTTTAATTTTATCCAAGGATAATATATCTTGAAATAATAATTTTTTTTATAACTTAAATATGCATGGCATAACAAATTCTAAAGTAATTTATAGAAGAATAAACAAATTTTTTGTTTATAGGATAAAATAAATTGTTTTATTTGAGTATAACTAATCATAACTAATTCTAAAATCAAATAAATTAATTTTTATTTATATATTCATTTTTTGATTGCATTTATTTTTATATTCTAAACATAAAAACATGTACTAGGGATAAGAAATATGATCATTTGTATAAAAACTATCAAGCCAATATTTACTCCTTCTTTAAATTAAATTAATTTTCTATGATGGGTACTGATCAATTTGAGAGTTTAATTGATGATAAAATTCTGATTTGATAATTTATTAAAAAAAAATCTGATTTGATCCTATCAAAAAATCCAGGGAAAATGACAATTAAGGACCCTCTAAAGTCATTAATGTCAATTGAGAACTATAAAATATTAAAATGTCAATTAAGAACCATAATCCTTATTTGAAATTTTAAAAAAATGTAAATTATCTTAAATGCCCCTCAAGAAAAACTAAGTAAAAATAGTAAATTCTCAAGTCACTTTTGTATATTCATAAGTGACCTTAAAATATTTTAAAAGTGAATTTTTTTTCATACTAAGACATAATTTATTCTCAATTGTGGTTCATTTTTTCAACTGACACAATATACTCACACCACGATAGTAATTTTAATAGTGTTGTGTATATTTTAGTGTTTAGTAAAGTTTATAAAGTTTTATATGTTTTTAATTTTAAGTAAGGGCCACAGTCCTCAATTAAAATTTTAATGTCTTATGATTTTTAATTAAAATTAATTACCTTAAGAGGTCTTTAATTCTCATTTTCCAAATCCATATCCTCGCGGCCCCATATACACCCTTTCAAAAGGATCAGCTGCTTGCTGCCTTATCTCCTGCGTCAGTGTTCCTCACTCTTAACATATCTTAAATCTTAAATGCTCCAAATTTCGATGATGGAATGACCTAAATATATTCATTCAATGAAGATTTTAATTATAGTTATTAGATATTTAATAATATTTAAAAATTTATTAAAATATATTTTCTTAAAAAATTCAAAACAACTTTCATATTCATAACATTTTTCATATATATTATTGCCTTTAAAAATTTGATGTTTGGTGCTTTCTAAGTATCATATAAAAACATTTTGTATAATCATTCAATTAAATCAAACAGTTGTTGTCATAATGTATGTGCTCATTTTTAAACTTCTTCACATGTAAAAATGAAGTTTCCTTTCCCACTGCATATGTAGTGATCTTCCAAGGGCAGCCTTTAATGTCACATTTTACTCTCATCTTCTTTGTAATATTATTCTTATATTTGTATAGAAACTTATGGACAATGCTATATTTGTACAATGCTTTTCTAAAGGCTTTAACATGGGAAAAGGCCTACCTTATATCTGACAATAAATTCCTCCATTTAGAAGAATTAAGCCCTAGCATCGATGTAAGTGAACTTTCTACTCCACATGGTAACATTAGAAGTTCTCCAAAAGTTTGATAGGTTAGACATTCTACCTCACTTTCAAAGGTTACATATTCCAAATTATGATCTGTAATAGTAGGAGGAGTTTGGATTTGAAAGTAACAAGAATTTCTCCATCTTGCATTCACAATCCATCCAATTTCATGTCTCATTTACATTTTTATAGACAATCACAACTTCAATTACTAAAATAACAACTATTCTATAGCAAATGAAACTTTCTTTAGAGGAATTATCATTTTATCATATCTCATAATATATTTCATGTTAATCAAATTAGTGTCAATGCCAAAATAAGATGATATCATTATTCTGAATTCTTCAAGTGTCATCCCTTCTCTTATTATTTTCACCCTCACACTCCCCTCATCATATTGTATTTTACCTTCAATATTTTTTACAAAATGTCCCCTTATATAGAAATAAAAAATAGTTTCTTTTCAAAATTAGAAGTAAAAGAAGCCATTTCTCATGCCAACATGAAACAATGAAATAGTTATTCATTAACATGTCTATTTTTTAAACATCATGATCACATATCTGTTATGTTTTATCCAACAACATCTATTCTTCTTATATTCGCAACTTTATATTTGTTATTCACAACTTTTGGCTTATGCATTTACAGCACAATTAAAAATGATATATTATTTGTCATTTATGCATGCTAAGCAAGTACCCACGTTTTTCAACTTTAAGCATGAAGAGAAAATGAAGACTTCAAAACGCAATAATCCATGTCAACTTCAATTATCGCAAACGGGAGGAGAAAATTTCAAGGAGGAAGAAAATTGACCCACATACATCAGACACAATAGAGTAAGAATGTTTGCTTATATATACCCACGTATAATAGCGAAACAAAACAAACAACTCATGTATGAAAACTAAAAAAAAAGGAACACAAGAACGAGAAGAAGAAGAAGGAGAAGGGTCAGAGAAGGAGAGGGAGATGGACCGGAAGAATACCATGAAAGAGAGAAGAAGATGAGAACATGAACAGGATGAAGCAAAACCTATAACGCGCGTGAATTTTTCTTCAGTGAGGATTAAAATTTTTGTTTACTTTGAGGGTAATTTGATCTTTTTTTTATTCTCTAATGACAAAAAGATCCCAAAAACTCCAAGAAATTATACTATTTGGAGAGATCAATCTGTCAATTAAATAAGTTAAATAGATTTTATTATTATTTTTCTTAGAATATTTATGCACTTATAACTTAAAATTACAACGCCTCCAGAAGTGAGATTGCGCACGACAAAAACCAAATTTGATGTTTGCCCCAAGATCCTTTTAGAATGATTATTATAGTGGATGTATTTTAGGACAACTGTTCGAGGTTGTCGTTTTCAACAAAAGCACCCACCCATCTAGATTTTTATTAAGAATAAAAGCAAATATCTTTTTTAAAACAATACATATTTTTATTCATCATTTTTTAGGCACAGCAAACTAAATGCCCTCCTATTCTAATGAGAATTTAAATTTTGGTTCACTGTATGATAAGAAATTAATTCCTTCTATTAAATTTAGCCAGCTATTTAAGACAATAGCTAATATATATATATATATATATATATGAAAGAACCACCTTAAAGGACATTAAATTAAAAATAGGCTAAAATACAAGAAGTCACAAACGTTAGTGGAGTCTCTCTCACATATACGTCATTCCACTAATTACTTGTATAAAAAAAAAAATTCAAGAGTTATGGGTTGCAAGTCACTATAATTAATTAATAATAAACAGTTTACGACTTTTGTTTCCTATCTGGGGAGAAGAGGATCATGACATGACAAAGCTAGCAATATGTTTTTGATAAACAGTATTGGATGATAATTTATAGTTTTTAAATTTGTAAGTATTTTAGTCGATTCTATTTTGTCTAGGTTTTAAAAATTCCTTCGGGTTGCCTGGACATTTTGTATAATTTTCAAGGTTAGTGCTTGCCACTTTAAATTCCAAAAAAAAAAAATTTAAAAAAATTATCAATGGTAATTGGTTTTCTCTCTTTAATTTTTGAGTTCAAATCATGTGTGTGTGTGTGTGTCTGTGTGTGTGTGTGTGTGGGTGGAGAGAGATTCCTACAAGTAGAATTTTACAACCATCTAGTTTGATTAAACTTAGTTAATAAGATTTGGGTTCCAAGAATATAGTTTCTGAGAAAATGATTAAATTAAAAAAATTAAAAATTAACAATTGGTTGATATTTTAGATGAGAGTCAGAGAATTTCCATTTTTATAATTTAATTTAGATATTTGAGCAAGTTCATTACAAAAGGCTAATTTTGAATCTCTATTTTTATCCCCAAATCTCTTTCTTATTCTCATAAAATATAAATTTGTAAAATCTGTCAATAGATTTTTTATCTGATATATAAAAAATAAAAAAAAGATATTATTATCTAAAAATAAAGTTTCTCTTTCAATATATTCAGGACAAGCAAGTATAGAAGTATTTGAGCTAATAGGTCTAGATTTATAAGTGTCCCAAAATCCTCTCACCCATTGAATATCTACATCATAACCATAAGATTTCATCATCAACGCTTAAAAAATCATTCATGACTGGAAAAAAGATGAAACAATGAGTCATGGCAGACATGTGAGGACGCATTGCATGCATTCCAACCATTTCTCTACAGTCATATGAACTATTGGATTAAAGTATAAGACACAACAAAAAATACAGATGGGATTTAATATTTTCCTTATATCTTGTGTCTACATCTCCAATAAACCATTCAATTAATTCGACAATCTCTATAATAATGCCACTGGAACATTAATTGGTTGAGAGGATATCTGAATTTGCGTCGTATATGTTAGAGATTGTTGATTCCGAAATGGTGAAGTTCAAAGTTTTTTGCCCCAAATAACATGTAATTAAAAAAATAAAAAGAACTGAGATGTAAAGGATTCTTGGATAGACATCTTAAAGTTAATAATAAAAGACTCCAAGACTGAATAGCAAAATTTTTATTAAATACACTGATATTAATATGTAGCGGTTTTTTTAATATTTTCTCCCATTAAGATATAACATTATTTATGCCATCAAATATTTAGGGTGTGCTCTATAGCTAGCGCTTGGACAAGGACCATTCAAAGTATTCAAAAGTTTGGTTTAGTTTGGTTGATTTGCCAAAATTTGGGACCAATTTTAGTTTTAAGTTTTTTCTCTAATCAATTTCCTTCAGTTCTTAAATAGTTTGATTCAATTTGATTTAGGTTTGTATTTGTTTGGAAGATTTCTTTATCATTTTTCTGGTGAATTTTTTCAGAATATATATATGTGCGCGCGCGCGTGCATGCATATTTATTGATAATTTTAAACTATTCATAATTATTTTTAATGTAAAAAACTCTAGAGATTAAATGAAAATTTTCCCTCTTAGTTATCATTTTTAATATTTATCTAATTTAATTTTTTTTTCAAATTATTGCTAAGCACTGTATCAATTACTTCGTTTTTATAGGTGAAAAAATTTACGGCTTAGTCACAACGTCTAAATATGATACATTTAGCTATATAAAAATTATTAAAGAAGCAGTAGTGGATCTCAAAAAAAAAAAGGGGGAAGACGTTGAAATATATCACTTGAAATTATGCAAGAATATAATAATTTATAAATTTCATAAGTTATTAAAACCAATACCATTAAAGCACTTGATTATAACATTAAAATATTCTCATGACCAATTGAAGACAACGTTGAGCTAATTATAATATATTTTCTACTAGTGAATTAGAAATAAGAAAGTGGGGAAGGATGAGAAAAAAAAATTAGGAAATGTTGGAAAAATATATGAATTAAAAGTAATATAAGTCTAGTTTGGTTTGGTCTAAGTTAAAATTTCTAGATGAAAAAACTTAAAAGTGAACTGAACCAATCAATTTCACATCAATAGAAAAGTTGAACCAAGGCTATAGAATAAACCAATCAATTTTACTACCCAATATTGACAGGTCTTGGGCAAGGACACATTTGTGGATGGGGATTTGAGATGATTGAAAAAAAGTCATGCAAGGTGTTGAGCGAGTTGTTGGGTGAAATAAAAATAAGTATTTTGATGAAAGCTTGAAAATCATGATAATTTTTCTCTCAAATCTATTTATAATATACTCAATGGTGATAATGATATTCTCATCCTATTTGGAATTAAATTTGAAAACTGTATATTCCTCATAGATGTAAATCTTTCTTTTGACAATTGCTTCATGATAAGTTTTTGACAAATGAGGCTAAAAAAGTAGTGGTCTTAGTACCATGGATTTTGTATATGATGTCATCATGATGTGAAAGATGCTTTTCATATTTTTCGTGATTATGATGTTATTAGAGATATGTGGATGTCCATCATCAAACCAAGTCTTTTAACTAGATTTTTCAATTGTAGTTTGTGGGAGTGGTGTTAGTTGGATGTTACTGCAACCATAGGGCAAGTTGATGGGCATTGAAAGGAGTTGTTTAATTTGTTGTTGCTTGTTGGCTCCTTTGAAAGCGAAGGAATGACAGAATTTTTGAAAATACCATCACTTGCCCACAAGAAGGTTTTTTTCAGGCTAAGGCTATTGTATCTAATTAACTATGATGAAGCATGTTTGAACTTGAAAGGTGTGACTATTTGGGTTGTCGCGTAGGATATGGAAACCCCCTCTTTTTTACAAGAAGGTTGGATTAGTGTTTTTGTTGATAGAGCTTATTCACATTTAATTTTACTATAAGCTGATATCATCAAGGACAATCATCATTCATTAGTGGAAGCTTTCATGCTTAAATTACCTTAGGGAAATTCTCATGTGTTTGAGCTTTAGCCATGTCTTCTCGGTCTTTGTAGAGCTTGGAATGGTGGATATAGGAATGTGAGTTTGCAAAGTGACTCAATAGAGGCTTTAAATCTAATTAAGGATGAAAATAATGAATCTCGTGCTCACTAGGCTTTAATTTGATCTTAGAATGCCATAATTTTCTCCAACATGATTGGACTATTGATCTCAGATACATTTGAAGAGAAAATAATATTAAAGCTAATTGGATTGCAAAACATGCTCTTATGTTGCTGGTTGGTCTCCATTTTCAGCCTCTAGAAGAAGTTGCTCTTTTCTTTCTAGTTTTGTAGGGTAGTTGTGTTTTTTAGCTTTCTTTATTTATCGAGGAAAAAAAAAAACTAAACCAACGCTATGTTTAGTTAACACCCTAATTGAGATTTGAGCCATCCAAGCTTTAGTTAAGGTGTTAAAAGTCCATTGAAAATAAAAGAACATATTTTTTAAAGTTGTAATTTAAAGTTTGGTATGTTTGTTAAAAATATTATATTAGAAAAAAGAGTATTTATTATAAGATTTAGGGAAAACATAATCTCTTACGCACTCATCTTTTCATGTGGCCTCTGTAAAAATGCTCGCTACTGTTACAACTTTCAATGCTCGTATGACTCTCTTCCCCCTCCTTTGATGGAAACTTTACATTAATATCCCCATCAGATAATGCCTTCTCCTTAAAAGAAATTTATTAATTTATTAAAATAAATTGATCAATTTATTTTAGTTTTTTAGAATTTAACATTTCATAAATTATAAATTATTAATTTATTTTAGCTATTTTAGAATTTAATATTTTATAACTGATTAATTTATTTAACATTTTTTGATTTATAAATAATATTTAATTATATCTAGATTCTTTTTTAAAATTGTAATTTAAAGTTTGGTATTTTTGTTCAAAATATTATATTAGAAAAAAGAATATTTATTATAAAATTTAGGGAAAACATAATCTCTCATGCACTCGTCTTTTCGTGTGGCCTTTGTAAAAATGCTCGCTACTGTTACACTTTCAATGCTCGTATGACTTTCTTCCCCATCCTTACATGGAAACTTTACATTAATATCCCCATCAGATAATGCCTTCTCCTTAAAAGAAATTTATTAATTTATTTTAGTTTTTTAGAATTTAACATTTCATAAATTACAAATTATTAATTTAGTTTAGCTATTTTAGAATTTAATATTTTATAATTTATTAATTTATTTAACATTTTTTTATTTATAAATAATAGTTAATTATATCTAGACCCTTTTTTCAAATTATAATTTAAAGTTTGGAATTTTTGTTAAAAATATTATATTAAAAAATAATATTTATTATAAAATTTAGGAAAAACATAATCTTTGGTTTCTGTAATTTTATTATATTTTGCTTTTAATTTTATCTGTAATTTTTTTCAGTGTTTTTAGTTTTTATAGGAATTGAAACCACTAAAAATGCTAAAACTATAGTGACTAAAGTAATAAATATCACCCAATCTTGATGAAATTATAGGGATTAAAAACATTAGAAAAAAACAGAAACTAAAAACAAAACCTAATAAAATTATAGGGACTGATGATTATGTTTTCTTTAAAATTTATATCCTTTTGGATCATTATATATATATAAATGCTTTTAAATTTTATGATCCAAACAAGTTCTCCTTTGTTAAATTGACTTTTTTTAATCTAAAAATAAATCATGTTAAAGTTATTAACTTTTATCTTAACCTCAGTTTGCAAACATTAATCTATTCTAACTTCAGTTTTACGATTTCTAAATCAAACATATCCCAAATCTTATTTAAAATTGGTTTTAATTGTTTCATGTTGATGTGGATTGGTTTGGTTTTGAGCAATTCTAAAAAATTTTACTTTTCACGTGTAAATTGTATTCCTTCAATCATTCTTTTCATTTTTATCAGTACGTTATCTCTCTCTCTCTATATATATAGGGATGCACTACAAAATTTCCTGGGATCTCGAAAGAAAGAAAGAAAGAAAGAAACATATTAGCTATATCATCTTAAATTATATATGTTTTTATGGGCTTGTGGCCAACAAATTTGTGGGCTTATGGCTATGACAAGGACTAAAAGATGCTTTGGGCTTGGCTCATTTATCATTAAAATTGGTAATTTAAGCAGGTTGAGTTTATTTGAGTTAGGTTCAATTCGAGTTAGGTTTCTTTGGATCGAGCTAGAAGTACCCCATCCTCTTAAAAATCTTATATAGTAACGTCCGATCCTAACTTTTTTTTGGCCCATCAAACTTGGCTAAAATTACCAACTTATGTACATATAAAGCTAAAAATTCTAGTAGTCAAGCTTATTTGGGCTGTGCTTATTTCAATCAGGCTTGAAATATTCTACTCTTTTAAAAAAAAAAACTCATATAACCAAGTCTAGCGTTATCTTTTTTCAAACGAGTTCAGATTTGGCTTGAATTACCGGTTCTATTTAACACAGATGTTTTTCCTTTTTTATGTGGGATGGGCTTGGAGCCCATACTTAAATTTTAGGATGCATATTATATTAGAATTCTTAAGTAAAATTAAAATTCTATAGTCCGTACTTGAATTTGATAAAACCTTTTCATTTCATCAAAAATAATCAAAAGGTGAATAATTATTTTCAAATAACAATTGAATAATTAATTTAGCAATTTCATCAATAATTTAATTGTTTTGAGAATAGAAATCTCACATGTCCCTTACTTTTTCTTTTGCTCATTTTGTTGGTTATGTCCTCATTTTGTATGTGCTCGACTCTGGTTTTTAACGTGCTTTTTTTTTTTTTCCCCAATATCAACAGACAGGCATAACTTATTAGAGTGCCCGAGGGTTGGCTACACTTCTTAATTTCTTTTACAACATTTGGTTGTTATTAGATGATACTCCATCAATTTTCAACTATAAGACAATTTTTATTTTCAACTAGCTCAAATAGTTTAAGAAAATCAGTTAATCTTAATAATTATGTATGAAATTAAAATGCCTGGACTAAAATGTCCTTCTATTAATGTTTACTTTTTTCTCTAATTTAATTATATACTACCCATTTTGTGAGAGACAATTTTTTCAAAAATGTAATTAATGTTTCTTAAAATTTATAGTTATGCTTATAATTAAAAAAAACAACAACAAAACATGAGATAGTTTGTCTTGTATTTGAAAATGGAAGGAGTAAGTGGTTTCTAAATACTTGAAGTCCATAATAATTAAGACCTATTATTTTTTTTTGTTTACCCCTATGTGCCTTTTTATTATTGACAATTATGTTTGAAGTACAGCTAGGCATTAAAAATGCACACATCTTCAAGCGAGGATTTGAACCAATAATTAGGACCTATTTAATTGTGTGTGATTAGTGATAAATTATATTACACACGAATCTACTCTCTTCTATTCCTAAGATACCTCTATTTATCTTACTGGAACCAGGAAAAGAAGGTTAAGTCATTAACTTTGTTTAAAAATAAAATAAACTTCTAATCTTACCCCTATGTAAATGAAAATTTTTTAAATTTGCATTACATTCTTTGTCATAGCTAATGAGTTTAAATATAGGTAATATTAAAAAAAATATAATTAATACCACATCAAGTGTCTTATATTAATTAAGGATAAAAAAAAATCTTTCTAGAAGACACCCACATCATATCATAATATTAACTAATTATGACTTTGAAATTTTCTTATTTATATAATTAAAGAAACAGGTTAAAAATAATAATTGCAACAAAGTTGATTGTCAATGCAAGTTTAGGATGAAATTCCTACAAATTATTAATGGTTTTGCATTCTCCTTTGGGGCCTGAGAAGGAAGATAAATTAAACTACATCTCTAAGAAATTTGAATCTCAATACTTGACTTGAAGTCTCAGATTTTGCTTTCTCCCATTTGGTATCCTTAATTTTTCTTGATCTTTCCGACCACCATAGTGTCAAAACCAAAATAAAGAAAGAAAAAAAAAGAATTATTTTAAGAAGGAAAAGATATAAAGTATCGAAATTAAGAGGTTTTTTCTGAAGAACATAGTTATTTGTTCATAGAAAATCATGGGAAAAAAATTCCTCATAAGAAACATACTAACTTTATATATACATATATCAAAACTTTTAAACTTTCCAATAAAATTTCATTGTTTTAATCAAATTTCAAATGCAAAAAAAAAATTCGAATGTGAAAAAAAAAGACAAATAGGACAGCCATACACTAATATATATATATATAATATTACAATTCGGTCTCAAATAAAAATTCAATTATTTTTCAACTTATTTACAAGTCAAATTTCAATATTTACAAGCTCAACTTCAGTGTCTACAAGTGGTCGGGACTTATGCAATTAACTTTCATATATAGAACTTATATGTAATTCTATATGTGTGTGTGTGTGTGTAAATAAAGCTTATTCACTTAGTATATAGCTTTATTTATTTCCAACTCAGCCGAAAGGTTAAAAGGCCCAAGAAGAAATAAAAAAACTCTATTCATATGAATAGCTGTATGATGAAGAATTGCTCATGTGGAAGAGATCAGACAAGTTTAGAATGACTTAATATGAAGGACAAGTTCATAATATTATATGAACTTATGCAAAAATAATTCAACTCGAAAACTTCTACCAAAAATTTAACATGTTTATTGACAAATTTCATTCAACATATCCAATATTTACACAGTTTAATTAAGGTAAACAAGAGTCAAAAGATACTCATTTAGGAGATATATGCATTTAAGAGATCACACACAGGCACACACAGAGACTTAATTAATGTTTTAAGATCCATACCTTCTTGGTCCATCTCTCTCCAACCTAAAAGTCTCATGATGCTAAGAAAATCAAGGCATATAGATTCAAGGCAAAAGAAGTTTAAATATTGGATAATTTTAATTAATTGATTAATTTGAGTTTTAAATTCGTTAATAAAATCATCGACTTTCACATTTATTGTCTGTAAAATCCTATGATGCTTAAACTTCTTTTTAAATGGGATCCTAAATTTTCACCATTAAATAAATAAACAATACTCAAAATAAGACTAAATTAGAGTTATAAAGTTTAAGGAAGCATGAGATACCAATCGTTTGGAAAACATTGTAAAATAGGGGGCAAAAAATATTGTTTCACAAAATTATAGGTCGTTTGTCATGGTCAATGATCCACTCACCGCAGTAAATTATGCTAAGGCAAATTTAGTTTACTTAATAGTCAACGTTTTGTTCATAAATGGTGGGGGTAATTTGCTCAAAATTTTAAAGTTTATGGTCTAAAATGCTAATAACATAATAGTTTAGGGTTAAAACGCTATTAATATAATAGTTTAGGGTCTGTGGTACTAATTCACAATGACACATTAGCATTAACTAGGGCCCATGAAGAACAATACCCGTGTGTACAGTAATGACATTAAAAAATTTAACGGTCAGAGTTCATTTTGTTATAAATTTAAAAGTTCAAGGTTTATTTTACATATTTTAAAAATTTAGAGTTGAAGGCGCTTTTTAGGTAATACTTCAGGGTCTATTTTGCTGATTAACCTTAAGAAATTTAGCCCCATGTCACAAACCATCATTTTAGCACCTTACAATCATGTATCTATCTAAATCCAAATAAACTCCTAATTATCACAAAGAACCCCAAATTTCCTTGAACTTTATTTCGTTTAAAAATTCTAATTCACTACCACAAATAATTTTGCTCTATCCCAATTGCATTTATATAATTCAATAACCTCATTTCACTCATTAGAGCTATTAAAAATTAAAACAATAATAATTTCCTCAAGTTATCCTAAATCTCAAAATACCAACATTTAAATTTCCCATCAAAATTACTATTACTCACATTACATCATCAACCTCAAAACCAATGCATTTAATCATCAATGCAACCTTTATTAGCTCAAAATAAACCATTCAATTTGAAATACATCACTTCCAAAATCATAAATCAAAAATTTTCAACGGAACCCTAACTTTAATTCCTCAAATAAATTAATTGGGCAAAATCTGTACCATACAAACTCTTATGCTAACATCATATCTCCATTAAAAACTAAATAATCAAGGATGATGATTGGGTGTGGGTGCTCTGGGAGAGTGTATGGAGATGACTGTAAGGACGATGGTCGGAAAAGGTGTGAGAGTGAGAGAGGGGGTAGGGGAGAGAGGGACAAAGGCCTGGCTCCTGACCTGATTGGGGGTACTTTTGTCTTTGGATCATCAAGTTCAAGAAGAGGGAGTGGCAAGCTACGTGAGAATGTGTGTGCATGCGAGAAGATGTGTGATGAAGAACCAGAAGTACCTCGAAAAAGGGTTGTTCCACCATCGTATAGAGACAAGTTGGTTTCTGTGAATGGGACTAGATTTCTCATGAAACGTGACGAAGAAGATGATATAGTGAATGGTTGGAAATTGTATTTTAGGAAGATGAATGCTAAAGAGGAAATGGCTAAGAAGGAGTCTAAATTGGATGAGGAAGAGGAGGGTTTCATTGACGAACAGTCTAAGTACCCCACCTTGAGATTCACCGAGGATGAATACGCCTCATGGTGCAAACCTTAGATGAACTCTCTGATTATCAAGCTCCTAGGGGCATACCAACCAAAGAGGGTGATTGAAGATAGAGTAAAAAGGATATGGAAACCAAGGACATATGAAGATTATTCCTTTGAATAATGGTTATTTCATTGTCTCGTTTGTTAATAAGGAAGATAGAGATTTTACGTTTCAGGAAAGACCTTGGATGATTGATGATCATTATTTGCTGTTCAACGCCGTATCACTGCCTGGGTAAGGATTTCGGATATCCCTCTTGAGTTCTATAATGCAGAATCATTAAGGAGGATTGGTAATATGATAGGCAAGACCATTAAGGTTGATTGGTCAACATCCATCTATGATAAAGGTGGCTTTGCCAAGATATGTGTGGAAATTGACCTACAAAAATCTCTGTTGCCTTTCTTTCATGCATTTGGGAAGACTGCATCATTGTTTACAAAGGATTGCACTTGGTTTAATTTAGATGTGGTCTCTATGGCCACATGAGGGAACACTGTCCTTTGGAATAGAATCATACGGGTTTTGAGAATGGCATGATGGGTGAGAAGGAGGATGAACTGGATAACAGAAATAGAGCAATGGAAAATATGGTTGATCATACAAAGGAAGTGGTGGAGCAGCTAATTTCGATGACCAGAGTACAAATAGTGGTTGGTTAGGTCCTTGGAATCTCACACAGTGAGATTTTTGGAGAGTCCTTAAGGGGGAGGATATCTCGGGATATAGGAGAAGATTGGAGCCAAAGGATCAGGGAACAGATAATTCCACATATTAACATAGGTTGAATTTAGGTGGAAAATCAGTGACAGGAGGATCTAATGCGGCATGTGGAGGGAATATTCAAAGAATTAATAATCAAGGTGAATCAAGCCCAAGCAACCAGCCCAAAAGATTGTTTGGGAAGGAGATCAAGAATAAGAGATCCAATGAATCCCTGTTAGGTCGAAAAGAAAAGTGGAAATTAGGCCAAAGGCTTGGGGAAAGGAAAACACACGTGATTATGGGTCAAGAATTAAGAGAGGGCCTGATTTGATGGCTCATGCAAAACATATGCAGCCACCATTCACTAGCAGCACATTCTCTGCTCTTCATGATGATAGTTCTACACTGGAGAAGATTAAGGAAGGTACTGAGATGAGCATGGATCTGGTAGCGAGTCAAAATGATTCGACACCTAAAAAAGTCACGTCTATGGCAGTAGAGGAGGTTCACGTGAATGATTCAAAGGTGAGTGGTGAAGAGGTAGTTCCTAGAAAGGATATGGTCGTGGTGGAGGATGGTAATCTTCACCAACACCTACAGGTTTCTTTATGAATTACTTAATTTAAAACTCGAGAGGTATTAGAGCTAAGAGCTTCCCCTCACTGGTTTGAGAGTTGAAGAAATGATATACACTTGACTTCATGGCTCTATTAGAAATGAGATGTGACAGCACGAAGACAGCTAAGAGGATTGAGACTTTGGGTTTCCATAACTCATTAGTGATTGACGCTGCTGGATATAGTGGCAGAATCTGGTGTTTGTGGGATGGTCCTGAGCAAAAGGTGAGAATTCTCAATCGAAACGCTCAGTTCATGCATCTGTGAGTGGAGTCAAGTAGGAGTGTTCAATGGTTTCTCACCATTATGTATGCCAGCCCGAATGTGGTGCTTCAAAGAATATTGTGGATAGAGCTCTCTCATCTCAGGAACACTGTATCTGTAGCATGGGCAATTGGCGGGGACTTTAATGTAATGCTTCTTGGATGTGAATGACGGTCTAGCGCTATGCACAAGACGGCGATAGATAAAGAATTTGCCTTATGGTATGATGATAATGACATGCATGATCTGGGATATAAAGGGCCGTAGTTTACATGGAAGCAAGGTACGTCAGAAGCTCACCTTGATCGTGTTATATGTAATGAACACTGGCTTTCAACATTTCCTGATGCTAGCGTGAAACATCTTTCATGCTTCAAGTCTGATCTGAGACCGCTTTTACTTAACTTGAGAAATACTTCTCAAAGGATGGGTAAATATCGACCATTTCACTTCATAGCATCCTGTGTTCTTCATGAAAAATTTTATGACTTTGTTAAAAAAGAATGGGTAACTCAGCTCGAGTGGAATGATAAAGTTACAGCATTTACGGCTGCTTGTTCGGAATGGAAGAGGCATACGTTTGGTCACACTGAGGTTCGCAAGAAACATATTTTACGATGCCTTAAAGGGGTGACTAGAGCAATTAGTAGGGGTGCAAATCCTGATAAGTTTGAGGAGCTTCAACTCCAGCTCTGGAAGGAATTCGAAGACGTGCCGATTCAGGACTCACTGATTTGGGCTCAGAAAGCTAAGATGGAATGGTCTATTTATGGAGACATTGCATAAACACGAGAGTCTATTTGTGATGAGCAAGGGGTTTGGATTAATGATATCGAGGAGATTAAACAACTAGCTACTAATTTCTTCTCCAAACTCTTTTCAGAGGAGGAGGTAAATCGTGAAGTATTAGTATGTGTTGTTTACTTCCCAGTTCTTGATGATGACTTCCTTATAAGGTGGTGGATGAGTCCTCTCTGAGGAAGAAATTAAAGAGGCTATTTTTAGTATGGGAGCCCTCAAATTGCGAGGACCAGATGGTTTGGATGTGCTTTTCTTCCACAATCAATGGCCTACTATAGGTAAATGTGTTGTGCAATTTATTCAATATATTTTTTGGCACCCCCACTTAATTCATAGTATCAATAAGACCTTGATTGTTTTCATTCCTAAGAAGGATCCGTCGGATATGATGAAGGATCTTAGGCTTATTAGTCTTTGTAATGTAATCTATAAAGCAGTGACTAAGGTGATTGCTAATTGCATCAAGGTTATTTTGCCTGGGATTATTTCTCCTAAACAATGCAATTTTGTGCCGAAGAGACGTAGTACAAATAATATTATTGTAGCCCAAAAAGTAATCTATTCCATGCGAACTATGAAAGGGAAGAATCGCTTCATGGCTATTAAGATTGACCTGGAGAAAGGCTACAATAGAGTCAATTGGGGTTTTTCTTTTGAATTGCTTAAATGAGCTCAAGTTACCTAGTAAAATTGTTGATCTGATTTATAATTGTGTTTCTACTGTGAATATGCAACTTCTTTGAAATGGGGACTGTGCTGACTCATTTAGCTTGAGTCATGGGATCCGTCGAGGAATTCCCATCTCTCCTTACTTGTTTGTCATATGTATAAAGAAGCTTGCCCATTTGATTCAAATGCGTATTAATTCTAGGGATTGGAGACCACTCTAACTTACTAAGACAGGTCCCCCTATATCTCATTTATTCTTTATTGATGATATTATTATTTTTGCCGAAGCTTTTTTGCATCAAGCTGAGTATCATGCAAACTATTAAATGCTTTTGTGTTAGTTTGGGATTGAAAGTCAATTCGGACAAGACTAGAGTTTTCTATTCTCGCAATGTTAATTATAATAAAAGCAGTGAGATTAATTCGGTCTTAGGAATCATGCAAACTGCTAATCTTTGGAAGTACCTTGGGGTTCCTTTATTTCATTCTCGAGTGGAAAATGATACTTTTAATGAGGTGGTTGATAAAGTTAAACAACGACGTTCATCTTGGAAGTTAATTCTTTATCTTTGGCGGGTAGGGCCACTCTTATATCCTCAGTTACTACTGCTATACCAAGTCACATAATGCAATCTTCTTCTCTTCCTGTTAATACTTGTGAGCATCTTGATCAGTGTAATGGCAGTTTTCTTTAGGGGAGTGATGGAAACCAAAGAAGAATTCCCCTTGTCGCATGGGATGTATTGGTAGACCTAAGAGCAAAGGCGGGTTAGGATTAAGACATGCTCAATCACAAATCAATCCTTCCTTATGAAACTGGGCTAGAATCTTATTAAGAGAAGGGATGCTCTATGGGTTCGTGTGATTCGAAACAAGTACAAAGTGGGGAGGATTTATTGCCCAATATCAATCAAAATACAAGAGGGTCTAATGTTTGGGCAGGAACTAAGGACACATGGGAGAAGGTGGTGAATGGATTGGAAATGGTGAATGAAGGTAGAGAGGTTAAATGGAGGTGGGAAAAGCATGGCACGTTCTCTGTGAAGTCGGCGTATGAGTACACATCTCATGCCCACATACCAAAGGAGGAATTTTGGGAGCGTATTTGGAAACTAAGGGTCCCACAAAGATGCTGTATGTTCCTGTGGATTGTCTCACGTGGTCGTCTCCTTACTAATGCAAATAGAAGGAGGCGTGGTTTAACTGATAATGATATGTGCTCAGTCTGCAAGGAAGGGGTGGAGGACGTAATACATGTGCCAAGGGATTGTCCTGTTACTCAAAATCTCTAGTCGTCCATTATCCTTTCTGATAAATAGAGTCAGTTCTTTCGACAAGACTTGCATCCGTGGATCAAGTGGAATATATCTCGTGGTAGTACTGTTGAAGGAATTGAGTGGAATAGTCTCTTTACCATTATCTGTTGGTGGACTTGGCGGAGGCGAAATGAAGCTGTTTTTGAACAGAAGCGTCTTAGTAATGAGTCTATTTTTCTGAGTTTGAGAGCTATGGTTAGGAGAATGGTTGAATCTGGTAAACACCTCTTGGGTCAAAGTGTGTTTGAAATAACTAGATGGAGCACGCCTGATCATGGCTGGGTTAAAGTGAATGTAGATAGTGCGTTTGCTCAGGCATCAAATACCAGCGCATGTGGCGAACTGATTAGAGACGCCGATGGAAACTTTATTCGAGGGTTCATATGTAGGCTTGATTACGGGGATGCTCTGTCTGCGAAATTATGGGCTTGCATTCATGGACTAAAGCTGGCATGGGACCTGGGCTATCATAAGATTGAGCTGGAATCTGACTCCACGGAGGCTATTGACTATATGCAGAAAGGGTGTGACCCAAGTCATTTGGAATACGAGGTCATTAAGGGAGCTCGTTCACTGGTTCATCGTGGCTGGGAGACTCGAATGTAGCAGGTATCAATAAGGATTAATAGAGCTACCGATTGGCTTGCGAAACGCAGATTAGGAGCTTTGCCTGGCTTCCACCAAGTGCTGCAGATTCCTGAAGATCTTGCTCACATTTTGGCTAAGGATTGTAATAATACCTCTAGCTGTATTGGCTAGCTGGTTTTTTGTTTTCGTTTGTTATAAAAAAAACTAAATAATCAATTAAAATGTCTAAAAACTCAAAATCTATCTAACCCTAATTAAGTTTTTCACTATCATGAAATTAAAAATTAAAAAGGATATGTAATTAAAAAAAATATTTAAAATAGTTACATAGTCTTAAAACTTAAAATCTCACCTAAAATATACTATTATAGAGGTAAGGTCGAAAATTTCTTTTCTCCTGTTGCTCATCACTCTGTTTCCGGGGCGCTGGAGCTGGAACTAGATTTAGGAGTGAGTATATTTACTCCTTCTTGCTGTGTGTATGGGTGATGTTGGGAAGTAATGGCCTTCAAAAATGTATCAGCCCCTCTCTCTCTCTCTCACACACGGGGCGCTGCTGCAGAACGAAGAATAAGGAAAAGACGAGGGGAAAGGGGGACCGAAATGTGCACTGTGCGTGTTTATGTCAGATTGTCAATGGCAATTCTAATTGCCAATGCGTTGGGCCGTGGCCCACGGCCCCCCATCAAATAATGTTGTATTATTATATTATTATTATTATTTGTTTGTATTATATATAATATATTATGTTGTATATTTATTTCTAAATATTGTTAAAGCATTTCACCAATGCTAATAAACATTTACTACCTTCAATTTTGTATTTCTTCTTCATAAAATAATAATTTAATTCTTTGACAATATAACTAAAATTAATTTATCTTGATTATGATTTTCTCCAATTTCATATTAATTATTACATTAAATCCCAATTCCATGTGCCTCTAGATGTTAGATAGCATAAATTAAGCTACACTAAACCTCAAGTTACCTAATAAATCATATCCAAATTTTACTTAAATTCTATCAGTAAAAATTGAAATGTTACATCTCTTTAGCTGAGAATTTTTCTTTCCACTCTTGAAGACTTTGTTTTTTAACTAATAGATATATCTGTTGGTAAAACAATTCTCTGGGTATAAAGCTTTATTGAGATCTAAGGAATAGACATAGGATTTTCTTTTAAGTGATAAACGGCTTAGTTTTATCTAGTTTTAGACTTTCAAGAAAGTAATGATTATAATCTTTATTAATCATTAAGAAAGAAACTTATTTCTAATTTAGAATCTACCCCCTTTTTTATATGTATGTGTTCAATATTGAAGAATAGCCAAAAACTTGTGTAGCTAGAGGATAGCTTATCTTTTCTTTATAGTTTGTATAAATTGTTTTAGTTATTCTATATTTAATCTCTGTTAAACATTAGTCATAATTTTTTCCAAATTTATTATTTATTTATTTTTGTTGTAAATATTGGTTTTTACAACTATGTTACAAAATTTCTAATAAACCTTATTATATCTCTTAGCTAATATTTAATTTATATTTTTTCTTTATCCTTAATTTTTTATGACCTTGCTAAATTTATTGTAGTTTTGTATAGTATGAAATTGATTCTTTATTTTTATTAATTATATGAATAAATTTTATTGTATAAATTAATTATATGTTTATATGTTTATTAAAAAAATTATGTATATGAATTGATAGATATATAAGAGATTATATATATATATATATATATATAAGGAGATAGGTGGTGTTTCCTACTAGAAACACCACCTTTCTTCCCTTTTATTTTTGAAAGTAAATAGAAGAAACACTGCCATTGTTGCTAACTTCTTGTGACTTTTCATTGATGAATGAAAAGCTATTTAAGATTTAAGATAGCATTGAACCTTGTAGCATTTTATAAACACTACAAAAATAAAATTTTAAATACCACCAAAGTCGATTTTCATAGTAGTGATTTTAAATTAAAATTTAGTACATGTCCAAAAATAATAAGAATAATACTAATAATAATTATCCTATGTCATTTCCAAAAAAAAAAAGGTTAAGGTCCAAATCTGCTCTTAAGTATCACATGAGTCTGACATTTTTAACTAAGGAAAAGGGCAACATTAACCCCAATTTTTAGAAACAGAGCATTGTCACCAAGTTTTAACATGCTTAAATGGTTGATTGTTATCTAACTTGACTTTTCCGAGGTAGTATACACCTCACCTTAGTTATGGTGCAAATTTGTCCCTTAAAGTATTAATGGAAAATTTAGGAATATTATTAAAATAATGATATTAGTCAAATATGATAAATGATTTTTAGAAGATATTGAGAATTATTTATTTGGACAAGGATATTTATAAGTGAAGGGTTAATAAATAATAATTATATAATATTACTAGTTAAAAATACCCAAATTGAGCCCATTAGATGTAAATCTTACTTATATAAATGTGGGTAGGATTTATTAGATTGAGTTTATTGTTTTTGAGCATTAAAAAGGGGAAAAAAAACAAGAAGAAGAGGAGGAGAAAGCAACTTGGAAATGTGAGGACACTTGAAGAGAGAGAATGTGTGGAGTGTATTGTTGCAATTTTATCCAATAGCTACTTTGTGAGGATAAGGAAGTGTTTTGATCTAAGGTAGTATTTCTCTAATTCTTGTGATGGCAATATTGGTTGATTTAATGTTATAGAATTTTGTTATTATAAATTATAGAAAAATTATGAGTTAATGAGATGTTTTATTACTAGTATGATACTTTGGCCATTGTATGTCTATATTTGCTGAATTTCATTATTCATGGTCTAAGCTTATTTATATGAGTGGATCATTATTTCTTAAAGCTTGGAATAGATTAATACTACTAAGATTTTTATAAATCTCACCCCTCTTTTTATGTTACAAATAATATGTGTAGGTTTATCCAAGAACCATGATAAAGAGAGAGAGAGAGAGAGAGAGTAATGAAGAATTTATCTTCTTTACCTTGCTTCTTAATTATATTTTGGTATATTTTGGAGTTGTAATATGTATACTTAGTTCCATGATTATATTTGTGTTGTAACTGTGAAAGTAGATTACAAATATGTCTATAGTTCAATTATAATAATAGATAGATTATATCTTGGTATGTAAATATTTTTATGTATGGTAAAAGCTACTAGGATAAAATATTTATCCATGGAAAAATATTAGTAACGGTATTGTAGTAGCTATATGGTGATTATTACCTTTAATTTTTATTCACTTAGAGGACATTTCAAACTTCAAATGAAGTTCTAGATCACTAAATTTGGATTTGTATAGTATGAGATAAGATTTTTACAAAATAAGGTCAGAAATCTGAAAAATTTTCTGGAAATAACAGTAGCAGTGAGAAACGAAAATTTCTTATTAAATATAAATGGATGCTGGAAGTTAGGGAATATTTTTCCCTTGTAGAGGACTTCCTAATTTTAATTTAGAAACTTGAATCACCACAATATGATTTTTATAGAATTAGTTATGAATTTTGTTAGTTGATGAAAAAAATTCTGAAAAAATGCATTATGTGCTAAAAAAATCAAATTGGCATTTTTCTTTTTTTAATCTTTGGTACTTGATGATCATCAAGGTTTGATAAATGATCCTTATGAGTACTTTCTCTCTAGAGGAGTGAAAATATATGAGATGTTGCAGTCTAGTATCTTTCACTTATAAAAAGGGTAATGTCACCCCCAATCTTTTAAAACACAAGAAGACTAAACCACCCTTTTCAAAATTGAAAAATATTACCATGTATCAACCAAATCTGGCAACCACTGACCATAGTCACATCTTCTCTAGTAACCACTACAGGTATATCCTCAAAAATTTTTATCTCAAAGTTTTGCTTCATTCCAAGAAATCCTTATCTCAGGTCAACTAAAGGAACTTCATGTTCGACTAGAGCATCTTAGTGATCAAATCCCTAATTATTGTGATGAAGCCAACAAGATCTCTAACTTTGTGGAATCGACCTAGAAGGGTCAATAGTGACTCTCCACCTTCGAGCTTTCATTCAAGCCCTCGAGCTCATGGTAATCTGAATCTTGCCAACGAAACTCTCCTTATGGTGAAATATAATTCACTAATGGTCAAAAATGTCATTCCGCTACCTTTGAGCAATATTGCACTGTTTTAGAAAGCTTAGGGCAATATTTCCCTTTTCATGAGTTAAGGATACCAAACATCCTTAGCATGACACTTCGGGGGGACAGTTTTGCACCTTAACCCTAATAAAAAGTGAGGTAGATGCTACATAAATGACCAACTAAGCATTACTCAATCAAACTAACGGTCAACATTTGAAGTATGTTAAAAGTTGAATGAAGCTGCATTATATAAAGTTGGTAATACGCGTTGAGCCTACGAGCTCAACCAGTAAAAAAGTGGTTGGTTGGGTTGGAGAACATGAGTTCAATTAAATGCGAGGGGGCCAACTTGAACCCGTGGGTTAACTAGCTTATATTTTTAAAAAAATTGACAGAAAATAAACAAATAAAATTGAGTTAAAAGTAAATCATTCAAAGCAAGCATGTATAGAATTGCAGTCTATATACTTGACACTTTCATCTTTATTAAATTCAAGCTTAAATTATGGCAACAACAATAAAAACACACTGCTCATATATTTAAGTAGTGATAATAATATAATCTAAATGTGATCAAGACAAGATTGAATAAAATATTTTATTATACTATACTTCTTTCATATAATATCTTATTTAAATTATTTTGTTTGCAAAATGTGCTACCCAAGCTAGCAAATAAAAAAAGTTTAGTTATCATTTTTATTTATATTATATTATTATCTTAATTTGAACATAAAAGGAAAAAAAAGATACAAAGATCAGAACATTTAAATGGTATAAACTGAATATATTATGAGTAGTAATCTAATAATCAGAGTTTAAATCATCATTATTTTCTTTTAAAAAAATTGGCATTTTAAACTAAGTCATCAATTTTGTAGCAAAAGTGTTAAAACATGATGAAGAGAAAAGAGGATAGATAGAGCATTTCTATAAATTCATACATGTACAATAATGATTAGTTATATAAAAGACTACATAATTAAATTAGTTTATATTTAAGTGGTTATATAAGCATGACTTGATTGGAAGGGCTTTTATTGTTATCTGGATAATTAATTTTTAGAAAGAATATATGATTTTTTATCATGAAAAAATAAAAAGAGATAAATTATAATTTTTAAATTTTAAAAAATTATAAAAAAATACTTTTTTACTGGCAGGTTGGCTGAATTACCACTAGCACAGGATGCAGGTCATACCAACCAGCCCCGCTAAACCCGCAACCCGCTACGGCCAACCCTTAGATTGTGAGTTGACCCATATTACCATCTCTAATATGATGTCATAAGCTTGGAGTAGGACATTACCCTTTTCCTTAGTTTAGATTTTAAACACGTTTTCACAACCATAATTTGCAAACGTTGAGGGCAGTTCAAAACCAAGTTCACAAACCATTTTGCAAAGCATTTAAATCAGTCAAATATGCAAGTGTGATGCATAGAGCCCGTCTCTACCTTATGCGTCCTTTCCAACTTGGTATTGTACGTTTACTCGAATCATAGACATCAAATGTGAGTAACCCACAAATCTAGACTCCGATCAAAAGGATAACAATAAGAACGTATCCAGTGTCCTGCATTCTCAATAAATACAAGGAGAATGGGACCCTATAAGAGCTATCAAATGTGCACATTTAAAATAATTTCAATACATATAAGCATCCTTGAAAAGTTTCAGACCATATTACAAATGGATTTCTAACATACAATCATGCTTGAAAAGACTCAAAATACTCATTAAACAGTCTCAACATCATTACTATAATCACAACATTAGCATGCATGTTTGAAAGAATTGAAGTTGCATTTGGAATCGTCTAAAAGTACACAAGCATGCTAGAAATGATTAAACGCCATTCTTGTTGAAACTTTGCTTTGACATTCCTAGTGGTTATTTAAGCTAGAGCCAAACCTATCATGTAATATACAACTGTTGCAATTCTAACTATTAATGAAGCCCCTTTGCCAGCTCAAAGGGGAGTAACTAGCGATCATGTAATAGTTTTTTCAAGTGTACTCTGAGACATTTACTCGATTATGTTACTTGTTCTTTTCACATCTTGTATTTCTTGATTTCCATTTTCTGATGAATCTTCTTGGTGATCCTTATCGAGGCTTGAATAAGCATTAATATTAATATTATTATTGCCGCTGCTTTTGGGGTCATGAATAGAAGATTTGACGATGATTTCAAGTGAATGGGATGACGAGACGTGGAGGGTCTGTGATGGTACTAACCAATTCATCTTCTTCATCTCTTTAGCTTTGCCCCATAAAACCATGTAGAGTCCAGACACTATCAGAACTCCTCCAATTATACTGCAAAATGCATGGATTCACGATTCTCTATTATGAGCCAAAAGAAAACAAAAAGAAAAGAAATTGAAGAGGCATAGAAATTAAATACCTTCCAAGATGAAGCGTCTCGTCCATAAAGAAAGATCCAAGAAAAGCCAAAAACAAAAGCTGGAGAGGAGTGAATACTGATACGAACAGAGGCCCTCCCTTGCGTACAGACCATGCCATCACCACCACGTTCACTCCTGATGCCACCAATCCCTAACCTCACAAATCATTTACATGCATGCATCAAACAAATTTTCATCTGAGTATTTATTTTGATTTTAGTTAAACACTTAAATATTTAAAATGGATCATAATTATACTACATTTACATCTATATATATAACTTAAAATAGGACATTAGATTTCTCTTTACTGAATGACGATGCTTGGCTGAGTGTAAATAGAAAGTTAAATTTCTTGGAAAATAATAAAATTATCTTCATTTGTTTCACCGAAAGCTTTAACTTTTCCAAAATCAACTTACAACAAGGTGGATAGTGAAAGTGGAGTACGAGGCTATGGGTTCTACAAGGCAATTCACTTGTGATGAATAAAATAATTCAATGTTGACATGATGTGGCACACACTTGACTGAATGACATGGGTACACTTGGCGGGGTGACATGGCACAATGTGACGTACAGTACTTGGCAATGACATTGCATAACCTACCTATTGTGTATTTTTCGAACAGGGGAACTACTTTAGTTTGTCACCGCCAAAAATTTTAGCAACACCAATTACAATGGGAATCTTTTGGCAGAAAAAGTCAATACCTGCAATGCGAAGGCAGCGACAGATGGTGGCCATGATAACACTTATAATAATTGCTAATTTTCATAATGTTCATCAAATTAAACTAAGTGATCCTTAGAATTGAATTCTATACATTATGTGGTGTACTGTTGATGACAAGGGTGCTTTGCTCAGTGAATTTATAAAGTGTAATAAAATCACATACCGCATAAGCCACGGTTAAGAGCCTTATGTTCCAACCCAATTTCCATTGAGCCCAATCTCTTTCAGTGCAAAGAGCAAAGGCAATAGAAAACACTGAAGCTGACAAACTCATCAGCGTCGTGCTTGTGTAATGACATGGATATCTCTCACTCATCTTGCTCTGCGCAATCAAAACGATTAATCTTGAGTAAACGACAGCATTAAGGATCAGAACGACAAGTGTCAGAGCAAAAGGGGGACCTGAACGTTGAGCCACAGAGAAATGGACGAGATGGAACCCATGCCGCAGAGTGCACCTAAGAGGGTGTTACCGCCGGAGGTAGAGTGGGAAGATGCCACGTGGCTGTGGTGGAGATGCAAAATGCTAACGTGGAAAGAGGGTGTGGGTATTGGTGGGCCCTTGTAGAATGTCAGAAGCATGGCCCCACTGATTCCCGCGATGGTTCCCATGGTCTTGGCTTTCCCGGCTGCGGATTTCCAATTCAATTTTTCCAAACTAACCATGAAGTCAAATCCATATCAAGATAGCGCGCGCGCGCGCATATATGGTTTTTATCATTTTAAAAAGAAATTAAATTTTGATTGCAATTTTTAAATATTTTTTTAATAGAAGAAACTACAGTTTAAGCTTAAGAACCTAAATTAAGAAAATTAAAAAAATTACATTTTCAATATTTATAATTTCATTCAATTTTTAATTTTATTTTCATAATTTATAGCTGAAATATTATTTATTGATGAAAATGTTTTTGCTTAGTTGTTATTGATATTTTTTGGGAATATTTTTAAATTTTATCAACAATCTAATTATACATTACCTTGATTTTCTTTTTAATTATTGATGGTTTAACTTCGAACCAGCCTTGAACAATGGTTTTTTATACGATTTAAATTAATTTTTTATTCTAGAGTATAAAATTGTTATTTGTTTTCCAAGAAATGAAAGTGAAATCAGTGGAAGCCAAGTAGGAAATCTCTAACTTAGGTCAAAGGAAGATGATCACTGCAACTGCAACTATCTACGCAATTAAGCCAAGTGTTTTGAAGAGATGATGAAAACAAACAAATAAAAGAAATGACAAAGTTTACACTAATTTTAAGAGTAAAATTCTATGACTTTCCCTCTATTTTACTTTAATTATAAAGCATCTTTTCTATTTTCAAAATCAACATAAACCTCCCCTGAATCAAATGAGTATATTGAAGGGAAAATGAAAACAAAAGTTTAAATAAAAGAAAATACACTAAATTTAACTAAATAATTTGGGAAAATTATGAATTTTTTTATGAAAAAAAAACAAGAAAATATAATAAATTAAAGGAGATTTACCCAAAGAAGATGGCCATAACAAAGGTGGCAGCTGGGAGGAGATTGTTGAGTGCTGATGCAAACGTTACAGTTGTTAAGGCCAGCATCTCCAAGTATAATGTTTGTGCCAATGTTCCTCTGATATACAAAAATCATAAACATTGTGATTCTACTGTGTGATCATATGTAACTGATTGCATAACTTTTTTAATCGGATTTAGATTGATCACGTTGGTGATGTTGACCAGTTCTGTAACCCTCTACTTGAAATTGGGGAAAAAGAAGAAAAAGAAAAACGAGAGAAAAGTAGGGGGAAAAAAGACATTTTCGCTCTCTAAAATAAAAGTTTTTCTTTTAGTTTTCCTCCTTCTCTTGATGGAACTTAGAAGAAAATAAGGGTGAAGAATGTCATTTTTCTCTAATTTTTTCACTAATTCTCTCCCATTCTTATGTTTTTCTCATTCCAAACAAAGCCTAATAATTCTGTGGGTGAAATATTCAATCTCAGCAATTATTGAGTAAAGTTTTTTGGTTTCTAGTTTCTAGAAAAGTGAATGAAGCTGCAGGTTAGGTTGCAATACATATAGTCATGTAATACAAAGAGATTGTCTCTTTTGAATTTAGCCTATGATCTGTCTCGCGCAATGATTATTTGATGTCGGATGACTTTATTTTAAGGCCCCACATTTAGGTATACGCCATAAGGGACAATTGATGGTGTTTTCATTAGCCTTAATAATATTTTTTTACTAAGGTCCACATTTAGGCATGGTGTTTATGCAGTTACTTTTTCTTAATTTATAAAATACTTTTAAAAGTAATTCAATGTTTTAAAAGATAAGACACTTCAATAAAAATAAGATTTTATTAATTATACTTATTTCAATATTATACTTCTCTCCTTATTATATCTTCTCTATTTCTATTACAAGATTTTATTAAATGAAGGATATTTTTAAAAATTTATATTTTCATTTTAAAAAATAATATTATAAATTACATATTTAATTAACTTTATGGATATATGCACAATTTTGCCAAAAAAAATGTCTTATAAACTCATATGGGGGGTGTACTTCTCTAGCTATGTCATGAATTTAATGCATGTTAACACTAGTAATATATATATATATATATATATATATTGTTGTAGATTGTGGACACTATTTTTTAAAAGCCTAGCTTGGTACAAAATATAGAGTATTAGATATATTTTATATTTTTTTATATTATACTCTTACTTTATTATGCTTCATTCAAGTAATTAATAAGTGTGTTTTGAATAAATCATGTTATATTTATTCCATTTAAGAGTATGATTGGAAAGATGTAAAAATTTTAAGAAAATCAAGATGTTAACTAACTTTTGTTAAAAAATATAAATTAATTAACAATGACTTATATTATAGTTCAAATGGAGTAAATCTTAAAAACTTTGGAAGCTTAGTTTCAGATTATGGAAGTTACTTACAAATCATGGAAGCTCATTCTACGATTTATAATTTATTTGCAACCATGTTTACAGCTTTTACAACTGATTTTTCAAAATTTACACTTGAGCTTTCATAATTTACAAAATTTTCACAATTACAACCTAGCTATTTGATTTTAACCAATCTTCTAAAATTCATAGTAACTGATTTTTTTTTACATTTACAATTAAGCTTCTAGAATTTACAAATATGGTCATGTTTGATTACTAAAAAGAAATGGAATGGAATGTATTGAAAAAAATAAAGATAAAAATGAAATGATAAAAAAAAATAGTGAACCACACACATAAAAGAAAGGGATAATTTAGTTCATGGGGTTGGAAATCACGACTTATAAAATTTTTGATAGATGTGACGATTCTCACATTTATAGTATATATTAATAAGTTTTATTATACTTATCATGAAGATGAACGATGATTTAGTTCATTTTTGTGTTGATTTTTTCAATCCATTACATTTCATTCTTTTCTAATAATCAAACGTGACCTATATTTGTCCATTCATTTTTTTTATTTGCTAGCCCTTTCTTGACATTTTACAAACCCATGGTCAATTGTATTTTGGTTTGTTTGGTGGTTTCTATGTCATTGTCAAAGACATTATTTATATTTTATAGTAAAGTTTATAGTAAAACTAATTAAATTAGAAAGGACAAAGAATAATAATTATGACTTGGGATAATGAAATTTTCAATCTATCAACTTTGTCTTAATTATTAATTTAATCCATCAAATTTAATTTGTATTGATTTTTTTCTTTAAGCTTTTTAATTTGTATTGACTATCAAAATTTAATGTGTAAAATCTATTGATGATTAAACATGTATTATAATTAGATAAGAACAAATAGCCCTTGAATCAATTTAATTTTTATCAATATAATTTCATATAATGTATTTTATTCTTTTATTTTTTAAAATTTCATAATATGTTTTTTTCCTAACTAAATAATTGCATTTCTTTTTATTTATCTACATGACTGTCATCAATATTATATTATTTATGTCAGTAGATTTTAACAAGGTTATCTCATCTTTAAACAATAAGGACCAAATCAATAATAGATGTAAACTTAAAGAACTAAATTGATAAAAATACTAATAAATTAATTAAATACCCAAATAAGCCACATATAAGACCCTGAAACAGTATAGTCCAAGTCATCTTTGGCCTCTTCTTCCTGCAAAACAATTCACAAAAATTATAAAGGTGCCCAATAAAAAAAACGAGAACAAATATTTATTTTTTGTCTTATAAATAGGATATCCCAGGGGTACACAAACCCACACTAATCTTAATGAGATCGAGCTCATATGGATCATGCATGCTTGATACAGAGTGATCAGAAGAGGAAAATAAATAAAGAAAATTAAAATTAATTTACCTTTCAAAAATGAAAGCAAGAGGAGCCATGAAAGCAGTGGCGAAAACAAAACGATAAGCAATGATGACTCCCAGGTTCATGCCTTCATAAACAACGAGTTTGTAAAGAATGTTAATCCCAACATAGAATAGCTGAACCACAACCATTAGTATTATGGCTGCTTTCAACCCATCCACCACCTTACATATGTTCTTCATCGTATTTGCCGCCGCCACTAGCAACAGCGGCGCCGCCAGCTGTTGAGATGGTGAGAGAAGGGTGAGAGAGAGAGAGAGAGAGAGAGAGAGGACGAGGCACAAGAGGGAGGGTGTGTTTGTGGCTTTGTGCGTTTGTTTGGGTCAAATGTTTCATGGAGCGGGGCTATTTAAAAGGAAAAAAATATCATTTTTGAAAAGATAATTTTCAAAAATATTTAATTTTTTAATTTTCTAAAAAATAAATTTATTATTTATATTTTAAAAGTTACTGATATTTTTAAATAATATTTGATTGCTTCCAATAGGAAGATATATAAATGTGAGTAATAAAAAATAATATTTATAATTAAAATAGGCTTAAATATACATTTAGTCCTTTAACTTTATGCAAGATTTTATTTTTATCTATTAATTTTATAAAGTGTATTTTTAGTCACTTAACCTTAACACCGTTAGTTTCATTATAAAAAAAAAGTATACATTAAATTTTCAAATATTAATAAAATATTTTCAAATGTTAATATATTAAATTTAATCTTTCTAAAATAACAATGATTGACACACAAAAAAATTATTTGAAACTAATGATATTAAAATTTAAAAATTAAAAAGATACTTTTGAAAAATTAAAGAACCAAATTAAAATAGGGAGAATTATATTGAAGTCCCACACAAATAATTACTGTAAGACCTATTGACAACTGAACCAAATTGTATTAATAACATAACTAGTTGTCAATACAGTTTAGTTCAATTATCAATAAACCTTACCATAATTAATTTTCTTGTGTAGAACCTAATTGTAATTCTTCAATTAAAATATTATATAAAGTTAGATGATTAAAAATACAATTTAGCCTTTAAAAGAAAGGAAAATATCATTTATAATTTAATCTTCAATAATTTTTTTAAAATGTTAAAATATAATATCAACATATTAACTTAAAATATATAATTTATAACAAATTTCACTATTAATAAATTATAATTCAATTATAAATACCTTGCAACATGAGATATAAGATATTATATCTTAACGTTAGTTGACAAGTGTGTCCTTTTCTAAAAGAAAAATTGAAATACTTTATAAAGGATGCTTTTATTAGACACAAAAACAAGAAACAATAATGGCATTAGACATATCAAGAAGAATAGGATATCGGCCATGGTAATTGAAATTGAAGAAATAAAAGATTAAATTAAACTTGAACAAAGATTGAAAGATGTGAAAATACAAAATATGGATCACAAATTTTTTATTGAATTGGTTTAGAAAGTTGTCACTCTCACGTTCCATGATTTACGTACAACCATCAAACAAAAATTTCCAAGTGAAATTTGTTAATTTGTAAAGAAAAAACTTGTTAAATATATTATCATTTTCAGTGATTTGCAACTATTATACCCTAATTTTGCAACCTCAAAACACAAGTTTGCAAGTAAGATTCGTTAATTTGACAAGGAAAATATAATAACATATCTGACAAGTTTTTTCTTTGCATGTTAGTGAATCTTATAACTTACAATTTTTATTTTGAGAGTTATAAATCATAGAATGAAACTAACAAACTTCTAGACCAATTCACTAAAGGATCTTTGGTCCTTATTTCATATATATATATATATATATATTCAAAGCTTTTCATCTTTATTTATTCTTAATTCAATGTATTGGTCATTAATGTCATTCCTCCTCTATTTTTCATTTAAAAATGTGTGCCATTTTTCATGTATAAAATCATTTAGTTTTTCATCAATCTTATTTTATTTTGCCCTATAAATGATGCTCAAAATTGTGACTAAAAATAAGTTTATAAAATATTAGTTGAAGGCATGGCAGGAGGGGGCGCGCAGAATCCTAGTGGCAGAGATTCTATGCGTGTCATGGCCTCCCACTTCAAAGTTTTTTTTTTTGGCCTCCCCAGTTCAAGTTGAACGTATGGTAAATATACTGTGAAAATAAAGGAAGGACTACTAAAAAATAATTTATATGAAGTGCCATCTATAAAACGGTTATTGTCAAAAATCATTTTATAGTTGAGGCAGGATTAAGGTTTGGAGACTATATATAGCAGTTAAATTATATAACTATTATATAATTTCTGCGTTATATAGTGGTTACTGAGTAAGACTATTGATATATCACTGTATCAAATTCTATTGTAGTTATAAATTTGATGAGTAGTTATGAAATTATGATTAATTAGGGAAATGGAAAGGAAAAGATGATAAAAAATCAAGAGGTTCCAGGGCTCTTAGGATTTATAGCTCTCCCTGTAGCCATCGATATTCAATAGTGTGAGAAGTCTATGATATCCATAGGCAACCCAATATAGTTTAATGTGTGTACACCAATGTCAATATAAATATTTGCGTTTAATTAGATAAATTTGTCCTGAAAATTCTTTCCCAAGTGCAGTTGATATCCTTATCTTTCTATTGGTACAAAGTTATTCTAGAAATTTCAAAAAGTGCACAATGTCACTCTATAGTTAGAATTAATTCTATACTTTTATTCTCTATATTAAATGATAACCCTTTTTATACCAAGAGATAACTCCTATATCCTACTGTTCATTTTGATCGGGAACTTAGGATCATAGGAATATTGAAAGGCAACCTATTATGTAAATTAATATTGCTAACATCATTGCAAACTGAAAACTAAATGTTAAGCAGCAGATCTCATCAGTTACAATTACTGATGCAATATTTGACCTCACTGACCCCATTAAACAATTAAGGAAGTGCTAACAAAATTTAGATAAAGCTTGGAATCCCTGCAAATTTGAGTTTGGTTTACTGAAAATAATATAGAAAATTATACTAGAAAGATGATTTATTATGCTTTTTAATTGGTTTGTGGAATAATTCTTGTGAGAATAAAAATATGGATGAGTTTTAATTAGATTCTATTGTTGGTAGAGAATAACAAATATTCCTTATCTAAGAAAAATAAGAAGGGGATAAAAATATTTAAAGTATTATAAATATTATATTATCAATGTCCATAACTCATAATTGATAAGATTTCTTTATCATTAATGTCCTAATGAATGGCATAAAGGAGTTTATTGTTGTTAATAGCTTATAACTTTTAAAGGTTACATAATGTACCATTATATGCCTCTTTATTTCTTTGTAACATTAGGATAGGCCTTGAATAGTTGGACGTCTATAAATAGAGGTTCTGTCCAAAGCATATATACATAAGTATATAAGAATTCTTCTCCATTATTTTCTCTTCCAATTCTTCTTGCCTTTCTATTCTCTTTTCTTTCTCTCTTTCTCCTTATTTTCACAATACATTATTAGCTCGAATTGGCTCTAAAAATCAAGTATGAGATTTAGCTAGATTAATGTGTTCTTATATTATTGGGTAATCCACTCTTGGTGGATCGGGCTCAATATGAGCCCATGGAATCTTTATCAAAATATAAAGAATATTATGTAATGTATTTTAGGTCAAGTGTGCAATTTTCTCCTAATAATTTAAAACTTTAGAGGAGAGAATAGTTTATTATCACACACGCACGACCGAAAACCACAACCGATGTGGGTGGTTTTAAGAGCCAGATAACTTCTAAGTATTCAAATGTGATTCTAAATCCATTCTCTCGACTTGTTCTTTCTCTCTGTCTTCCAAGTGTATTTGCTATGTTTATCTAAACAAAGTTCAACCTTGTTATTTTGTTCCCACATACGTCCGTGCAACTCAACCATTATAAGTATATATTCCTCCTCCAAGTCTTTTATATATATATATATATATATATATTATATTATTGTTCTATTAACATTCATGGTTATGTTCTTTATATATTTACTACAATATATTTATTGTTTTATTTTCTTATCCTTTCCTTTTCTTAGTTATGAAGTAATTTTACCTTTCTCCATTTTATTCATTTGAAAACAATCATGTGATTAGTGGTTCAATTTAATCAAGTCCCATTAACTATTCGTTGCTTTATTTTTATTGTTCATTTTTCTATATTTTTATGAAAATTATTATACTTATTTTTCTTTCTTTATATTTATGTATTTGATGTTATTATAATATTTATTTATTATGCTTTATTTGTTAATTTTTTCATAATTCTAATTGTTATTATTATTTTATTTTGAATCATGGCAAATCTTACCAAACTTGAATTTATGGCTCTTGATATTATAAAAAGGAATTATCTGTCATGGGTGCTAGATACTAAACTTTACTTGACAACGAAGGTCTAGAAAATGTAATTTTACTCAAAAATGAAGCAAGTAGTCAAGATAAGACCAAGACAATGATATTCCTTCATCATTATCTTCATAAAGGACTAAAAGCTAGATACCTATACTAAAAGATCCACTATAATTATGGATTAACCTAAAAGAAAGGTATGGCCATCAGAAAACAATAATTTTACCTAAAGCTCAATATGAATGGATGCATTTGATGTTACAATATTTTAAAACTATAATCGAATATAATTCAGCAGTTTTTAAAATAAGTTCTCAATTGAAATTATGTGATGAGAAAATAAATGATGAGGACTTATTAAAAAGATATTTTTAACTTTTTACGCTTCAAATATGCTCTTATAGTAGCAATATTATGAAAAGAGTTTTAAAAAATATTTTGAATTAATTTTGTGTCTTTTTGTGGCTAAGAAAAATAATGAGCTGCTGATAAAAATCATGAAATCCGTCTCACTAGAACAACTCCATTCCCTGAAGTGAATGTGACTATACGTAGTAATTACCGTGGTCATGGTTGTGGTTATGGTAATGGTTGTGGTCATGGCCGTGGATGTGGTCATGATAAGGGACATGTTAATTACTGTTATTATAGTGGTGGTGGTACTAATTATAATCCTAATACTCACTAAAAGAAGAAAAATAATGAAGGGTAAAAAAAGAGATAAGAATGGTCCTTCAAAAGCTATTGAAAATCAATGTTATCAATATGGTATGAAGGGGCATTGGTCATGTATTTGTCATATGCTTATAGGAAAGCTTTATCAAGCCTCCATTAAAAGAAATTTAAATAATGTGAAATCAAATTTTACTTTTCAAAATGATGATGTTGAGACAAATTTTGCATATACAAAAATAATAATATCAATGAATTGGATGATATTAATGGCCTTGATGCTATAGCATACTTTGAGGTCGTTGATTTCTTTGAAAATCAAGATTAAACAAGTTTGGTTGAAAAATAATTAGAATAACTTGGATTATGTTTCATTTAGCTTTCTTGTCTTCTTGTAATAAAAGCATTGTTGCTTGGAATAAATTTTATTTTATTAAGTATTTATTTCAATACATTTTCTTTCTTTTGTTAAGGAATATGGATATTTCCTTTTCTTTCATTAGACACATGAATAAAGATATATGTCTCGTGGATAAAGCTACAATACACACCATACTTAAAGATAAAAAATAGTTTGGTTATTTAACAATAAGAAACAGAAGTGCCAATACCATAGTGAGTAAATATTAAATTAATCAATGGCTCCGGAAAAGCAATTATAATATTACCCAAAGAAACAAAAATTATTATAGATGACACATTACATTCATCTAAGTCTCAATGAAATTTATTAAGTTTTAAAGATATCCACTGAAATGAAAATCATATTGAGACTACAAATAAGAAAGGTTTTGAATATCTGCATATTTTAAATTTTAGATCTAGAAAGAAATGTGTCCTAGAGAAACTATTCACATTATCTTCTGGTTTATACTATACAACTATTAGTATGGTTGAAATGAATGCAATAGTCAACAAGAGATTTATCGATCAAGATACCTTTATCATTTGGCATGACCGGTTAGGCTATCTCGAGTCAACTATAATACAAAGAATTATTAAAAACTTACATGGACATCCATTAAAGAATCAGAAGATTATTCAATTTAAGAATTTTTCATATATTAGTTATTCTCAAGGAAAATTAGTTAAATGGCCTTTAATTATAAAAGTGAGAATTGAATCCCCTACTTTTAATTAAATGTATCCAAGAAGATATGTGTAGACCTATCCATCCACCATGTAGACCATTCAGATATTTATGGTTTTATAAGAGATGCACCTACAAGATGATCACATATGTGTTTGTTATCAACACAAAATTTAACATTTGCTAGATTACTTGCCCAGATAATTTGATTAAGAGCAAAATTTTCAGATTATGCAATTAGGACAATTTATCTTGGTAATGCAAGTGAATTTTCGTAGCAAATTTTTTATGATTATTGTATGTTAACTGAAATAACAATTGAAAAATCTGTTGCTCATGTCTACACTCAAAATGGTCTAGCAGAATCATTCATTAAATGCCTCCAATTGATAGCTAGACCAATGCTCTTGAGGATAAAACTTCCTACTTCCATATAAGGACATGCAATTTTACATGCAGCAACACTTATGAGCTTCTCGTTATAATTGGCTTTTGGTCAAGAGCTTAATATTTTTCATCTTAAAATTTTTGGATGTGCGGTGTTTATTTCCATTACTCCACCACAACACACAAAGATGAGACCTCAAAGAAGGTTAAAAATATATGTTGGTTTTAAATCTCCTTCTATAATCAAGCATCTAGAACCATTAACTAGATATTTATTCATGACATGTTTGATGATTGCCATTTTGATGAAACAATTTTTTCAACATTAAGAGGAGAAAATAAGCAGCGGGATAAAGAAATTATATGAAATGTATTATCATTATCTCATCTAGATCCTTGTACAAAGCAATGTGAACTTGAAGTTAAAATAATAATTCATTTGCAAAATATTGCAAATCAATTGGCGGATGCATTTATTGACCTTAAAAGAATTACCAAGTCTCATATTTTAGCAAAAAATGTTCCTATTAGAATCGATACCCCAATAGGACAATTAGAAAGTGCAAATGAATCTAAGCCATGTTTGAAGATAGGTAAACCAATTAGTTCTAAAGATAAAAATCTTAGAAAGAAGAAAAGAACATATGATAAAGATGGCATAGTAGAGGACGCTAGTATTTTAAAAAAATATGGAGATATAACTAATCAAAAGACCCCAAAAGAGATCCAGGTACTTGAAGATAATGAAGAGATCTCAATAGGTTATGTCACTATAGAAAAAAGATGGAATCAAAAAAATATAGTTGTTAATGACATATTTTTATATAATGTTGCTGTGGAAATAATTAATCAAAATGAAGATCTAGAATTGAAATTGGTTGAAGAATGTAGACATAGAAATTATTGGCCAAAATGAAAAGATGCAATTCAAGCAGAGTTAAATTCACTTTCAAAATGTGAAGCTTTTAGACCTGTAGTCTAAATAGCTAATGGTGTAGAGCTAGTTGGATATGTATGGATATTTGTGTGAAAATGAAATGAGAAAACTAAAGTTGTTAGATATAGAACACAACTAGTAGCACAAAGATTTTTGCAAAAACCTGGAATTGATTATGAAGAAATATATTCTCCTGTGATGGATGCAATCACTTTAAGATATCTAATTAATCTGGCAGTACATAGAAAATTTAATATATTCCTAATGGATGTTGCTATAGCCTATTTATATGGCTCTTTAGATACACAAATTTATATGAAAATCTCTGAAGGTTTCAAATTGCCATAAGCATGTAAAAATTCTCAAGAAAAATATGCAATTTATTTGCATAAATCTTTGTATGGACTAAAACAATTTGGAAGAATGTGGTATAACCATCTCAATGAATATTTTTTGAATGAAAGTTATAAAAATGATTCAATCTCTCCATGTGTTTTTATAAAAGAAATGGGTCAAAGTTTCTTATAATTGCTGTTTAGATGGATGATTTGAATACAATTGAAACTCCTAAAGAGCTCCAAAAGGTAGATGATTGCTTAAAGAAAGAATTAGAAATGAAAGATCTTGGAAGAACAAAATTTGCCTTAGTTTACAAATCGAGCTCTTAATAAATGAAATTTTTCTTCATCAATCAACTTACACTAAAAATATTGAAGCGATTTTACAGAGATAAAACACATCTATTAACTACTACAATGGTTGTAAGATCTCTTGATGAAAAAAGGTCCTTTTCACCTCAAGAGAAAGATGAAGAACTTCTTGGTCTTGAAATACCATATCTTAGTGCTATAGATGCACTAATACATCTTGCTAATTCAACAAAACCTGATATTGCAATTGCTGTAAATTTGTTAGTAAGATTTAGTTCTTCCCCAACAAAAAGCATTGAAATGAAGTTAAACACTTATTTCAATATCTCTGAGGGACAATTGATATGGGATTATTTTTTTAATGAATTTGGATCACAATTTATTGGTTATGCGGATGTAGGATTTTAAAAAAATTCACATAAAGGTAGATCACAAACTGAACATTTATTTACTCGTTAGGTACACAATATCTTGGCGTCAACAAAACAAAATTTAGCTACTACCTTATCAAATCATGCAAAAATAATTATAATTTAGACAAGTAGAGAATGTATTTGGCTAAGGTTAGTGATCCATCATATCTAAACGATGTGTGGTTTATTGTTGGAAAAAAGATTCCAACAATATTAATGAAATAATATAGTATGCACTCAATTGAAAGGAGGATACATTAAAGGAGATAGAATAAAATATATTTTCCAAAATTCTTTTTCACTCATGACCTTTTAAAGAATGGTGATATAAATATTTAGTAAATTCGCTCATGTGATAATCTTGTATATTTGTTTAATAAGACACTGCCACTTCAACATTTAAGAAGTTAATGTATGGCATTGGAAAGCGTGGACTTAGAGACATAAAGTGATGGTGTCATTGAGTGAAGTGATATTGTTACCAGGAGGAAACTATGAGGAATAAATACCTTGTTGTACTCTTTTTCCCTTTCTGAGGTTTTGTCCCACTAGGTTTTGCTGAAAAGATTTTGAATGAGGCAATTTTAATGAGTGTTTAAATATATTATGTACTCTTTTTCCTTCACTAACCTTTTATCCTGTTGGATTTTTCATAGTAAGGTTTTAATGAGGTAAAATGTTTGTTATGGACATCCAAGGGAAAGTATTATAAATATTTTATTGTGGATGTTCAGAACTTATAACTGTTAGAATTCATTTATCCTTAATGTCCTAATGAATGGCAAGAAAGGAGTTTCTTATTGTTAATAGCCTATAACCTTCAAAGGTTACATAATATATCATTATATGCCTTTTATATCTTTGTAATATTAGGATAGGACTTCAATGGTTGGATACCTATAAATAGAGGTCATATCCAAAGCATATGTATATAAATGAATAAGAATTCTCTCCATTTTTTTTCTCCCAATTCTTCTTGCCTTACTATTCTCTTTTCTCTCACTGTTTCTCCTTATTTTCATAACATAAAGATTTTTAATCTCCTACGGGCTTGTGAATATTATTTGTCCAAGTAATAAGTGGTAAAATGACATAAAAATACCCCCGAAAATGCAAATGACAAATAGATATTATGAAATATGCTCATTACTAGTCCTTGAGGTCTTGACTGACATTTTTGTTTGTTTGTATTTTTTTGTGAAATGACATATCTGCCTTGTTTTAAAATTCAACAACTAAAAATTAATTATTATTTTCTTTTGAAAAATAACTAGTTTTCTTGAGGAAATTAAATGATTAGAATAGAATAACAAATTATAAGTTGATTTGTGCAAATTTGTTTATTAGTGAAATCTAACAGCTGAAAATCAATTACTACTTTTTTAGGGAAAGACTACTTTTCTTAGGAGAATGAAGAGAACAAAATAATAAATTATAAGTTGTTTTGTGCAAATTTGCTATCAATGAAGTCTAACACCTAAGAAAAGTAGTACATTTTTTTTTTTGGAAAATGACTACTTTTATTAGAGAAATGACTGCAATATAATAACAAATTATAAGTTGCTCTGTGTAATATTTTTATTAATAAAGTCCAATAACTAAAAATCACTTATACTACTTTCTTTGAGAAAATGACTATTTTTTTAGGAAATAAAATGACCATGATAGAATAGTAAATTACAAGTTGGTCAGTGCAAATTTTTATCAATACAATCCAAAAATTAAAAATCAGTTAATACTTTTTTTAAAAAATGACTAGTTTTCTAGTCGAAAATGACTAGAATTAAATAAAAATTACAAGTTTTAATGGTTATCGTTTTCTTTTATTTTCTAGAAGGGTAAAAAAGTATTTTCACATTAAAACTAATTGATAAACAAGTTTCTAGAAACTAAAAATAATTATTACATTTTGTAATACCTAATTGTCATTTATATATTTTAGGAATATTTTCATATCATTCTCTCATAATAATTTTGTCCAGAGACATATTAGTGATCGAGTTTATTCTAAACTTTCTCATTGCATAAATCCGAAAGCGATAATGACATTAAGAACTACGTCTATGTGTAGCTGGTAGTGCTGCCATGAATGGATAAAACATCTCTAGCATCAACATTTCCTAAGATTGTGAAGTTCAATTTTTTTTTTATTTTCTAGTTATTTAATTTTAAAAAAATCAGAAAATCTATAATTTTAATTTTTAGCATTAAATTAGTGGGAATACCATTGAAACTTTGTTTTCATACAAGGACAATTAAAATTTGAAATATTACTATAAGGCAGGAACTTAATTAAAATTATAGTTTTGTTTGTTCTAAAATATTTGTGGGCTTAAAAGGTACATTTTTGGCTAGGAAAATGAGCGAGTGACGGCCAAGCCTAATAAGGCAGGCAGAGGGGATGATGGTTAAGTGAAACTGTGCGTCTGTATTGACCATCATCTGATCTGGAGCACCCTCTTGATCATATTCTCCTAGTCAAAAGTTTTTGGTCAAATAAATTGACTTAACGATTAAAGTTAACAGTAGGGCAAAACTAATATATTCTTAAACAATTAGGGGAAGAATGATCTCAAGGCACCAGGTGTCCCTCAACTAATGCTTGAAGGGCAAAAGTAATTTTTAACCCTACTATTTATGCTAATGTAGATGCCATGTGGACATTGTTTTTGTCAAATAAAATGACTAGAGGTAAAACTAGTTCCTTTTTAAATATTTAGGTATGGATGATGGAAAATTGAATTCAAGATGCCAGGTATCCCTTAGGTAATATTTCAAAAGAAAAAGTTACCTTTAATCCTCTATTCGTTAATACAATAAACAAATTAATATGTCGTTTCAATAATTGAGATTGACAAATAAAAATTATTTAAAAGACAAATTGATTTAATATTTTGATAAGTTTATTTTATGTTCTAACAACTTTTCTGAAGTAAAAACCTTTGCGTTCCTCTCATCCCACAGTCGAGTTTGGAGCAGGTTGAATATTCTCAAAGAGCCTGAGGAATTTAGATTAGAATAAGACTTATATACTTAACTTTATATGCGTAACATATTTATACACAATAAAATTTTGATAAGTTGATTTTAATGTGTTAATTAAATTAATAAAAAAATTTATTATAGAATAAAAAATTTATAAAAGATCCATGAGTCTTGTTTTAATTAAAAACAAGTGTATTAATTATATATATATAAGGTTAAATATATAACTTTTCCTTTAGTTTATGCTTATCAACTGAATCGTTATAGGTATAATCTTAAGTATTTTAATTCAATAGCAATTATGATGATAAATGCTAACCACGATGATAATGTTTGTAATTCCATATACCGTCTGAATAATTTTTAATTCGTAAATACTTCTAGAATATTTATGCACTCGAAATTTAAAATTATAGCGTCTCGAGAAGTGAGATTGTGCCCGAGAAAAAACCAAATTTGATATCGGTCATAAGATATCCTTTATTGGAAGGATCCTTATGATCGATGTCTTTACAAGAAAATTGTTTGAGGTTGTCATTTTCAGCAAAAGCCAACATATATAGTTTTTATTAATGACAAAAGTAAATCTCTTTTCAATTCAATACATCTTTATTTATGTTTTATATATAATTGGAGCATGGTGGTGTCAAATTAGGAATAGTATTTTTAAAACACCTCTTCTATGTTTACACATTATATTGATTTAACTTTGAGACTTTGTGCTCAAGGGATAAGAGTTCTTTCTACTAGAATTAACTAGCATTTACTCCCGTGCGATGCAGAGGAGCAAACACTTTTAGCAATTCAATATTTAAAATTACTTTATCAATCATTGTATTAGCTTCAAGTTCTTCAAACTATACAAATGGTACTAACTTCATTCCAAAACCAACATAATAATTACCATTCACACAAGAATTGAAAATTCAACTAAATTACAAAATAAATAGACATAAATCTAACATTAGAAATTCCTTAGATTTTAAGGTAATTGGAATCCCTGTGAGAGACTTGACAAATCAACTAATTAATTGCAACTTATGTATACATTGTATCTCACTTATAATGCAAATTTTCATTGTAGTGAGAAAATTGCATGACTTAGTTATGATTTAATATGCATTAACAATCCAATGATATATATGGTTTAGACTTTTTTGTAATGTAAGTAGATTTAATACCTTGATATTTTAAAAAAATCACAAGCTATTCAATAAGCTACCATCATTAAAAAAAATTATAATTCTTGTCCATGCTAATTATTGAAGATCATCCACTTTAATCCCCAATGCAACATAACCAATATGACTCTAACAAATTATGAAAAAAAAAATAAACTAGTAAAAAATTATGTGGTGGAATCATATTTTATTGATAATCTAATACCAGCAATATTACTCTTAAGCATTCGTTTGAGTCTTACCAAATGCAATTTAAAAAATAGATTGAAATCATTATGACATCAACTTTAAAACTAAAATGACCATTTGATTTGATTAAATTAAACCCCATGGAAACCTACATGGACAGAATTAATATAGAATAACATGTTAGGCTCTTAGCTAAGTTCAAGCGGTCACTATGACTTCCTTCTTCTTCTTTTTCCTTCCTCTTTAGTGTGCAAAAGGTTTGTTAGATCTTAAATTGCATGTGTCATATATGCATCTAACTCCTTAAGCATGCCCTTATGTTACTTTTATCCACTCATTAAATGGGATAAGAAATTGTACACAAAAAGATATGTTACTTTTCCTCTCAGAAAAGACCACCGTTTTAAAGATTTTGACTCTTGAAAAAACCACATGCAGTTGACCATGTGAAAACTGGTGACAGGTATAATCCAACATTATAAAGCCCTCAGACAGGTCATTAGTGCCTGTGTATGTGGGTTCAAAAATTATTTTCATGAATAATCTTTGATTGATTATTTTACTTTTCTTGCCCACTTAACTTATTCATTAGGATATATATGATTCACATTCTCTGCTTGTATTTGTCATTTATTTTCCAAATAGAATGAAAATAAATTATAATATATTCAAAAAATGGGCAACAACGTCATTGTAACAGAGGATTTGATTGGATGATGCGAATATTAATCCTTGGGAATTGAGAGAAAATACGGAACTGAATCTTTAATTAGTTTCCGTCACTTTCATTAATATTATGTGCTTATAGTAAAGGCCGGACGGCCATGCCAGCATATTCACTGGGACATTACATTCTGTTTTTTCGCCGCCCAACCCTATCATGAGCTTGGATCCTCTCTATCACTATGATGGACGCACAATGACAACACAGATTCCAATTTTTTTTTTTTCAAGAAATCTTGCAATAATGTTATAGACATTTCAAATTATTTTTAACAAAATTTATGATTAAATTTTCTCTTTCTTTTTATATGGTTAATATGCAATTTAAATCAAAACTATATTAAAAAGTATATTTTAAACCTTATAACTAAAGTTAGGACAATTTTGCTCCCATAGTTAAGTTTAAACAAACATCAGTTAATTTTTTTTTAAATGCGCCTAATTTATGATTTTTATGAAATTTCACCCTCTTTCTCTCTCTAACCCTCATTTGAGAAAAATTGCACATAAGGTCCCTTTTTTGGAACTTTTATTTAAATTAAACAGTGGGGTTAAATTACATCAACTTTAATTGTTTAAGATTCAAAATATATTTTTTAAAAGTTTAGGATTCAAATCGTCTCTAAATTTATAGTTCAGAGTTCAAATTTTATATTAACCTTTTTTTATAAATTACATTTTAAAAGATGTATGTTGTTGATCTTATATATATATATATATATATATAACACGTCAGAAAATACATAAACACCTTAAACAATTCTTTCCCAACTTTATTCCTAAGCTCTAATCAAACATGTTTAACTGTTCCCCAATTTCACTATTTTTTCACTTTTCTTTAAGTTAGAAAAAAAGTAAATGACTATTTCAGGAAAGGATAAAAGATAATAATGGTTAAGATAGAAAGAAATTCACATTATATTAAAAAAAAAACTTGCATTTACTCCCCGTGTGATGCACCGAAGCAGACATCTTTAGCAATTCAATATTTAATATTACTTTATCAACCATTGTATTAGGTTCAAGTTCTTCAAACTATACAAATGGTACCAACTTCATTCCAAAACCAATATAATAATTACGATTCACACAAGAATTGAAAATTCAACTAAATTACAAAATAAATAGACATAAAGCTAACATTAGAAATTCCTTAGATTTTAAGGTAATTGGAATTCCTGCGAGAAACATGACAATAATTCTTCTTAAAATATACCGCCAATCAACTAATTAATTGCAACTTATATATACATTGTATCTCATTTATAATGCAAATTTTCACTGTAGTGAAAAAATTGCATGACTTAGTTATGATCTAATATGCATTAACAATCCAATGATATAAATGGTTTAGACTTTTTTGTAATGTAAGTAGATTTAATACCTTGATATTTTGAAAAAATCACAAGTTATTCAATAAGCTACCATCATTAAAAAAAAAATTATCTTCATTGTCCACGCTAATTATTGAAGATCATCCACTTTAATCCCCAATGCAACATAACCAACATGACTCTAACAAATTATGAAAAGAAAATAAATTAGTAAAAAATTATGTGGTGGAATCATATTTTATTGATAATCTAATACCAGCAATATTACTCTTAAGCATTCGTTTGAGTCATACCAAATGCAATTTAAAAAAATAGATCGAAATCATAACGACATCAACTTCGAAACTAAAATGACCATTTCATTTGGTTAAATTAAATCCCATGGAAACCTACGTGGACAGAATTAATATAAAATAACATATTAAGCTCTTAGCTTAGTTCAAGCGGTCACTATGACTTCCTTTACTGTGCAAAAGGTTTGTTAGATCTTAAATTGCATGTGTCATATATGCATCTAACTCCTTATGCATGCCCTTATGTCACTTTTATCCACTCATTAAATGGGATAAGAAATTTTATACAAAAAGGTCTGTTACTTTTCCTCTCAGCAAAGACCACCATCTTTAAGATCTTGACTCTTGAAAAAACAACGTATAGTTGACCATGTAAAAATTGGTGACAGGTATAATCCAACGTTATAAAGCCCCCAGACAGGCAATTAGTGCCTGTGTTTGCGGGTTCAAAAATTAATTTCATGAATAATCTTTTATTGATTATTTTACTTTCTTGCCCACTTAACTTATTCATTAGGATATATATGATTTACATTCTCTGCTTGTATTTGTCATTTATTTTCTAAATAGAATGAAAATAAATTATAATATATTCAAAAAATGGGCAACAACGTCATTGTAACAGAGGATTTGATTGGATGATGCGAATATTAATCCTTGGGAATGAGAGAGTTTTGGCTTGGAGAAGATAATCCATATGAAAACAACATTTTTTTATTTATTGTTGCATTAAAAAGGATACTTGAAGCATCCAGTTACAGCGCTGACTTCCTAAGCCTAACTATTAAAACTAAAGCATCAACGACTCTAACTTAAAGTTTCTTAACTGACACAAACATGACACACAACAACATAAGTAAAAACTGAAATGGACAACATGATTGGTTCTAACAGCTAATTTTTCTTCTTCTTAATGTTCTTGAAACTCTTCATGGTTGAAGTGGTGGAAGAACCTTCTTCAGCATTGTTGGCCTTGCCATTCTTCTTATTGATTCTCTTAGAAGGGTTCTTTCTCTTGGCCCTACTTGGTGTTAGAGCTACAAGGTCAGACATCATCATTTCATCAATACCAAGGCTGACACATTTGCTAAAAGGCTTGTTCTCTGTTTGTTGAACAATTTCAGAAATTGGAAAAAAGGCATTACACAATATCTGTCCTGCATCACCTCAGATATATGTTTGTTGGCTAAAGGTTATCTTGAATGGATGGGTGGTTGGCCTATATTGAGTTTTGTTGTGGGATGGCATAAAACTCTACATGAAATAACGCCTTCAACAGGCTTCCAAGGGGCCCATGTTACCATGTAATAGCTTGATGGCCCAATCCATATGTAATAGCTATATTGTACAGGTTTAGTCGATCATCTTCAATGAATCCCGGTTAAAAGCTTGAATAATTACACTTTGTTGCCTTCAACAAGCTACTAAATCTAGTGCCCTTTCTTCCTGCCAATAAGCCTTTTTGACAGCTAAAGGTTTCATAAATAGCGCGAGTTTGCAATAAAGCTATAAGTAAAGTATGTAAAGAAGGATTGAGCAGGAGCAGGCCTTGACCACTGTAAAGAAGATCTAACTGATCTAGTTTCTTTTTTTTTTTTTTTGGGAATATGAAAATGCCATACTCGTTCAGCAAAACGCAAAACGAAAAACCATTACAAGAGACTAAACAGTAAAAATAAAAGCAGACTAACCATCCCTAATCAACTAATGGGTGGCGTATGAAAAACATTAAAGTCATTGGATAATATATTGGCTAACTTAGAAAGGTAGTCAGCCATTCTATTATCATCCCTGTACAAAAAATTAAAGTTCACAGTTCAATTTTTACATGGAATCAAATTTATGGAATCCATGATACTTTGAAAGGAGTGATAACATGATTATCCCTTTACAATTGATTTAGGTATTTATAAATGAACTTTTCAGTATTTCACCAAATAAGCAATGAAAGCAAAGGCAGTAAAAAAGGATGTAAAGATTATCAATGCACGCTGAAATGAACTTGTAATAAAAGACAGATATAGGTGTCATCAATGGAGAAAGTGTTGTAGTTATTGCAGTAAAAAAGGATGTAAAGATTATCAATGCACGCTGAAATGAACTTGTAATAAAAGACAGATATAGGTGTCATCAATAGAGAAGTGTTGTAGTTATTGTGTGTGTGTCAAAAGAAGAAGTCCCATATTGCTCACATGAGGAAAGGTCCTGGTGTATATATGCTAAGAAATGAAAATGGGTTAGGGATTGAGCTTAGAGGAGTGGTGGGCTTGCAAGTCAAAGAGGCACTAGGTTTTTTTATCAACTTTATTTTACAAAAGTTATTAAATTAATTTTTGTAAATGCTTTTTCCCAAAACTTTGCTTTGCACGATTCAAGTCTAAATTCATTATCCTTGGATTTGTTAATGTGGACATTATTTCCAATTAAAACTTGAAATCGGTTTTGCCATTGTCTTCAAGTAGCAAATATTCAAAATGCTAGAATCAATTATCTTCATTACAACAACGTGTCATTCTGAAACTCTCAATTAAATCATGCTTTAAGGCTTCATCTAGACTGTGCCCATATAGAGCCTAGGGAATGTAGTGTATTTAGAGCTTAGCTCTGGAGTTCTAAAGCTTCTCCTCTATGTGTTGTGCTTATTAAGTATTATGTTAGTCTCTATTGTTCTGTTTCCTTACTTTTAATAGGAAGATTTTGTTTAATCCTAGAAAACTGTCACGCGATCAACCCGATGCGACGGAATAGCTCTTAAAGATAGTGTTCTTGGACACGACTCAGACTGTATTTTTACCTACCTGTGCCAACAATCTTAAGAGCTACTAACTTTAAGTAAAACTTTTTTCATTGCCCTTTATTTCTGCAGCATTCAAAATGTCTCTAGGTGTAGAGAATATTTTCAGGCATGACCCACCATTTTACTGGTTTATTGTGATCATTTTTATACTGTTGCAAAGTCAGAGACTTTGGTGTTAAATTCATTTTGAAATTGAAGTTTGCATATTAAATAGTTTTTAAAAGATTATCCTCTGCTTCTTAAAAATATAAATGCCTTGCGTTTGAATAACGACTGGGTATGTTTTTAGGCCCATAATAAGAGTTGGAATTTATGGCCAGAATTTTTTTTTTTGAAGCAATGGTTCATAAATTGCAATAATGAGAATTTATTATATTTAAATAATTTGATTGACAGTTATGTGAAAATATTGGGATTAAATTTTGATGCTTTGTTTAATTGGCAGAAGTTGCAATTTTTTGTGATAGTATACTTAGTACATGCCAAGAGATGGAAACAATTTTTAGTGAATTAAATAGTTGTAATTAAGCGAATGAATTATTATAAAATGGTTACATAATACAGTAATTTCCTGCACTTATTGGTGTTGTCTAAAGCATAATTGTCATCTTATAGTTCAATGCTAGATAATATTTTGCGCATTAAGTGACAACATTTTGGTGCCAATGTGTAGTAAATTTATGAGAATTGACATGGTGCCTAGATTGCACTGCTTTTTGGATGTTGCCCAAAAAATATTTTCTTGATCAAAATTCACAAATTACTATCCAAAGTGTGGGGCTATATGCGTGCCTTGATATATTTATGGTGCATTTTACAATTATGTGAAATTCTACTTGAATAGATTTGAAAAGTTCTATTTATGAAAACTTATGCATCTAATTTTGTGATATATTTTATGACTATGAGTGTCGCAATTGTGATTAATCACAATTGGGAAAAAGAATATGAAACCTAGTTTATGCATAGGATTTCTCTCTTGGGCTGATTGATATTAAATTTGCTGGATTGCTAAGCTTAATCAATTTATGGTTGTTCTAAATCCAAGTGAAATTCGATTTGTGATTTTCTGAGTTTTTTATTTCTTGGGATGTAATTGTTGTCATTAAATGGACTTGGAGTCTATTTTTAATGCTGGAATTGGCATCTCAAATTGTCATCGAAGAACTTATATATATTTTGATGAGGTTCTGGAAGTATTAGTCTGAATGTGTGATATGTATATAGTGTTCAACATTTTATTCGTTGATATTATTGAAAATGTAAGAGGGCTTTATGGCTGATTTATCTATATCATGGGAGTATGTGCATGGGATATTATATTTATGATGGATTTAAAATTTATGAGAAATTATAATTAATTAGAATGGGAGAAGATTATATGATGAGGTTCTAATTTAATTAGAATTATTATTGATAAGTTAACAAAAATATTTAAATATCTGTCATACATGTGGTTGAAATATATTTGAAAATGTGGGAGTGTCTAGCAAAATTATTTTGCTTTATTCTAAAAATTGCGTTGTGCCATGTGGTTAGTCTCATTTTATAAATACCAAGATGGAGGCTATTATATGGAGGCTTTATTATTTGCATAAAGCAAAAATTGTGATTTATCATTTTGTGTTGCTTGCAACAAGCGTTATGATAATGGCACAAATTTAATCATTTATCTAGTGTAGATAAATGTATTTAAAAAAAATAGGTGCATGACCTATATAATTATTTTGACACAAATATTCATTATCATGAATAATGATTTGTTTATGTGTTATAACATCCGAAAAATTTTAACCCTAATTCATTAACTTAATGAGGATAGTTAGTGAGTTAATGAGATATGTGGTCAGAGGGGCTTAACATGGCATAATTGATGTAATTTTAGCTTTAGAAGTGGATTCGGATTGATGGCAGGCCACCCAGGCAAGGAAAGAAGAAAAAAAAGTGAAGAATCATTTCCTGTGCCACATGTCGTGGCGTGTGGTTGGTCCGTCGTGAAGCACAAAGACAATTTAAACGTAACGAGCTTCTCTATGCCATGCGCCGTGACTGAGGGCATCATGCACCACAACGCACGGCCAAAAATTAGATATATCTGATTCGTTTCTGTACCAGAAAGACAGAAAAGAAGAAGAAGAAGAAAAATGAAAAGCTCGATTTATCTCTGCTAAGGCACAGTATTGGGTACTCTTGAGGCTAGATTAAAGCTCCCAAACACCCAAGATAAGATTATGGTGCCTTTTTCTTCCTTTCTCTCCCTCATTTATGATGATTTATGGTAGGGTTTGAGTTAGAAGATGGATTTTTAGTCCATAAGAGCATGGGTCCAATTCCATTGGTTAAAATGACATTAATAGGAGTGGTTTAATGTATTGAAACACTACATTGATGATTTTGAAAGTGGTTGGCCCATGGGAGCATATATTATCCGAAAATTGTCATAAATATAGCAGTTGAAAGTGTTGCATTAATGATGGTTTGAGGTGTTACTAATATTAAGGTGCATTAATGAAATTTAATGAGCTCATTGGGTATAAGTGGGTATTGATTATGTGTTAATAAGAATAGTATATGTGGAGTTTTATGTTGATAAAGCTTCAAGAGTTAGATAATGATGATATTCTTGTGATATAGATGTATAAAGGTTCATTTTGGCACACTCGAGCTTGTTGAAGCTTTGGGAAGTTAATATAATGAGAGGTAAATCTTTAACTTTTTAAAGGTTTGAGGTAACCAGAAAAAACTTATTCTTTATAATTAAATATTAATTGTGTTTATGAAATGTGATTTATAAGTTAAATTGATGATGCATATTGGCAAAGTGCTTAATTTGTGAAATGATTTTTGGGAAAGAAAACCTTGATTTTACCACCCTTGATGTTTTATAAAATTGATTGTGATTTATTACTATGGGTAGGGAATTGTGCTAAATTATGGAGTATTAAGTTATGTGAGTTCATGTGTTATAAATCATTTGTCAAAATGCATATTATGTGAAATATATGTATAGCATGATCATTAGCGGGAGTTCACCTAGGGAGAGAAGTAGATTTGTTGAAATTCATGTGGTATTGGCAGTGACCGTTGGAATTGAGAACTAGCCTTGGCACCGACTATTAGAATCAGAAAGTAGCTTTATCCCATAGTTGTTTCGGGACTGTCTCACCATTAGAATCAGGAGGTAGCTTTATCCCATAGTTGTTTCAGGACTGTCTCACTTGTTCTACAAGGGATTCGAACCTAACTAGTCTTTATCGGTTCATAAGGAGGCTAGATTTAGGGTACAACACTGGTTGTTAGTATTGGAAGAAATTGAATTACATAAGTGAGTGAGTTCACCTTGGCCCAGTAGCTCCTCACAAGTGGAAGGCTCGGTTAGTTCGTGAAGGACATAGCCACGTGATAGCCACCGGTTTCGTGTTGGAAGTCACAGGAGGATATAAGGTTGGCATATGATCATGCATATAAGTCTAACTATATGGTTGTTAGTTTTATAGTTCGGCATATGTTGAGGGCACATGGTTGTTATTTTTGCGACTATGAGTTATGTTTTTGTGAAATAACATGATATAGTGTTTTCTGGCAAGCCCGATCACATGGTTGTTAGTTAGTGTTATGTGATATGTGTGTTTGTTTGCCTAATTGCCTCTATTTATGATTAATATGCAACTGTATAGGTTAAGTGACACTTGGTTACTGAGTGGTTGTACTTACCCCTCAATTCTTAATATTTTCAAGACTTAGCTCATCGAATCTGAGTCAAGAAAAACATACAAAGGCTGAGGATTAGTGGAGTAATCCTTTATATGCCTCTCTTTTGTTACTTTCATGTGTATTTGTTAATGTAATTGTCAACTAGGATTATTTGACATGTTTTATACACTACTTGCATGATTCTATGTATAACTAATGTATTTTGTGCCTTGGATTAGTGATTTTTTGTTGTAAACTCGTAGATAGGACCAAAATACTTGTACAAGTGGAAACATATGTATTTTGATAAATTTAGAATGAAATTGTTAATTTTGTGCAACTTTTCCTCCCCTTTTATGTTTTGTGAAAACCGGGGTTGAGTGATGATTTTATGATATAAATGTGTTTGATTATATGTGGTGCATTGCACAAGTCTGTAAAAGTTTATTGAGTGTGGTCAAAGGGTTAGTGTAAGCTATAGGCATGTGTGTTGGAGTTGAGACACCCTATTTGGGAGATTTTGTAAAAATGTAGTCAAAATGGGTTTTAGTGTCTAACTTTTTATAGAAAATGAGTTAGAATGTGAAACCTATGCTATTAGCTAGAGTTAGAAAAAAGCTCCGCATATACACCAAAACCACCTCAATCGGATGTCGGACGAAGATTTGGCATGCATCGAAAGTTCGCTCCCGGTGCTGTCGAATGCCAGCACTAATTTGTCAAATTTCATGCAATGCGCTACAGCACGTGGCACAAAGAAGGCACGCTGTAGTGCACGAGCCGTAAACCGCAGCGCACGTGTCATTTTATGTATAAAATCTATTTTTGAGTTTTAAAACTCATTATTTAGGTCCCAATTGAGTTTTAAGCTTTCATTTTGTTTTTAAAACTTTGACTTGGAGTCCTTATATCATGTTTGAGATTTAAATTGTTGAAAATTGAGATTCCTTTGAAATAATTTTGAGAAATTCCTTTTTATTATTTACAATTTGGTATTCCTCTGAGGAGTAAATCCCGGATTACCATAATTTGGAGTTAATTACAGTTTAACCTCAGGGAGAGGTTACATATGTTACGATCCCATGAGATAACTAGTTTTTTTAAAATTATAGAATTAAGAATAATGAATTTCCACTGTATAAAATACATGGATGTTTACTAAGTTATAAATTTATGTGAGAAAACTCACTAGTGATTATCCACTCTCGGTAGTGATGAGATCAAAATATAATGATAGGACTATAGTAGAGTCCAAGCTAATTAATCTGAAACTGAAATGGAGGCTAAGTTGCTAGAGATCGTCTAAGTAGTTATTTTGTTGTGTAAAACCGACACTTAGTGTTGATGAATTCTTATAAGTCTGATGTGTTATTTAAGAAAAAAGAGATGATATATTTTTATTGCTCAATTTGTGGATGCACAAATTTGTGAGAGTTTGTTGTATTAATAAGTGTTAATCCCATGACATATGTTGCATGGAAATTAAGTCTCATAAGAGCATGAGACAAAAGAGTATTTGAGGGATACCATAAATGTTGATATCATGTATAATAGTTTTTGATTGTATGAAGAAAATACAATGACGTTAACTGAATTTAAATTCAGATAGAGAAAAATCTATTAGTAGCCAAATAAAATGTTATTTGAGCCAGAGTTTATTACTCTGAAGTTGGTTAATAATGAGGTTGAGTAGTTAAGAAACTTCTCAGTGAATATTCTACTGTGAGTAAAACCGACAAAAGCCATGTCGATGATTTGTGATTGCCAAATGACAATAGTCATTGTAAAGAGAACAATGACATAAGTAAATATCATTTGAGATACAATTAAGCATACTAAAAAAAGGAGTTATCTCAATCGATTATGTGAGATCATATATAAATCTAACAGATCTGTTAACTAGCCTTTGGGGAAGAAATTAATTGTTAAAATGTCGAGGGAAATGAGACTAAAGCCAATTTAAAATTAACAGTGATGGCAGCCCAACCTTTGTGATTAGAGATCCCATGAAGAAGGTTCAATAGGTAAGAACAAATCACTTGTTAGTTCTGCTAGTACTAAATTTTTTTGTCCCTTCCTATGGCTTGAGAAAATGTTAGAATTCATTAAACGAAAGCTGAGCGAAAGCTCTTAATGTTTTCACAGTCCTTATGGATGGTATATTCATTACAGATACACTTGATGAAAACACCTATACAAATGTGGAGTGGGGCCGCTCCTATGAGATCATGGCAAAATCTCTCTAGAACATTTGTCAAAACCAGGCATGTATATGGCCGATAATGTGCAAAACTGTTGTTAACAACAAAGATTGTAGAGGTATAATCTAATTAATAACACCTTTAGTACACACCCAAGATTTATTGGTTCAATAACAAAGTTACACTGACTTTTCTATATACTAAGTTTTATTAGTCTAGGTTTGGTTCAAGTTGAAGGACACCAAATTTAAAGTGATTATCTTCCATGTAAATAATTCAAATAATAATAGTCCTTTTGACATATGTGAGAGATTGTTATAGTTAGTGTGTGTGTCAAAAGAAGAAATCCCATATTGCCCACACGAGGAGAGCTCCTTGTGTATATATGCTAAGGAATGAAAATAAGCTAGTGAATGGGCTTAGAGAAGCAGTGGGCTTGCAAGTTAAGGAAACACTAGGTTCTTTTATCAACTTTATTTTGCAAAGGTTATTAAATTAATTTTTGTAAATGCTTTTTCCCAGAACTTTGCTTTGCATGATTCAAGTCTAAATTCATTATCCTTGGATTTGTTAATGTGCTTTAACTAGACATTATTTCCAATTAAAGCTTGAAATCGATTTTGCAATTGTCTTCAAGTGGCAAATGTTCAAAATGCTAGAATCAATTATCTTCATTACAACAATGTGTCATTATGTTTATGAAAGTCTCAATTAAATCATGCTTTAAGGCTTCATCTAGACTCTGCTTATATAGAGCTCCGGGAATGTAGTGTATTTAGAGCTTAGTTTTGGAGTTGTAAAGCTTCTCCTCTATGTGTTGTGCTGAGTGAGTATTATGCTAGTCTCTATCGTTCTGTATCCTTACTTTTAGTAAGAAGAATCTGTTTAATTCTGAGGAGCTGCCTTATAATTAACCCAATGTGGCGGAATAGCTTTTAAGGATAGTGTCTTTGGGCACGATTCAAACTGCATTTTTACTGACGGTGCCAACAGAAAGTCTATATTAAACCTAGTGGATGCAATAGGAAAAGAAGTGGAAAGGGATGTAGTAGGGCGAGGCTTTCACCACTTTTGATATGATGCTACTTGTCTCCATCGACTGCAAAATATGCATCTTTATATATATATATATATATATATATGATAATTAAATGGTGTCAGACAATAAGTTTTGAATGCAAAAGTAGCAAAATAGGCTGTTAATATCAGATTTACTGCTCTACGATAATGCTTAAACAGATGAACTTTACAATGTATCGTCTGAATAAAAAGGGAGTAACAAAAGCCATCATGCAAATTGGCCTTCACTGCTGCTATTGGAATGGTTATGGAAGGTACAGGTATCATCAATAGAGCAATTACGCAATAAATGTATATGATGCATGAGGAATACAAGAAGTAAAAAGGGAGTACAAATAGTCAAAATATGCTGAAATTTAATTCAATTAAAAGGCAATTAGATATATTAGCCTTTCTTCCTCTGCAAAATCATTTTGGACAGCTATAGGTGTGATCAATAGAGGAAGGCTGCATTAAACATAGATGATGCAATAAAAGAAGAGGAAGTAGAGAAGGATGAAGTAGGCTGAGGGATTGACCAATGCTGACATGACGTGACTTGTGTACATTGAGTAATATTGAGTCGACTTTATATATGAGTCTTAAACGATTAGATACAATGAGGCATGAATAAAAAGGGAGCAAAGCAGGATGTCCATAACTGATTTAATGCTATTGACAGCTATCATATAGAAAGTCTGCATGAAAGTTATACTGAATAATCCTGCAGGAGGTATTCATCTCTTTATCCAAGATTGGAGATCATGCATGATAAAGATCCAATTAAAGGTTCAGAAATGTTTTAATTACTCAAACATGCCGCGTGGCCTGAAATAAAGTATCAATCAACCAAAGCCCAAAATAATAAAAGAGGGATGGATAAGAAATGTCAAACCCACTAATTCATCAATTAACACAAGGTCCAATCCACTTTCAAATGAGGTTTCATGCTGATCACATGTTGAGACAAGGGGCGTAACTCTTAAGACTTATAGTGACTGAGCATGGAAAACCATTAAAGGAATGTGGAATTGTTATCTAATGTGCCTTGAATCTTGTTGGACTGTGCCTAGTGATAGCAAAATCTATAGATTAAAGGAATTTCAATGTTTTATAATCTACTTAATTTTATATTTGTAGTGTTTTAATGATCTATAGATTTCTCATGTTATTTGCTACCTCCCCCCCCCCCTTTTCGGCCAACTTGTAATCTATCATCTCATTGACAAAAAAGATTATTGAATTGAAGAAGCCATTAAACTCACTGCCCCAAAGCATATTTCTCATTCACCTCGGTTTCTCCCACGCAAAGTTCTTTCTTCTGCGTCTCCCGAGTGTAATTGGGTTGGGGTAGAAGACAAATCTTTAATATAAATCAATGGACGATCAGTATTTATCCTTTGCATTTAACAGTTTTGATCTGCCATGTGAATTTTATTGGTAAACCGTAAACTAATAAACAGTCCACATTTATCATGTAAGTCAATACAACGTCGTTTGAGTGCTAGATGCTGACAGGTAGCACCGTTTCCGGGTCCGATAGTTCAAGATGAAGATATGATTATCTCCGTGCGAAGAGTTGTTTAGAGGCCAACAGCTCTAACTCTAATTCACAGATATTGAAATGTTATTTATAAATTTATAATATTAGGAATAATTAAATAATAAAATACAAAATTAATTATAAAAGACACCTTGACTGAATAGCAATTTTGTGTGTTAAAAATTATATAATTAAATCCTTGATTGTATAGGATTCCTTCAGTCATTCTTGTTTGTTTTACACACATAGGATTGGACCCAGCACTACAAGGCATTTTGGAACCGTCCATGAAAAAAACTGAACACTGAACCATCTTAAATTATAAATATGCATAAATACATACGTACACGTGTGTGTATTATATACAAGTATCCTTTTATTGTAAAAAAAATCATGTGCAACACATGATTGGATATTAAATATAATCATTTCTTCCATATTAAATTGTAAATTTATTTTATGGGCTTGTGGTTAAACCAACTTGTGGGCTTATGGCTTTGACTAGAATTGAAAGTAGTTTTGGGCGAGTGCCTATAACAAAGTTATTATTGGGTTTCAAAATGGGAGCATTTATTTTGGAGAATATGGGAGACTTTTTTTTACCTTGTGGGTTTATATAGCCCATCCCACCATGTACTTGTAAAACATTTATAATAAATAATCAATGGGCACATGGCCGATTTGGAAAGAACTATGGCCAACATTTTTTTCCGGTGAGTCTTCGAACCCTATGAAGATCAATAGACGCAATAATTAATGTGACTTTAAAGAAATTATCCCATTTATATCTCACTATCACCATAAGGTCTTCTCGAAAGGGGTACAAATTAGTTTGAGACAAGTAATAAACCCAAGATACTATAGGATATCAAATGGTTTATACTGAAAAAAATTATAATAAATAACTCTTGACTAAAATTCTGCACAACTTTACTAAAATCTTTTAATTTTATCAAAAATAATTTCTTCAGCCAAAAAAAATGAAAAATAATTTCAGAGTGAATAAGTGTTTAAATTTTATTTAAATATAAATAATTAATTTAGGAATTTCATCAACAGTTCATATTTAATTGTGCGTGATAAGTGATAAATTAGACACCACACAAATCAATATTATGTAAAGACCTCAATTTGTTCCATAGCATAATAGTATATTATTTATTTAACCAAAGAAATAGGTTTCAATGAAGTTTTCTTCAAGAAAGTGAGAAAAGAAATCAGTTCTTGGAGGAGCTCAGCTTCAAGCTTTTCGTGTTTAGCTTCAGTGTTTGCTTCATTGGCTTCATCTTTATCTTCAACTTTGGTCTCAACTTGAGACTCAACCTTTGCTTCTACTTTCTCACCTTTTTTCTTTCCTCCTTCCTTAGCCTCAACATTCTGTCAATTTATTGAGGATGAGATTTCAACCAACATTAATTCTACAGAAAATATAATAGGAGGTCCCAATACTTTAATTGTATTTTGTTTTTCATCCTTATAATTTTATTTTATTATTTATAGTCTCTTTAGTTTGATTCATTTACAACAGTAGTCCCTATGTATATATAGTTCTAAAAATGTACACAATGACTATAACTTGGCAAGGGTTTGTTTGATTGGATAAGACGTAAAGGGCCCATTATATTCACCTTAAAACTAAATAAGTAATTTTTAGTTTGAATTTTTGTTAGCAGCTAGATGTGACCACATTTAATATTTGACCATGCGGATTGTTAAGAAGGACACTTGTGGATGACAAAAAATAATGAAATAAGTAATTTTCAAGTCTTTTAGAGATTTTAAAAAATTATATAATGTTTAGATATTTTTCTAAAATTTAAAAAATTAATTTCTTGGTTATATTAAAAAATAATTTTTTTTGTCAAATGGCTTTCAAAATTTGGGAAAATCCTAAGCATGAAACATGATATATTAGAGAGATTAAATTTGATAATCTTGCCTTCTTGATGTGCTTAGAAGCTATGGGTAGTGATAAAGTGCTACATATTTATTTGCGCGTTTGCTTCTTATTTCTCCTTTACGGGTTTGAGCTATATGGAGGTTTCTTCTTTGAAGTTTATGTTTAGAAGCTATTGCGTTTCTTAATCAGTTAGCTAGAAATTAATAATGAGGGGGATAAAAAATTGGGGAAAAAATATTAGGGAGGCAGCCTTTGTAGTTTTATCCAACATATATAACTTTAAATCTTAATTAAATAAAAAAAATTGTAATTAAGGTGGGCAATGCCCTTATATTGCATCATGTAGCTCCATCCCAATTCTCAATCTTATATAGGCTTTAAGGTATTACTGCATTAGGTATTAGAATAATAGTTAGCAAACCCTTGCTCATGTATTCTGTTTATAAAAAATTGTTGACGAATATCTAAAATATGAGAAAATGAAATGTACAAAAAAAAACTAAAATAAATTAAATCTCCTTTTCCCCTCATAATAAACATGAAAAAACACATTACTATATATATATATATATATTACAAATATAAAAATTATCATACTCTCAAAAAATCTCATAAATTATGACTTTTAATTCCATGAAATAAAGCACTCTTCTTCCTTATTAATATGGTTTACCCATTTCTTTTAATCATCTTATTTTTATCGTTATTTTTTCAATACATTCCATTCTTTCGAGCAACCAAGCGAGAAATCAGAGCTTATATTAGAGCTTGTTTGGTACAATGAATGAAAGATGGAAATAGAATTGAGATAGGAAATCAAATTTTAACCACTTTGATCAGTATGCCACATTCAAGGTCCTGTTTAATATGTAGGAATTATGAAGAGGGAATCAGAATGAATGGTATTGGATTCCTTGGTGAGGCTGTTTGTTACATTTGGGTATTGATTCTCAAGAATTTAGGTTCAAGAAAATTTCCTTGAATTACTGAAATTCCTTCATCTTCTTCATTCTATAACAAAGAGGAAGAGGAGGAGGCTGAAGCAAAGTCTAAGCTGTGACGACCAGTCTTCCACCAATCTTGGCAGGTGGGTTATAAAATTCTAAATGTCATTTTCTCTTAATTTGATCTAAGGAATTATCTTGGAGACCAAAAACAAAAAAGAACAAAAGTCAAGATACTCTCATGCGACATTGAGTAAAGTCTAACAACTTGCACAAGAAGTTTCAGTTCAAGTGACAATGTTGTAGATATTAATTACACTTAACGGGACCACTACTCTGTAAATATCAATCACGGGTGATTTTGCCCCACCTTGAAGCTAAATTATATATGTGGACAAGCTACTATCAATAGATGACTTTCACAAGCTATTATAATGACAATGAAGATAAACATAATTCTGAAGTATTTATTTATTATTTATATGTGAAAATACAGTATATGCATTTTTTTAATTCAGTAATGTATTATTTATCATTTCAATGATTTTTTATTTTTCTTATAAGATTAATATAATATACTCCCTTCGTTTAAAAATGTAAGGCATTTTTAACCAAATCTCACCTCTAATAAAGTAGTTACTTACTTTCAAACTAATCCTATTTTTTCATATTTACTCCTATTAAACACCCTACAATAAATATAAAATCATTATCAATAGAGGTATTTTTAAAAAAAATAGTGATTATACTTTGAAAGATTAAAAATGTTTTATATTTTTTAACATCTAACTCTTAAAAAAAATGTCTTATATTTTTTAACGGAGGAAGTATCTCATCATGCGATTATTTTTCTAAGACTTCTCAAAGTTTTAATTTCTTCTTTTTAGTACCTTTCATTTGATTTTGTGCACCTCTTTATTTCTTCAATTTTTATACATTTTAGCACACGTTGATTTTTTAAATAATCTAAATAATAATCTTGGAAACTTGTGAATCATAGCAAATTGAAAAGTCCATACATGCGATATTTTTATTATTTAAATTTTTTTATTTTTATGATAAATTTTAATAATGCTATAAGTTTACATGGGATAGGTTCCATATATGATCAATGAACATGCTGCCTTGTACTGGAAAAATTTAATTATAGAATAATTTGATTTTTTTTTCAAATTTTTTGCTTGTATGTTAATAATTTTGAAAATTCTTGTAATTATAGGATAATGGTTGAAAATTACCTAATACAAACATTTCATCTACAGTCTTTCTTTTTTTTTTTTTGACCAGCCATTTCATATACAGTCTTCACTGTATCTATTTATGCACGCTGATGTACTCAGAGACATTATTATGTGATTGTCTTTGAAGAATTCTTCAAATAATCAGACTCTTTACACACACACATTGCCGTGGTGAATTTACATCCTTTAATTTATACACACTAGAATATATGCAGGCATAATATTTTTACATTTCTGAGCCTTTAAGAGAAGAACAAATTAAACGGACACGTAATTAAGACGGTTCTTTGTTGAAAACCATGTACCATTGGACAAAAATAATTAATAAAGGACACGTTTCTTTCCTTTTTTTTCTTTGTTGAAAACCATGTACCATTGGACAAAAATAATTAAGAAAGGACACGTTTCTCTCCTTTTTCGAAGGTTGTTCATAGAGGGGGGGAAAAAACACTTGATCATAGAAAAGATCATTATACTTCATTCCTTTGGATAGATTATATATATTCTGAACCGTAATATATGGTCTTCAGTGCTCATCACCCAATGTGAACCATCCAGATTTGATGGATGGTTCAAATTTGATGGAATTTTATTTTTATATTTTTAATAAATTATTGTTTTAAGAGGCATGTCATTTAAAATAAAGATAATTTTATAATTGTCACTTTGGAAAAAAATAATTTTTTAATAAAAATTACAGTTTAAAAATTTTAAATTTGAACAAATAAAATTAGTTATGAATGGTCTTGATCTTATCACAATGATCAGCACCGAAAACTTAACCCATCTTCATGCTTGTATTAACAAGAAGCAAATCAACATGTCTGTATAATAAAAATAGTATGTTTTAACATTAACATTATTAACTCCCTCTCGATATTGTGTATGTTTACAGCCTAAACATTTTTCGTACTTTTTTTTTAGAAGGATGAGTAAGTTCTCTTGATAGTAAATGTTATTTCTCCTGAGACATCGAGGGGACATATAGTAAAGACTTAAACTTCTCAACTACTTGTTTAAGTAATCAAAGCTTATAATATTTATGTTAATTTAGTTGATAACATTTTTCCTATCTTTCAATGGTTGATTTTTCCCTGGTATAAATACTAACAAAGTCCGATAAAATAATTTTAATATAATAGGTCACTTTTTACATAATGCAATAATAAATCATATGTAATATATAATCCAAAGTTATGCCCGAAAAAATAAAAAAAAATCTTTTTTTTCGAATGAGATTCTCTATTTCTTGAGGCCACAATGGCTTTCCCATTACCTGAGAGCTTAGGCACATGTTTATGCCTCGGTCTTCTATAGATTAGTATTCCGAAATATTATTAACTATAGGACAAACTTTCATATAAAAATTTTAATATAAGATAAAGTTAGAGTAGTAATTTTTTTTTCCTTCAATTTTACTCATTAATATTATTTATTTAAGTGTAGGACATTTATAGGTGTATGACGTTGATGGTCTTGGAGCCACCCATGCATGAGTGGCCTCACGGGTAAAAATCTAAAGGAAAGTTTGTTTAATATATATATATATATATATATATATATATATTCCTTCAATTGCACGTCTATTATGGAGACACAAATGGCTGGTAAGAGTGTGTTGTCAAAAAGTGATAAGGAAATTATGCGCTATGAAGAATAAGATACACTCGTTACTTCATGTTATTTTATTTATAAATTAGTTCCAATATATTTTATTGAAATTAAAAAAAATCTTAAAATTTATTATGTTATCTAAAAATCTAATAAGTTTTTAATTTTATCTTTATCAAATATATACACTTTAAAAATAAAATATTTTAACCTCTAAAGACCTTCATAGTATTTAACAGGAACAAACGAAACTCCCTCCATTTTCATTTTTCGAATATAAAATATTTTTACCAATTTACATAATTTAAAAAAGTTAATTAATCTCAAGAAATAAGGGATAATTTGGCTTTTAAATTATAGGTTTAGGATCGCCTACGATCCTAAATTTATTTTTGATACAATGTTCCCCTTCAACTTTTGAAAACAGTAAAATGTTATTTATATCATTAATAAAAGTTAACTTTAATCATTAGTTAACTAAAAAATAATAGAAAGGGACTTAAAAATTACAGAAAAGGGACCCCAAAAATTACAGCAAAAGACTCTCGGTCCTTTTCTGTTTTTCTGCTAGAATTGATAGGATTTATCCTAATATCTTATCTTTTCTAGGATTTTCTTATTTAGGATTTTTTTAACCGTTTTTCATGATTGAACAAAATTGAAAATTTTATGTTTACTATATCCACTGAATTATTTTCTCCTTCAATTTCATCTATTTATCCCTCCTCTAATTTTACCGCAGCTTGTGCATGTTAAACTAGTCTCATCAATCATCATGTTTCATGTTTTCTTGAGTAGGTTGGGGCTCAAGTTCAATTTTGAGACCCAAGACATGCCCAAGTCAAAAGCTTCAGATTAATAGTTTGCCTTACCCCACCACGACAATGTAGGTGTAGAGATATATTTTTGTTGTAGTGATATATGAATAAGTAATAGTTTTTTATAGTCACTTTAAGTAATAGATATTTGACAATATTTGAAATTTTTCCTTAGAGTAGAATTGATAACAATTTTCAGCTATTGAATTAAAATTTCTTAAATAACAATATAAAATTATCATTTATAAAAGTATTTTTATTGAAACGTTTTATAATTGTTCTCTTTTGTAATAGAAAAAAAAATCATCACTTTTATATATTTTTATTTATTAATTAATTTATTAATATAGTAATTAAATAAATTCAACTACATATATAATATTTGTTTTCTATCCTATGATAGTGGTGTTGGAAGAATGGTTAGAATTTTTTTAATTTACAGTAGGCGAATGTCCAAATCCTAGGTGGAAGAAGAAATGTTAAATTGTGTTTATTGTATGTTTATACAATAATTTTTAATTATTACGTAATCTTACATTTTAAAATTGTTACAATAGATTGGTGAAAATTGTTGTTTATTCTCATACGTCAACAAAGCATTAGTTATTGTGAAGTGTTGCCTAAAAATTAAAAAATGAAAAAATGAAAAAATAAAAATATAATGCTAGAGTAGATAATAAAAATGTTATCTAAAATGGTTATTGTCCTAAACTATAAATTATTATGTGAATAACATCTTGAACCTTAAACTCTTGAAATATACAAAAATTCTTATTGAATTCTAAATTTTAAACACCTAAAACCATACCATTAAGTTATAAAAAAAGGGCCATTACTTTTGTAGTGTAAGGCTCAGTCACACCCTAATGTGGTAGTCGTTCCTCCTCACACGTGGCATGCCAACTTGGCAAATTTTGGTCAAACCATCTTCTCTCTCTTCACACATAATGGTCAACATTCAACTAACCAACGTCAGGGTTTCTAAGTGCTCGAAATTTAGAAGTTAACAAAATATTTTGTATATTTTTAAAAGTTTAAGATCTAAGATACTATTCATGCAATAGTTTAGAGTTTATGATTCCATTAACCCCACCTAAAATCATATGTAGCAGTTTTCATAACTTTATCCATATTTTTAAGCCTTTGTTACAAAGCAAAAATGTTGGGTTAATATGCAAATTTGCTCCTAAAGTATTACGTGAGCTGTAATTGGTATCCTTAACTTTTAAAAAGTGCAATGTTGCCCCTAACCTTTCAAAAGCAATGCAATGTTGCCCAAAATTAATGGTTCCTTAATGTTGACTACTAACATACATTTTTTGACTATTCTATGCTTTGGTGGCGTGTCTACATGGCATTTTTTTATTAAAACATGTTCATAACCAAAAAAAAACAATTTCTTTTACAAAACTACAAGGATGAAGAACACGCAAGGTGGATTTGGATTAATGGTAGAGGGAGACAAGGGGGAATGCATGTGATGAGTCCAAATTTGAAATGGAAGTCTGAAGCCATGTTTGTTTGGAGTTTGAAACACATGAAGTTCAGGGCTCATAATGCCACTACTTTTAGATTTAAGGCTTACAATGTGCAGGAGAAGTGAAAGCAAGATGGATTGAGACAGAAATTGTATAGAGGGATTAGGATGAGGGAAGTGGGGCAAGTAGGTGGCAAAGATTAGAGAACCCAACAAGAGGTCGAGGCTATGATTACTTGATTAGGGTCCTACACCACTTTGGTGGCTGCTGTTTGCACTTACAACACTGTCATTTTCTATCTCAGAGCCCATATACTCACCTTAATTTTTGAGTTCTCCAAACCTGAAGGTCTTGTCAAGATTACAATTAGATCATGATATATTTACACTGATTTTCAAGCACCTCAGGTCACTTAATTTTCCCCTCTTTTACTTTTTTATTTCCTTTTTGATAATTATCTTGTGACGTTGTGTATGTTGAGTCTAAGTTCTAGTGTCTCGACTTCTTCCATTTAATTTTTTAGGCAATCTTATGAAGCTTTAAGGAATATGGGAGGAATGCCAACCACAATTTCAATTCAATGGAAGCATGCACACTTATCAATTTCTTTAAATATTTGTTGCTTTGATTTTGGAGGAATATTGAAGCAACTACTCTTTTGTAGTTGAAGGAATTTCAAAGCAAAACCCTTTCTAGAAGTGAATCTGGTCGATTTCTCATTCCACATGATTATAGATTCCATCAACAGATACAAGCTTTGACACTTATGTCAAACGTTGTTTGCTGCAATCTAGGAATGATTTTAGCTATTTATAATTCTTTTTGTTTTTTTTTAATTTTAGACTTGGTTTTTAGATTGAGCTTCTTTTTTTCATTTCAAATGTGGTTTGCTTATTTTAATTTTAATGGTTTTAATATTTTATTTCAAATTTAATTTTTTATTTCCCTCATTCTAGCCACATCGATGTTACTTTCACATGGCATGTGCCAAGTATGTTTAGCCAACAAAACATTTCCTAGTCAAATGTAATTCATCCACGGTCAACAAATGGAATTTGTTAGCTTTTTGGGCAACATTGCACTACTTTTGAAAGGTCATGGGTGACATTGCACTTTTTAAAAGTTGAGGATACCAATTGCATCTCACATGATATTTCTAGGGCAAATTTGCATATCAACCCCAAAAATATTTATAAAGTACAAGCTCCTTCCATTCTTATGAAAGAAAAATCAAGAAACATAATCAACAAGTTGATTAGGGTTGTAAATTATAAAGCAAAATCAAGAAGATAAGGGCTTTTTAAATAGACTTGGTGGACGGATAACAAAAATAATCAATTTTAAAGGTTAAAACTATGATTTTGTGAAATATATCTAAACATCTCTATTATGTGCCAAAATTAACTATAAATTTAAATCATAATTCTCTTAAAAATATCTAAACACTTATTATACATGTTAAAATTAATTATAAATTTAAAATTATATTTTTCTTCATATACACAAACACTCCTATACATGCTAAAATCAATTGTAAACCTAAAATCATGATTTATAAAATAGAGTTTACATTGTTTATGGATATTTTTTTTAAAGAAGTATATATAACAACAAAGTTGAATTGAAAAACAGGTAATAATAACTTATTAATTAATTTTATTTATCAATTATATCACGTAATATAATTAATTATATTTAAAATCAATCATATCAATTAATTTTCTTATAATCATTTTTTTCAAACAAATATTCCTAAGGCATCCTTGGTGTTATTTACCTAGTAGTAGGGATGTTCATGGGGCGGGCTGAGATCGGGACATCCCTGTTCAGTGTCCAGTCTCTAAAAAAGATCGGGACTAAATTTTGGTCCCGTGTCCCATCCTATCTCGAAAGTCGTCTTGTCTCGTTAAGAGTCGAGATGAGACTAGGACAAGATCAGGATGCCCTACCATCCCAATAAATCAAATAATATTAGAGAAAGATTTGAATAATAACGTTAATTAAAATTTTAAATTATATAATTTATTAAATTTAAAATCAAAACAATACAAGTACATAAATCACAATAATTTAAAATTAATTATTGAATTACATTAATTACAACTACACATTATAATAGCAAATACAAGTGATCTTTAGGTTATAAAAGTAGCAACAATAGGCAAGTCAAGCACAATATTAAATTATTATTCTTCTACTTTAATGGAGATGTATTAAGTTAATTACTCTTCTAAAAATAAAGCAAGAAATATGTTATAAATAAAATTTATTAAATAGATAGATATATGAATAAATTATATTAATATAATTAATATATTATAAAGAAAGATATTGTCATATTTACTCAATGTCATTAAAATTATTAATATAAAATAAATTTAGTTTTAAATAAAATTACAAGTATTGAAAATATAATTGATATAATTAATATAAGTATAAATTTAAAATCAAAACAATACAAGTACATAAATCACAATAATTTAAAATTAATTATTGAATTACATTAATTACAACTACACATTATAATAGCAAATACAAGTGATCTTTAAGTTATAAGAGTAGCAACAATAGGCAAGTCAAGCACAATATTAAATCATTATTCTTCTACTTTAATGGAGATGTATTAAGTTAATTACTCTTCTAAAAATAAAGCAAGAAATATGTTATAAATAAAATTTATTAAATAGATAGATATATGAATAAATTATATTAATATAATTAATATATTATAAAGAAAGATATTGTCATATTACTCAATGTCATTAAAATTATTAATATAAAATAAATTTAGTTTTAAATAAAATTATAAGTATTGAAAATATAATTGATATAATTAATATAAGTATAAATTATATTAATATAATTAATATATTTTAAATAAAAAATAATATATATATATATATATAATATTCAGGACGGGACAGGACGTACCGATGTTAATTCTGTGTCTTGTCTCGTCCTAAACCCTGTTCCTATATCATCCTGTAAAATCCTGTATCGATTATTTTTGAGCTAGACAAGACCCATTACGATATGATCAAGACGATATCAAGTAAATCGGGATGGGTCCAAGCTGAACACTCCTACCTAATGGCCTCTCATGGGCATCATTCTTTTGCGGGTAACTATAGTGAACAAAAGAAGACTTATTTTTTTTCTAAAAGGAACTTCTAGTTATCTTCTTGAAATAATAAAATCTTTAGTCTTTTAAGTTTATCTTAGTTATTAATTTAGTCTCTTATATTTATTTTTTTATTAATTTGATCTCTTATATTTTCTTAAATTATCATGTGAGCTTTTTAAATTTTAAAACAAGAATTGACTCTCAAAATAATTTAATGTGTCAAGTATATTGATAAATTGACATATATATGTAGTTAAATGAGAATGAATTAACCCTCAAATAGTTTAATTTTTATTAATATAATCCCCTACAATGTGTTTTATTCTCTTATATTTTAAAAATTTTAGAGTCTATTTTCTCCTTCATAATAATTTATACTCATTTTTATTAATTTATATGGCTGCATCAATATTCTATTATTCAAGTCAACAAATTTTAACAGTTAACATTTTTTTTAAATAAGAAGGACCTAATCGATAATCAAAATAAACTTAAAGGACTACATCAATAAAAATTAAATTTAAGAGAGCAAATTGATAATTAAAATAAATTTGAGAAACTAAAAATTACATTGTTACTATCTTTTTACAAGGCATATCCACATGCCCCCTCACTTGAGGAAAAATAACATGCACAGATATGTGAGTTTTTATATTTTGTAGTTTGCACCCTCTTATTTTTATATTTTGTACCCTTCATTTTAATATTTTAAAATTTAAACCCATTTTAATTTTACTTTTTAGCCTAGATCTAAAATTTAATTTTTAACTCAAAGCCTAGTGAATATTAACTTATAATTTTATTATACCTAAATGTTAATATTATTTATAAATCCTTTAAAAAAAAATTAACTAAACCAGACTCGCATGATCCTCATCCTATATATTAGTCAAGGACCGGTCAGAAAAAAAAAAAGGAGAATGAAGATTCAAAACTCAAAAGTAAACTTATTGAATATATTTTGTTAGCTCGTTGCACTTATAAGTTTACAATTAAAAATTAAATTAAAAATTAAAAAAAAAGGAGAAAGAAATAGTAGATTTGAAAGCAATAAAATTTTTTTTCTTTCATAGAGAATCCTGACTCTATCATCAAGACCTAACTCAAGATCCTAGCTTTGCCATTTTGTGCGTATAGTATGAAGCTTTTTAGCCTCTCATGTCATTGCTTTATTATAAACGAAAAAGAAAGAAAAAAATGAAGCTTGTGAAAATAGAGAGAGAGATACAAATAAAATTTACAGTGATGAACGTAATTAACAATTTTCAATCAAATTTCATTTTCAACTGATTCATCAAAGCAGAATATTCGGATGTTAACAATTTCAAGGACTTGAAAAGATAATTATTTATAAATAAGGACTAATATAAAATGGATTGTTATTAAAATGAAAACTTGATTTGTTTTTTCTTAAGTTGAACTTGTTATTAATCTTTATCTGTAAATAATTTTCTTTTCAAGCCCTTTATGTGATTCTCCCAATATTATTCAAACTCATTTCCACGTTAATGCTTTGTAAATTGTGCAGATATTATTTTTCTGAAGGGAATGTGATATCATGAATTTTAAGCAAATTTTCATGCCTATGAGGCAAAAGGTTTGGTTTTTACCTACATAAGCTCAATCAATTTTCAATGATTAATAATTAATATTAATATTAATACTTATTCTATGCTACGTTAAAATACTGATGATGATGATGATGATGACAGCTTGGATGTTTTTAAGATAAGTATAAACTTATACAAACTCTGCTTTTAATATGTTCTGGGAATGATGAAACTAACACACACACATGAAAATAAACTCCATCAAAATAAAAAATAATAATCAAATGACGAAAGAGAAAGAGGACTAGAAAGATGGATAATTACTCCGAAATATTTATGAACTTATTTGACATAATCTTTTAGCACGTATTTGAGCTTCAAAAAAATTAAAAAAAATGTAGTTAAAACCTAACATGACGTTATTAATATGAAGATAAATTTATTAATAATATAATTGGTCATAACAACTTTACCTTTGTTATGAACAAATTTAAGTTCTACTATATTTTCTATTATTTTCTAGAGCATTAGAAATGTGATTTCACTAAAAAAAATTACATAATATAAATCTCTAAAGACTTTAAAATAATATAATTATCCCATTTTATGTTACTATTTTAGTGTGAACAATAAAAAGACGAATGTACCTATAGTAAAACAGAGCAAAGCACACTATCCATGAATCATATATAATAATATAATTCATTATATAAACTGGTATAATACACAGAAAAATGTGTTTATTTTCACTAAGATGCTATTACTAAAATTAGGTCCCGTTTGTTTTAATTCTTTATGCTGGGCGAAAAAAAAATTCTTTTTGATTTCTATGAATAATCTTTCTATACTAATAATCGAATATTTTAATATAAACATATTCTCTAATGATTTTATTTCAATTTAATCATATTTTTTTTACAATAATAACTGAGAGTAGTGCTGTAATAGTTTCTCCATGATAATCATTATTTTTTAAAAAAAAAGTAATACATACTCATGATATTATACATGGCAATCCTTCTTCCCACATTTTTATTATTTTATTGCCCTTTTCTTACAAAAATATATCTATAATCTATCATTATTGTTATTTTAGTCCATTTATTCCTCATCACTTCATTTCATTTGATAATATTTTAAAAGTCGAACTAGATATTGAATCAATAAGGTCAACAATTATTGATTTTTATGGTTTAAATAGTTAGATTGGTGTTCAAACCATTGACATAATTATTAAATAAAAAATAATATTGAATACATATATAAGAAATAAATTCACAATATATCTAGTTAATAAAATAATACAACATGGACATAAATAAACAATATTATTATAGAAGGACCTGGATTAATTAAATTAGGCATGAGTATGTTTAAAAATATCTACATTTACACTACACTTATAACTGTCAACCTAAATGGTCTAAATAATATTATACACATGTGAAATGTTAAAAAATGGTCTAAGTAAGGTTTATATTTGAATTTTTCTAATTTTAAGAACTTTTTAGCCTTTTTTTTAATTATGTTTAGACTAATGTGTTTTCTAAGTCAACTTTGTTTTTGACGCAACTCAACTCAACTCGATGACCATGAAAATCATTTCTTGATTTAAACTGAGTCATTAACAGCTCTAGTCAATAGTCCAATCAATTTGACTTTTCAGTTTAACCCGATTCTTGAAACAATACAATATAAGATAGCACTTAGTTTTATTTTAAAAGGCTAAAATCTCAATAGGATATGCATACAGCTAGCATATGCCATTGTTATATATTGTGTCAGCAAACATTAATAACATTAAATTATTATTATTTTTTGTACCAAGGACAAGGGTAATCCTAACCAATAGCTAAATACTAATCTCTTCTTCATATAAATGGGTTTTAACTATAGCTGATAATTTAGATGAACTGATCTTATTCTGATCAAGTTCAATTTAGGTGAGATTTATTCGGACTGAGCTTAAAACACTCAAACATATAAAAAAGTTATAGTTAAACCCAACCTTAACACCTTGAGTTTTTGGACTGGCTCAAATACTCAAATTGTTAAATATTATTTTATTTTTCCTTTTTTAGCTAATTTTACTTTTTATCATAAAAAATTAAGATTTTCATTTTTATCTTATTTTATTATTATCATTATTATTATTAATTCAGATATTTAGGCTTAACTTGAATATCTTCAGGCTTATTTGGGTGGGCCTTAATATTTTTTGAGCTTGTTTAGATTACTATAGACCCAAATTATACCTCTAATTCTACATAGAGTTGGGAAAACAGGTTGGTTCGGCCCTACACGGCCGGCTCTTGACGGGCTTTAGCTTAAAAGAACCAGCCCGTTTAAGCTCAATTTTTCCTTAGGACCCTGATATACGAAGCTTGACCCTCAACATAGTGAGCTCAGGGCCAACCTTTCAAGTTCCAAACCCTTTTAACTATTTTTATTGTTTTTTCAAAGTTTTTAATCAAACAAAAAATTACTTCATTCTAATATAATACCCAATCAATAAAGTTATAAAAAACTAACTAAATAACATCTAAATGAATTAAAAACACTAATGAAATAGTAGCAACGCAATAAACAATGAATCGGCTAAGCCAACAAATACCCAATTAATACAAGATGAGATTGAAAGATTGAGATATGGGATTAGGAGACCAAGGAAAACAAAAAACACAAGCATGATGTGTGCATCAGATAGAGCTTAACTCATGAGTCACAAATGCACGAGCATGATAAGTGACATAAGGACTTGGGAGACTGATGACAACGAGCGTTAACTAGTTGAGCACTATTAAGACTTTGTTCTTAGGAGGGAAACTATTGGAGTCAATAACAAGGACAGCTGAAGAGTGAGCAAAAGTAGAAGCAAGGATGACTTATGAGTTACAATGACAGGGACGGGGATGGCGATGTAATGACTTGCTGAAGAGCAAGGATAACTTGCAACAACAAAAAGAAGAAAAGCATATTGAAGAAAGAAGAGTAAAGGTTGAATTGAATGAATTATTATTGTGAATTTAAATGAATTAGGAGATTTAGAGTTGAATTTTTTTTTTTGGAAATTAAAATAGCAACCAAGGATTTCTGTATGAAATTTATATTAATTAAGGATCAATTGTTGTCAAAACTTGAATGAAAAAACAAGTTAGAATGAACTGTTATTAATTTAGAATAAGTTATTATTAAAACCTAAATAAATACTTGTTGATAAAGACTAACCTAAATTCACAAGTATCTACTTGAATTTTGACAACAAGTGATCCTTGACTTATATAAATTTTGATCAACGATCCTTTGTTGCTATTTTTTCTTTTTTTCTTTTTTTGCCTTCCCTCCTCAGTAGATATGGACTGACATGTGATATGGAGAAAGATTTAATTTAATTTTTTTCCAAGTCTAAAAAGAGTCAAAATTATGAGAATTGATTAAAAAAAATATGCATATACAAGTTTAAACGGGCTAACCTTTGGACCTACAGGGCCAGCCCTTTTAAGCCCTAAAGTAAATGGACTAGCCAGTTTAAGCCTGATTTATTATTTTGAGGTCATATTTGTAAGCCCGACCTTATTATTATACAGGTTTAAACGAGCTAATTTGACAGGTTCAGCTCGTTTTTTTGGCTTTAATTTTACTCCTCTTAATAAGTTCTCTTTTCATTTAGTTAGGGATTGAAGTCCCTGATAACATGTTACGTATTAATCTATTTATTTTTACATTTAGTTAAATTGCAATACCAATTATAAAAATGATATAACATACAATAAATTTAAAAATTTTAATTAAATAAATAGAATAAAAAAGTATTATTTGGAAAAATCATATTTAAACATTGTATGACAAAATAAATACTCTAAATAAACTTATAATTAGAAACTAATCTGGATATTTAAAAAAACATGTTAAATGTTGTTTCGTATGAGTGTTTATTATTGGGATGTCAAAATTTTAATCCCTCAAATTTATTTTTTTTCTTTTTGGCCTCTTATATTTTGTAAAATTATCATGCTAGTTTTTAAATTTAAAAAAAATAAATTTACTCTTAAATTAATATATGTGTAAAGTATTTTAATAACTTAGCGTACATGTGTACCTAAATAAGAACAATTAAGGCCTCAAATAAATTTAGTTTTTATTAATCTAATCACTTGCTGCACGTTTTATTATTATTTTTTTAAATTTGAGTATATTTTTTTACTTAAATAATTATACTTCTTTTCATTAATCAACATAACTATCATCAATATTCTATTGTTCATGTTAGTAAGTTTTCATAGTATTATATCATGTTTAAATTTAAATAATAATAACCAAATCAATGATCAGTACAAACTTAAGAAATGAAATTGAAAAAAAAATTAAATTTAAAGGATTAAATTGATAATTGAAATAAATTTAATGGATTAAAATTTTTATATTTCTCTTATTATTTAATTGCGTTTGCTTATAATTAAGTAGAAATCGTTTAACCAGATCCTAAACTTCAGGCATAAAGAATCTAAACTTAAACCATCATCATCAAACAAGGGCATAAAAGGAAATTCGCCTTGGCAATAATAAATGAAATTATTATATTTTCTCTTTTGGGAGGGCTCATGACAAAGATTTTTTTCTTTGTTTTTTTTTTTTCAACGTGACGAGTCAATTATAGGATTACCTTAAATATTTAAACCTTTGAATCATTGGCCAAAAAAACGTCTTGAATTATTAGCCAAAACTGCCTGATTGTTAGGCATAAAAAACAATACTCTCTCCGTTAAAAAATGCTCATTTTTTAAAGAGTTAGATATTTAAAAATATAAAATATTTTTAATTTTTTAAAATGTAATCATTATTTTTTTTAAAAGTGCTCTTATTGATAATGACTTTATATTTATTATAAGGTATTAACAGGGATAAATATAAAAAGATAGTTTTAATTAAAAAGTAAATAACTACTTTATTAATAAAATTTGATTAAAAATACTTTATATTTTTAAATGGAAGAAGTATTTTGTGTTTTTTTTTTAATATTTGTCATTGAGTTGAATACACAATTTATAATTATTAATCCCAGAAGAAAAAAAAAAAAATAAATAAATATTATTTAATTGTCCGATTGTCATGCATAAATAATAAATTATTACAAAATAGATAAATCGTTATAAAAAAAAAAAATAGAGTGGATGCTGGATATGTGTCAGAAGCTCAAGAGAACGTTTGACAGAAAATAGAGTTACTTGAGAGAAACAAGGAACGAAACAGTAAAACGCTGATCAGTGTTACAGCCAGAGAATTTGAGAGAAAGAGCGAGAAACTGTGGGAAAATGTGAAGAAAAATTAAGCAGTTTATCCGATCTTTGTTTCTGTTAATCAGAGTTTTTTTTTTTTTTTTTGGGTATAGATTGAAACTGAAGGTTAAGTACAATGAAAGTGCAGTGGCCCGATTTTGATCAGGAACACTTGCAGGTTGGTGGGATGAAGCTACGGTTCTGATTTTAGCTTTTGATCGTTCGCTTTAATGGTTGGATTTGATTTTGTTTCAGATTGAACTTAGATTCTTACGGTTTTTTTTTTTCTTGCCCCTTCTTTTGCAGTTGTTAGAAATGGTATTGTTGGTGTTCACTGTTAAGTTTAATTTATTTACGGTATAATGGTTGTGATGATTTAATTTTTCGCAACTGGAGCTTCAAAGGATTAGATCTGATCATTTTTCATTACTTGTCTTTTTGTTTGCTTGTTAGTTTAATTTTTGTTTGCTGAATGTTTTCGATTTTTTATTTCAGTTACGTTATGCTAATCGTTACGGGTGTTATGCTTTGTGTTGTCTGCGTTCCATTTTGCCTGTGTTCTCGATTAATTCTCATAGGGTTATATATTCTTGAAGAAAATTGACAACATAGGAGTTAGCTATCCAGGAGGCAGCAGACTGTAGAACTTGTGATACTTGTTAAGGTCATTCATGGCGTCTGCTAGCCTTGGAAACGGTGGGGCCAGCAGTTCAAGGTCTGTTAATGGCTTCAGGGGTTCATCTAGTTCAGTGGATTGGCTCGGCAGAGAGATGCTTGAATTGAGGTTGAGGGACAAGATTGACCAGGACGAGGACAGAGTAAGTTTCTTGGTTATTTTCATTTTATTATTTAGATGCTTGACTTTTTCAAATCAATTACTGAAAAAAAAAAATCTTATTATGATCTTATAGTATTATTATTATTATTATTATTTTCCTGTTGTGCTTATTGCTCGATAACTTGCAAAGTTCATGGTAGTTTGGAAGCAGTTCCTTTACACCAAGGGCACATTTATGTGATTTAAGAAATGGCTGCTGCCAGAACTTACCATCCATTGATTTTCCCCCAATTTTGTTCTCTAAGCTTTTCTTTTTCTGAGTTGTTACTATTTGGATTTTCAGGAAAGTGAGCCTGACATTATTGATGGTGTTGGTGCCGAAACAGGACATGTGATAAGAACAAGCATTGGTGGTCGAAATGGTCAATCCAAGCAGGTAAAACTTCTTTTGGTTATTTGAAAAATAAAAATATTTTATGGTTATATCTGATCATAGTGAATTACTAGCTGGTGACAATGTCCCTGACGTATGTTTTGTTTGAGTTGACAGAATGTCAGCTACATTGCAGAACATGTGGTTGGAACAGGCTCTTTTGGTGTTGTCTTTCAGGTGAAGGAGAGCTGCTTTATTTTTCTCGATATCTTTTGATCATATGGCATGCCTTTTAATGACAATATACAAAATTATACTCACTTTAATGGTTTTATTAGGCAAAATGTAGAGAAACTGGAGAGATTGTGGCCATCAAGAAGGTTCTTCAGGACAAGCGCTACAAGAACAGAGAGTTACAGATTATGCAAATGCTGGATCATCCAAATATTGTTGCCCTTAAGCATTGCTTCTTTTCAACAACTGACAAAGAAGAGCTTTACTTGAATCTTGTTCTTGAATATGTTCCTGAAACTGTTAACCGAATGGCAAGGAGCTATAGCAGGATGAACCAGCGAATGCCTTTAATATATGTCAAGCTTTATACATACCAGGTCTGTTGTTGCTTGTTTGTGTGTTTGATCTGGTGTGGAAAGACTTGAGAATAGGAATAGACAACCATCCAATTTTTTAGATGATTACAAACTTACAAATTTCCCTTATAAAGAAAGTTGTTCTCACAAATATTATACAATTAGCCCTTGAAGAGCTAATTCATCCCTACTAAAATATGAACTGTACTTACTTTTTATTTTATATTTTTCTCAGCCTCGTATGGCCTTGTTCTGAACAATTTTGACTCCAGCTTCACTGATGATTTCATTTTGTTTTAACAGTTGCCTCTGAATTTATAAATCGTGGATATTGCATTTATATTTGGTTAAAAGACTGAAAAGCCCAAAAATCATCATGTGGTTTACACATTCTAACTCTCCAACATTTCTTGTCTGTTTGTGTTATTATTAATAATAAGATGAAAGTAATATTGATATTCTTTATGGTATTAGTATTGTTACTATTATTTTCTTTTCTTATGTGGGTCGCTGCAGATTTGCAGGGCCCTTGCTTATATACATAACTGTATTGGAATATGTCATCGTGACATTAAACCTCAGAACTTACTGGTAAGACATCCTATTGAGCTATTGATTATGGTGTTATATTGAGTTCTACAAGTGTGTTTCCTTGGTAAAAAGTTTTGCATGTCCGTACCATTATTAAGAAGTGTTTGAAATTTTGTTTACACTCTAAATCTAAATCAATTAACAGTTACACAGTGAATGGAAGCATTGCTGAAATGAGATTAAGAAAAAAGATCAACTTGTTCTGTTAATATGTATCTGAGGCCCAACTAATGCCTTCCTGCACCCTCATATGTCTGCATTGGCGAAGAAGGCTTAATTTGCTCTCAAAAGGCTTCATAATTGTTATCAAATCATTGGACATTGTTTTTGAACTTGCCACTAAAGCTAGTCTCATAGTGCAAGCTTTTATGAATGCTGATTTTACCTTGTATTTTTAAATCATTCATATTGTCGTGTGTTAATGGACACTGGTAGTCTTGTTCCATTGTTAATTGGTTAAATCTAATGACAATAATTTATTTGAATCTTCTAATTTTTACTTCCCCCCTTACCTTCCCTCTTAAAGTATTGTTTTTCTCTAACATGATTAAAATGTAAGAGTTTCTTAGAACGTAAACAATGATTATGAAAGAATGAACTGCTGAAGAGCAGATTCACTCTATTTTGGTTCCCTATGATTCATTTTAAAAACCCATTCATGAGAACTGACCATCTGCCAGACAAACCTGAGGAATATGTGCATGTAATCCCTCCACTCCTATTTGTAGGATACCTTCTAAAAGTAATTTTTTGTCCTAAATGTCAGACACCTTGTAATAATTAAACCCCCTTTTCTAATTTTGTCCTTTATTGATTAGCGTAAAGGTATTTAATGTAATTATATTATGATTTAAAGTCAAGGGTAAAAATAAAAGTTCCTCTATATTTTTATGATATCAAGAAAAAAAACTAATTTTTTTTAAATATGTGAAACAGTTAAAAGTGTCTTACAATAAGGACCGGCATGAGTATATATTAGCAAATGCATGTGAGCATCAGTTACTATTTGTTTTGTTGTGTTATAATGCATGTTGCTTATGGCAGGTGAACCCGCACACACATCAGCTTAAACTTTGTGATTTTGGAAGTGCAAAAGTGTTGGTAAGATACTATACCCACTGTTGCTTGCTGGAAGCATTTGTTTCTTTGCTCAGGTTTTAATCATATTCTTATTCTTCAGGTGAAAGGAGAACCAAATGTTTCTTATATCTGTTCAAGATACTATCGTGCCCCAGAACTTATATTTGGTGCCACGGAGTATACAACTGCTATAGATATATGGTCAACTGGTTGTGTGATGGCTGAACTACTTCTTGGACAGGTAAACACTAATGCTCACATGCACTCCTCATTTTCTATCTTGTCATTTTCTCTGTCATTGATGTCCAACTTATTTTGCAGCCTTTGTTTCCTGGAGAAAGCGGAGTTGATCAACTAGTTGAAATCATCAAGGTGAGAGGTTAACTATCTTTTTGTCATTTGTGCTAATAGATCCATATTTTTCCTGTCATACATTGTGAAAGCCTGGATTACTATCTTAGATTTGTGTAATACTTGCAATAAATTGTGTGATGCTTTTTCTAAGACTGAATGAATTCATTCACTTCAATGTGAAATGACGAATATTATGAAAAGTTCCCCATTTTTTTAATCCGTGCTAAAAAAAGGGAATTTTGACTTATTTGTGTGATGGTTTTCACTTTTATGCTTTAGGTTGCACTTTTATACTTGATTATTTCTTCTTGGTATGAGCAAGCTGGTGGTATAAACGTGAAGCTTCTTTTGTTCAGGTTTTGGGAACTCCAACCCGGGAAGAGATAAAATGCATGAACCCAAATTATACTGAATTTAAGTTTCCGCAAATCAAACCTCATCCATGGCACAAGGTCTGTTCTGTCTTGTCTTTGCTTACATCCTTTAATTTGCTAGAAATGCTCTAGCAATTCATGATTTTGATTAAAGCCCTTCATTCTCATTCTTTGCCAATGTAAACTAGATTTTTACTATTTTTGACCCCGTGCTTTCCTGCTTAATATTTTTATCAGAAATTGGCACAGTTCCTATGATGGCATTATGCCTATTTTTTCTATGGTGTTTGTGAAGAGATTGAAATGACTGGCACATTAAGCTTTCAGAACTTTTTTTTTTTTGGTGTTGGGGGGTGGGGTTACTAGTATGTGATGAAATGTTAAGTCATGTTGAGCACCTTGTATGCAGATTGCCCCATATGAGGTTAAGGGAAAGCATTTTATCAGGTAGACGGGATCATTGGAAGCATAATCCAAGCTGAAGTTCATTGATCCCCGTTCAAAATTGTTATTTTAAAAGTGAAATTGTTATTAGTGAAGAAGGAAGCTTACTTTTATCATTCAGTTTCACATGCTATAGAAGGATACAAATCAATATCGCTAATTTGTAATAGTATTAGATAGACTAAATTTCAGATCAATAATCATATGATCTCTTGTTGATATTGAGCAGAATGGTCAGTAGATTTTTTGCGTTATAGATTCTTCCTTGTCCAAGGACGCCAAGATGAGACATTTTTTTCAGAGTTCAGAGACACATAGTCTACGTTTTATTGTTTCCTTTTATTAAGGCAGTTCTGGTTGCCCATTGGTTGAGTGGGAGGTCGTACAGGCATCCCAAAATTAGGGATGAGAATTACAGTTTTTCTTTCAATGCGTTTGCAGATTAGTGCTGTTATTATATGCCAATGTGAAGCTATCATTTGTAGCTTCTGTCATTTGTAGCTTTTGCAAATTTTGGTATAACTTATGTGCTGGTGTTAATATTTGCTTAAAATGAATCATTTTGGCACTGAGAATTTATACCTTGATTTTATCCTCATCTGACAGGTTTTTCAGAAACGTTTGCCCCCAGAAGCAGTTGATCTTGTATGCAGATTCTTTCAGTATTCTCCCAATTTACGATGCACTGCTGTAAGTTTAACATCGGTCTTTTTCTTTATGGTGATCATGGACGTAGAATATTTTTGTAATACTATTTGACACTCACTATTTTATGATACTGCAGTTGGAAGCTTGCATTCATCCCTTCTTTGATGAATTGAGGGACCCAAACACCCGCCTTCCTAATGGCCGCCCACTTCCTCCTTTGTTTAATTTTAAATCCCAAGGTGAGTCAGGATTACTACCAAATAGATAGATTAGAGTAATTATTTGGAAAGCGCTTTATCTGTAGCAATATACCACTTACTGAGTTTGCTCGGGATACCATCATGTTTACTACACATACATAAATGAAGAAAAACTGCATTCTTTGTCTGGGTCAGTTGAACCCAAAAACTAGAGATGTTAAGGAACATGGATAATTGTATTGTAATTTCCAACACGTCCCTTCAAACCAAAATCCTCTGGACGTGGAGTGAGGAGAAAACATGAATCTATCAGTCCTTGTGCTTGTGTTTGTGCTGAAATTTAAGCAAATGGAGTTAATAATAATCAAACTCCTACTAATGGTCATGGAGGCTTTTGATATATCATGTTGAGTAACGTTGCAACTCAAGAATTAGTCAAGTGAAGGCTAATCAACTATATAGGTTCAGGTTGGAGTGCTGTGTAAGGAAATTAACCGTGACTGTGGGAAATGTAATGCCACTTTCGACTTCCCATATTGAACTTGTAAAATAGCTGACGGGACATATTCTAAAACTGATATATGCATGAATTGATACTGAAAAAGAAAAATCTTATTGTTGGATATTAAAGCCACACACTATATTACTTTAGCATCTGAGTATGTTCTGTTGAGTTCTATAGAATATTTGTTCTTCAAAATATTGTATCAAATCATTTAGTTGCCCTTTTGGGTATTGAAGCCGTACAAAAATCTAACAACTTTGCACAAAAGTAGGGTTTTTGCCGTATGGCCTCCCTGACTTCTATGTGTTTCATTTGCAGAGCTGGTGGGTATACCACCTGATATCATCAATCGGCTAATTCCGGAGCATGCTCGTAAGCAGAACTTATTTATGGCTTTGAACACCTAGAAACTTTTCCCAAACTCTGTTTTATCCAGTTGTTATCTCTTACCAGGCTGTAAATCATCTGGTGCATCTGACAGAGAATTTCACAGAAAGAGTTCATAGGATATATATATATATAACATGCAAAAGTTGCTGTTTCTGAATGTGTAGTGGATAGAGTTGTTTTCTGTTGTTGCTGGAGAAGCTACCTTTTCCATGTATATCTGAGACAAGTAATATTGAAATGAGTTTTGTAAGATAAGCGGTATGAGTTTGTATTTGTATAAATTATATATTATTTGATATACCTAGAATTGTGCTCCCAACTCTTTCCAATTTAATTTTGATGCTATGTTTTCCTTCAAGATGGACAGGGTTATCGATAATTAATCTTGTGTTCCTGAGCATTTTGAGTATTGTATCTACCATTTTGAATTTATCAGAGTAGTAGTAGTATTAGTTGTATTTCAAGTTGTACTTGTCCTTAAATTCCCAAAAAAAAAAAATGTCTCTTACCATTTTGAATTGAAATTTAGCATAGCAGGTTTTGAAGCCTAATAAGCCCCCTCTTATTTTCCTGTCAAGTTAATGACCATTTGCTTTGTACCAAAAAAGCCATTTGCTGGGGTGTTTACGGGCTTGGAAATAAAATTCTATTTCTTCTTATCGATAAATTTAAACCTAGAAAAATTTTAGATGAATAAATAATTATTTGTTTATATATTATTTCCCATGCATTGCATGGAATTTAAGATAAGTTATGTTATTTTTTAGAAAAACATAATTTTATATTCCTGTATTTTGCTTGAGTTTTATTATAGATTTTTGTTCTTTTTATTTAGTGTTCTAGGGTGATGGATTTAGAATATCGAAATATAAAAGTATAGGGATATAAAATATTAAAAAAATATATTTTTTCTTTTTTTTAATAAGCTGTTTTCCCTATTTTTCGTTACAAAAGATAAGTTGTATTATTCATCACGTTATAAATGGTGTTTTGTTATAAGTTGTATATTTATATTGATATTGATGACTTTTTATAACCTGATTTTTTTAAACTTAAGTTCAAATAATTAATTCTTCTATGTGACTCATATGACATACTTCAAATTTAAAGTTTCGAAGATGAACTTTGAAATTAAAAGGAACTCTTTATTTTATTATGAGCAAAACGGAATGCATGCACAAAAATTTTTAAAGATCAAACAATATCAAGTGGGGAAAAAAAATTTAAAGATGAAAAACGGATCAGTTTGGTTCTTATGAGCTCAACTTTAATAGATTTAACACTTTATGACTTACCAATGCACATTGGCTCAAATGGCAAGGGGTTTAAGTTCTCTTATCCATTATCTCTTGAATTTGATCCCTAAGGCAATGAGAATAGAGAAAATATGTTTAGAAGAGCCACCTCCTTTTTCAGGCCCTACAATGCTCAAATTCAAATTAGTCGAGATTGTCGACTTTGAATACTAAGTGACCATACGAAAAAGAAAAAAACAACATATTAGGACTTGGATCCAAAAGCCATTTACTTCATATATAAGCTCTGCCCTAGCTATCAGAGGTAAGGCTAAACTCCAAAATTTATTTTGACAAAATTCAAATTAATTCCCAAATATTTAACAAAGTACAAAGTTCGAATTTAACATATAAAGTATAAAAAATGAAACACAATAAAAATGTTATAAAATATGATAAACTAATTGTCTAATAGAAAATACTTTCTTCTCAATTTTTGGTCACACAAGCAATCAAACATGTTATTAACCAATCCATGTCTATAATACGTAGGTTCCATCTTACAAAATAAAATATTTTATCATTAACTTTCCAATTTTCACATGCAAAAAATGCAGTCAAGTGTATGCTTATAATCATCTACAAATAAGATTTTTGAATGTTGAAAGAATAAATAAGTATATACAAACAAAACTTATATTCCCTCTAGGGGTGTTTAAAATCAATCCAAATCGAAAGGACCAACTCAAATCAAAAGAAATCGATCAAAACCGAACAACAATTAAGTTTGCTTCAGTTTTTATGATATGAGAACTGATTGGTTCAGTTCAAGTTTGGTTTTGAGTATTAGAAATCGAACCAAGCCAAGCCAAACCTGATTAAAAAATACTATTTATTTATTTATAAAATATATAATCATTTATCTACAAGAAGCATTTTGTTTTAAATCTTTTATAGTTATAGATAAACATTTTTAAAGAACTTGAATGGAAATGCATAATATTAAATAATTATAATAATCATGCTATGACCATCATTTAATTATTTACAACTTAAAAGCCTTAGTTTTCAATTTATCTACAAGAAGTATTTTGTTTTAAATTTTGTATAATAAGTTTTTTATTATTTATTAAAATATAGATACATAGATAAACATTTTCAAAGGACTTGAATGGAAATGTATGAGATCAAATAATTTTAATCTTAAAAACTTATATTAATTTTTATGATTAATTATTGTGATCACATTGAAATTTTATTACATTTTTGTACCTCTATTTATGAAAAAAAGGAGCCAAAAAGAATTTAATTTAATTTTAATACATAGCACCATTACGAAGATGAAAAAAAGAAAAAAAAAAATTAAATAAGTGTATTGAAGCTTGGTGTAGACCTTAATCAAACTGAACCAAATTAAAAATTAAACTAAATCAAACCAAGCTCTATAAAAACTAATCAAATTCTAGTTATGAGTAAATCAAATGGTTTGGTTCGGTTTGGTTTGGTGATTTTTGCCCAAAACCAAACCAACCGAGCCTATGACCATCCCTAATTTCCTTCGTTAAAAAATATAAGACATTTTTAGTCTTTTAAAATATAATTATTACCTCTTTTTTTCAAAAAATGCCTCTATTGAAAGTAACTTTATATTTATTATAAAATGTTTAATAAGGGTAAATATGAAAAAATAGAGTGAGTTTGAAAGTAGGTAACTACTTTATTTGAGAATGAGATTTGATTAAAAATACCTTACATTTTTTAACGGAGTAAGTAAATTATAATATCTAAAATTCACATTGCAATTCTTTAAAAAAAATTAATATTAAAAAATGAGCTGCTCAATCCATTCAAGACAAGCCCTAATACACTGAACCCATAAGAGCTCGACCCAAAAGCCTTTTGATCATTTTTGAATCAATTATTGAAGTCCAAGTCTTAACAAAATATGTGATAAATGAACCAATATATTATTAACTTTAGTTAAAATTTAGATATCTACTATAAATGTTACGAAATAATGATGGAATTAATGAACTGTGCTCAGACATGTTTAGAAAATGTTTAAACACATGACAGACACAGACAGAGGAGACCGTTCCATTGAAACAGATGTAACTACTTTTTCCTTGGCCTCCATTATAATCAACACACCTACTGGTGATGATGATTATCAGACATCAATGGAAAAGATGCCAAGTAGTGTTTTACAATTGAGACAAGACATAGAATTTGTCCCAGGCAAGTGTCAATAAGAGATAAAATTTCTCAAGGAACATTGTCTTGTCATGAATGTTGACGATAAGTGTGATTTTAATATTAGGGAAATTTATAATTGCACTGTATAAATTAGATAAATATTCAAAAGAGTATCTTCTTAAATTGGCCTTCTTTTGGATTGACAAATTAATGCTTGTTGGAGAAATAAATTTATCAAATACTCTTATTGAATAGGAGTTCTTAGACTAATAAATTTGAAGTCACATAAACAAAAGAGACTGTAGATGATGGGATTGACTTGTAGGGAGATCAATTAAAAAATAATTAGATCAGGAGTTAGGAAAAAAAATTCATTGCAATTAATTAATTCTAACATAGTCTCTACATTTAGTATTATAAGATATTGTTTTAAAAATATTATGTTAAATAATATAAGGCATTTTGAATATTTTAAGGTGTAATTAATAAAGTTTTTTCAGACCTAACCTTAGTTATGAGTGTAGCTAATAGGTTTTTTTATTGAAATAACCTATTAAATAAGAATGAATATATAAAAAGTATGTAATTTTAAAGACAATTAATTAACTCATTAGAGATATAATTTGATTAAAAAACTTTATAATATTAAGTTGGGGGAGTATGAGTTAATGAGATTAAGGGCAAGACATAAAGTTTTATGTTTTATTAGGTTCATTAACAATTATTTATTTATTTTTATTCTATTGCTCGGTATTCTTGATAGCTTAGGATTATTATTACCATATCCTGTTCGGATTAATCCAAATCCCTGCTATAAAAATGATAGGATAGAGTTCATTCATTGAAGCAATTTAAGTTTTTTTTTTTTTCAAAGAAATATGATGGAATTGGGTTTACACCAAATCACCAGCAACCTCTTTTGATGAAAACAAAAGAACCATTCTTTCATTTTTTTCCCCAAATATAGGGTCGTTTGTTAATCGTTAAAAATAGCCTTTGCTTGGACTCGCCTTGTAATGTGGAGCACCTTTTATTAAATTATATTTGAATGTCACTAAATATTAAGATTGCAATTCAACCAGTTAAGACAGTGGTTTAAAAAAATCGTGATTGAATGAGGTCAATCTGATTATAATTAAACTAATATAATTTAAAATGCAAATCTTACAAGCTATTCTCTCCATCTCTATATATAAGATATTTTTAAAAGAACCACATAAACCAATAAAAATTCGTTATCTAATTAAAAACACAACAACATTTCAAATTTACTCCTAATTATTGTAAATAAAAAATAATTTTTTTTCAAAAAAACTTAATGAAAGTATTTATATTTTTTTTCTTTCTAATTTAATAAGGGTATAATAATTCATTCATTAAAAAATATGTTAACAACCTCTTGTATTTAGGGACAAAAAAAATTCTAAAAGATTTCTTATATATAGAGATGAAGGGAGTATTTTCTCTGATCCTATTTATAAATTACTTTTAACATGTTTTATCATAATTAAGAAAAACCTTAAACGTTATTAACTTTATTTTAAAATTTAATAATTTTTTAACTTTACCCTTACTAAATATTCTTATATCTTAGTACTGCTATTGTTATGTAAAGGATTTAATAAGTGCAAAAATATAAAGAGGAGTGTTGGAAATTGTGTCCTATAAATGGGATCAAGTTTTTTTCTCTATCTACCCTATAATTAAAATTAGAGGAGTATTAATTTTATCTTTGTTTTTTAACTCAAAAGTCAAAATAATATCCCTTTAGGCTAGCAATTTTTAGAAAAATATATAAAATTTAATTCAATCAACTTATCCAAACTTCTTTGATCAGACCATTAATAGATTACTAACTTAGTTAATTGGTCAACTTGGGTTAGGTTTTATTAATAACATCAATTTACGTGAGCGCTAGAGGGAGCAATATGTAATGGTACCTTATTACAGGACCCGATCCATCGGCCTAAACTACCTACTAATCGGATTTTATGGTGGCTTCCACGTAGAATTATTCCCGCCTTTTTTTTTATACGCGCGTTAGTCTTCTGGAATCTCCACCTCTCGTCGCCGCCGTTGCACCGCCATCGTTGGGGTCGTTGTTGCTCACCTTTTGTCTCCGTATGCTTACTCTCACCTTGTCGCACTTCACATTTTTATTTCAGGCCAAAAAGAAAAAAGAAAAAAACTAAATGGTAAGCTTGTTTTACTCGCCGGCTTTGGGCGTTTAAAATCTATAGGATTTGGACTGACTTTTCGCACCTTGCTTTCTTCTTGACCTCTCGTAAATATTTACTCAAAACTCATTCCAGTTTCTGTATTTTATTTTCCCCAATCGATATTGGAGTTGGGACTTTTATATCTTAGCCATATGAACACAAGATGTTTGTTAAATTACCTCAATGGGCTTAATGTACTTCTTATCAAGTTACTTCTTTGTGTTCCTGTCGTATTATATTGAAGGTTCATGATTTTATTCTGCAGTCTGAGAACTTGTCTTGAAGCGGAAAGGAATGTCTTGTACCACCAACTTTGGGGCTTCTTTGAATCTTCACAGTGGAATTTCCAGGCCGTTTATGTTCAGACAAGCCTGTATTTTCCAAAAGTCTTCTGCTTTCTTTTTTGAGCCCTTCAAGTTGAGCTCCACCACTCAGAGTATTTTCCCAGCTACACGTCATTTTAGTGGCTCACAGACATTTCGTCGCTTTTTCAAATGTGCTGTTGCGGATTCGGAGCCATCAGCTTCTGTTGGTGATGGCACAAGCGATTCTCGTAAGCATTGCAGTGTATACTTTATTAACTTCATCTTTTCCTTTGTTATGATTTATGAGTCTAAGATTGACATAGTACATTTGTGTTGTATATACTTGTAAACTTCATTTCATTTCATTTTTTGCTCTTTTATTACTTTCGTTCATGCCATAGAAGAAAGGCTGGTTGTTCTTGTCATTGGTGGAGGGGGACGTGAACATGCTCTCTGCTATGCCTTGCAACGATCACCATCTGTTGATGCTGTACTTTGCGCTCCAGGCAATGCAGGAATTTCTAAGTCAGGAAACGCCACTTGCATTTCCGACCTTGACGTCTATGATGGAGCTGCAGTAATCTCATTTTGCCGTAAGCAGGGTGTGGGTCTAGTTGTAGTGGGACCTGAAGCTCCACTAGTTTCGGGCATTGCAAATGATTTAGTCAAGGCTGGAATCCCAACTTTTGGCCCATCTGCAGAAGCTGCTGCTTTGGAAGGTTCAAAGAATTTCATGAAGCATTTGTGTGACAAATATAGAATTCCAACTGCCAAGGTTCGTCTGCTCAATTCTAATTCTGAATCTCAGTAAGTACATCAATGATCAGTTCTCGTTCTATTGGGACGAGACTGCTTGTCTGTGCATACATCCCAGGTAGTACATATGTTCTCCCCTGGGAAATTCATAATGTACGAATTAGCAAGAGAATTGTTTAACTGTAGTGGGTGTTTGTTTTCCTGACATAAATATTCTATACAATTGTTTACCCATGTTTTTTCAGGATGTTGTTATTTAAAAATAGGATAATAATTTGACGATTTTTGTGTATGGTGACCAGTGAAGCCCTCATCTTTTACCATTGTTTTTTTTTTTTTAAAACTCAGTTCCATGTGTATGATGCTCCGTTCTAACTCAGTGCCTCTTTTTTCTTTCTTTTTTTTTAAAATGTCATCTTGCAGCCCTTACTTTGCTTATTCTAACGAATCATGAGCCTGTTAGTGCAGTACAAAACATTTACAGACCCACATGCTGCCAAGCTATATATTAAAGAACAAGGAGCACCGATTGTAATCAAAGCAGATGGATTGGCTGCAGGAAAAGGAGTTACTGTTGCCACGACGCTGGAACAGGCCTATGAAGCTGTTGATTCAATGTTGGTGAAGGGTGAGTTTGGTTCTGCTGGTTGTCGTGTCATTGTGGAGGAATTTCTAGAAGGAGAGGAGGTATCTTTCTTTGCATTGGTTGATGGAGAAAACGCAATTTCACTAGAATCTGCCCAAGACCATAAGCGGGTTGGTGATGGCGATACAGGGCCAAACACTGGTGGCATGGGCGCATACTCTCCAGCCCCTATTCTAACCAAGGAACTTCAGACTATAGTAATGGATTCTATTATCATCCCTACAGTAAAAGGAATGTCAGCTGAAGGCTGCAAGTTTGTTGGGGTTCTGTATGCTGGGCTTATGATTGAAAAGAAGTCTGGCTTGCCTAAACTAATTGAGTACAATGTGCGTTTCGGAGACCCAGAATGCCAGGTCAGTTATGTTAAGATGCTTGACTGTGGTAAGTGTGTTTTCTAGTTATAACTTTCTCTACCCCTTCAAGTGACCAACAGCATGGCTTAAGACATACTATATTAGTAATAAACAGGGCACTAGATATCCCATTTTTTCCCCCTAACCCCCAACTGATGGATTTAGAAATTAGAAGGATACGTTGATCTTTCCATTTTTTAATTCAAAGGGTTCTTTTTTTTTCTTTTTTCTTTTTAAATACATAAGGTTCTACAAGCTTTGGCCTTTGAGTCATGATTCTGTTGATACCTTGCTAATATATTGATTGTTATCCTCCTTGGATTGGCCAACTTTCAAATGGAGGTCATACTCTTTCAAAGCCTATATCTTTTACATTATGTTTAAAAAGGGGATATTGGGGGGGATGGAAAAGGATGAGAAGTTTTCTGTGAAACTATTTTCTTGTTTAGAAATTTTTGGCAAGGAGGGAAAATAAATAAAGATTTTGAAGTAATCCTACAAAATCTCAAAGCGCACACTTCTTTGTATTTTTACTTTCATCTAATTTGAAGAATTTTTTATGGGAAAGTTTCCACACAGTTTTCCTTTCCTTTTCTTTGGGATTATTCCTTTCTCCCCTTTTGCTAAATACACCCATACTCATGTATTCATTCACTAATATCCTGTTTTCCCGGTCACGAGTTCGCTGGTATTTACTGGGATCTAAGACTGGTTGATAACTCAGACAGAGGCACAACTGCAAAACTATTACATCTTTGTTCATTCAGTTGATTGTTTTGAAAGATTGATTAGAACAAGTCAATATTAACTAATATGTTTTCCTTAACCCTCTTTGCCAACTTAAATAGGTGTTGATGGTCCGTTTGGAGTCTGATCTGGCACAAGTTCTACTTGCAGCCTGCAGAGGAGAGTTAAATGGAGTGTCATTGAAGTGGTCTCCAGGATCTGCCATGGTTGTGGTAATGGCAAGTAAGGGATATCCTGGATCCTATGAGAAGGGAACATTAATTCAAAACCTTGAAGAAGCTGAGAATGCTGCTCCCAGCATCAAGATTTTCCATGCTGGAACTGCTTTTGATTCTGAGGGCAGATTTATCGCCACCGGAGGGCGTGTTCTTGGGGTCACTGCTAAGGGAAACAATCTTGAAGAGGCGCGAGACCGGGCTTATCGAGCCGTCGAGGAGATTTACTGGCCGGAGGGTTTCTACCGGCGAGATATAGGGTGGAGAGCCCTTCCAAAGAAATCATATGCTACCAAGGATAAGCTGCTTTGAAGAATCAGGCTCCTTTAGATGATCAGTTTTGTAATTTTCTTTTTGCAGCGAAACTTGGCCTAAAAGTTCTTGTAGGTATTTGCTGCTTCTCCAATAATATGATTATAATATGTGAAGTCCCATCGTGTAATATTGGATTATGAAAAATGTAACATTAACATGTGTTGTATATTTATTGGAGAACTTGATAGCAATTACCTTTTTTTTCCCCTTGAAAGAGGTAGCAAATACTCCATTTTTTTTATATTATAAAATATTTTTAAATAAAATTTAATATATTAATAAATTTTATTAAAACATTTAATAATTTTATCTTTTTAAAATAAAAATATAAATTTTAAAAAATATCTATCATTAAATATATTGTAAAGGGTAAGAAGGAAAATTAATTATAAAGAAAGAAGGATAATATTATAATTTATAAATTTAATAAAATATTAATCTATCTAAAGTTTTTTATATTTTAAAATAGAAAATTTTTTTAAAAATATTTTATAATTTAGGATGGAAAAGTATCTAATACCTATGATTTGTCTTTTATTTATTTATTTTATTGTGATAAATTTTTTTTTTTTTACCAACGATAAAATTAGTTATTTAGGTAAGAGTTGCATGAGAACAATTCACATTTTGGGCGTCAAATGCTTGGTACACAGAGAGTTTTTGGTGTATCATTTTACCAGAGAGAGCAACCTAAAAGTTAGTGTCACTTAAAAAATAATCCACATAATTATATGGTATTAGGCTAAATTATGGGAGTTAAAAACGTTTACAATATTATATCTTTTATATATAACTGAAGGCTAAATTTCATTAAATTGAATTTTAGATCTATACATACAACTCTTGACCTTTAAACTCTTTTTTTTTTTTTTTTGGGGTCTCCTATTGATCTCCAGAACTTAACGAAATTTCTTTCCTAAATTTTAAAATTAATTTAGATGATTTTATGTTGCCGGATAATTTATTATTTCATTAATTGGATAATTGAATGTGATACATTCTTCATCAATGATAATAAATCTCTTCAAAGCTCGGATTACATAAGTGCAAATAGCCTGATAGTGATAACATCAAATTCTGACGATCAAACAACAAACTAACTAATATTAATTAATTTCTGGCAAAAAAAATATTAATTAATGAGAAGATATTTATATGGACCAATTTAGAAATTTTGACACTACTGTCAAATTTTTAAAATTAAGAAAATGCATGTATGAATTGAATATGACCTAAGTGGATCTGTTTTCATTCATGAACAGTGTATCTTACTTGAATTTTCATATTTTATTACATATAAATTTAACATCTACAATTTGTACCATGAAAAGAAAATAACTTTACAAAACCTCATGTATGTAAGTAGAGAACTTCAGATTGTCCCTCAGAATGTTTTAGATATTGAGAATGAACCTCCTAGAAGAAACTAGACTAAGAGCCTCAAGAGGACAAAATTGATTGAAAATCCTGGCGGCCTGATAATGAAATGACTCCAAACTTTTCCTTTTTGTTTTTCTTTTTTTAAAATTCGAAAAACATGAGTTTGATAATGTTTTGACTTGATAAGTTCTTCTTCGTTTTTTAATTTCTCAAAATGAATATGTCGCCCGTTTCATTTGTTTTGAAGTATTAGTAGACATAATTTGAATTAAAAATAACGAGAGTAAAATGAAGTGATTTTAATGATATCATAGTGCTTAACTACTTGAATCAATAGTCATTACAACTTTTTTTATTACATGTCTTTTATAATTAAAAGTAATTTTATTCGAAATATAATTAAATACTAAATACAAATATAATGTAATAAATTAATGTTTAAATTTTTATTATGAGAGAAGTATTTATATTTAATAATCAACTGTTTCTCTAACATGATTGTTTCTAACAAGAAAACATATGTTAGTGATAAAAAAAAGTCATCACAATTATAATATTATAATTTAAATGGTTTAAATGAAAATTAAACTTCACTTATTTGAATTTAATACTCCTGTTATCTCAAATTATAAAATAATTTAGATTAAATTTAACGTTTCAAAATATAAAATATTTTGATAAAAATAAAGTTTTATTAATAATAGTTTTTAAATATTATTCTTTATATATATCTCTCACTTTGATATTCTTTCTTAAATTGAGTATTAAATAAAGAACATTTTAAAACTTTCATATTTTTATTTCAAAAAAGTAAAGTTGTAAAGTATATTTGATAAATTTTATTGATATGTATAATTTTATTTAAAATATCTTATAAATTAGGATGAAAGAAATATTTAATAAATATTAATATAAGACAAAGTTAGAGTAATTGATATTTTTTTCAATTTACCTCTTATCTACTTATTTATTTATTTTTAAATTTTTAAACAATAATTTATTATGATTATTAATTATAGAAAAGGATAGATTCAGAAAGTTACATTTTTTTTGACAACTTATACATACAAAGTATTTAAATTTATCTTGTATTAAATAATAAAATGAGTATAAGAAATTAAAAAAAAAACACCTCCATTTGGATCAAAAAAAAACTGAACCTAACTTGATATTACTATATAAACCAATATTATCAATACCAAACTCAAAATTCAATTCAAATAAATTTTCAACAATAAAAAATCAAATACTTAATAATTATTTAAAAATAAATTAAAAATAATTGAGAGAAAAAAATAGGAAAAATGACAAAAAAATTCATTTAAATTAAGTAAATGACAGATTGGTTTCATGAAATGGTATAATTCTCTTGAAGTGCCTTGAGATCTTCTTGTCAATAGAGAATAAAATGAAATGACCAAATTTTCCTCAAAGTTAACAAAAATCCCAACCCTCACTGAGAAACTTGCAAAATTTTCTAGTTCATCTCATGGGTTCTCAGGTTCTTCATTCACACCTTAATTCATGGTATTCTTTTGGTCCTTCTCCCTCTCCTTCTTGTGTTCCTTTTTTTTTTTTTTTACTTCTATACATGGATTATTTGTTTTGTTTGGCTGCTGTGTATGGGTATATATAAGCAAACATTTCTTGTTGCGTTTGCTGTACATGGGTAAACTTTCTCTCCTCCTATATGTGATAGTTAAAATTGATATGGGTTATTGTATGTAAATAATTGAGGTCTTTATTTTTTTCTCCATACTTGAAGTTAAAAAATGTGGGTCCTTATGTTTATTTAGAGGGTACTGATAAATTATAATTTCTTGTTGCATAGTTGTGAATTTAGAAACAAAACTTATTAATATTGGAACCAAAGTTGTGAATGAAGACTTGTAAATTTTAACTCTGATACATGTTTATAGGGTTGTATAAAAAACAGGACGGCACTGGACTTCACCCTAACCCGAAGTCTGGTCTCTTTCATGAAAAGAACTAAGTTAAGCAACCCGTAGTCCAATCTTGTCCAGTAATAACCCGAAGATTAACAGGACCGAACTTAGTCTATAAGACTAGAAGACTGGTCTTGTCAGTCCAGTACTCACTTAGCTTTTTTTCCTCTTTTTATTCTATAAGATGCAATAATCCATTCCAACATAATAGACTCAATTAAGATAGTAAAAACCACTTATAATAATAATAAATTCATAATAATTTCCAACAATAAGAAAAAAATATTTCTATCATAGTCCAAATGATTTAAATTTATAACTTTAACAAAAACAGTACTCAACAAAATTCAACAATACTATATTACAACAACAATTTAGAAACAGACTTAACAAATCTTCATACAATCATCTCCTTAGCATCAATTACACTTCAAACAGTTATCAAAAATAAATTAATTATAATAAAAAAATTAATAGGACTGGATTGGACAAAGTGGTCCGGATGCTGGTCTCCTGTCCAGTCCAACCCGAAGAAATAGTCTGGTCTTTTTAGTCTTTTTGGTCCTAAAGGACTAGCGACTATACAGATTGAACGACTAAGACCATCTCGGGTTGGATTGGACCAAATAAGACCGAAAGACTTTTGCACAGCCCTACATGTTTAGACTTGTACACCAGGACTTGCGAATGGCTAATAAATATTGTGAATTTAAAGACAAAAATTGTTAACCCAGGAACAAAAGTTGTGAATGGAGATTTGTGAATTTTCAAGTTTGATGCTTGTTTAAATTTGTACACCAAGACTTGTGAATGACTAATAAATTGTTGCGAATTTAGGAGACAAAAGTTATTAGCTTGAGAACTAACGTTGTGAATGGAGACTTGCGAATTTTCAACTGTGATACTTGTCTGAACTTGCACATTAGGATTTATAAATGGCTAATAAATTATTGTAAATTTAAGAAAAAAACTTATTAATATTGAAACTAAAGTTGTGAATGGAGATTTGTGAATTTTCAACTTTAATGTATGTTTGGGCAAAAGTGTCATTTTTTTTATCTTTTTAATGATAAAAAAATTTCAAGAGACTCTAAAAAAATTATATCATTTTATAAAATTAATATATCATTTATTTAATTTAAATGAATTTTTCTGTCATTTTTCAAAAAAAATATGTGAAAAATAAAAAATAAACACGATCATAGGGCAAACTGGAAAAAATAAAAAATGAGGACAATAATATGATCTGCCAACATGAACGGAAATCTAAGGTGCGGGAACGAAGAGAAAATTCTGCCCGCAAAATCCAACGGGTAAGCGAGAGATGATTCTAGACTCCGTCCCCACTCGGTCTTCCTACATAACCCTCATCCTCTCTTCCAAAACCCTCTCCAATTTTCTTCTACATTCCGTCTCTGCAACTTCAATCCTCAACCTCAATTGATCCTCTTAGCTTCATTCTTTCACCTGTCTCTATCTGAATTCTCTCTAATCCAAATATGGCCTCATCAAGTGCTCAAATTCACGGTTTTGGAACCTCCCCATCATTTGCTTCTTCATTGAAGAAGCCTACTTGCTCTCATTCCAGAACTCTCTTTCTGGGTCAGAAGCTCAGCGATTCATCTTCTCTTCTTGGGTTCCCTCGCTCGGCATTTCTCAAGCTAAAGAGCAATACCATCACCAGGAGGAGGTATAGTGTGGGACCGGTGAGGGTTGTCAATGAGAAAGTCGTGGGTATTGACTTGGGGACCACGAATTCCGCCGTCGCCGCCATGGAAGGCGGGAAGCCCACCATCATAACCAACGCCGAGGGTCAGAGGACGACGCCCTCCGTCGTGGCTTATACAAAGACCGGTGATAGGCTTGTTGGGCAGATTGCGAAGCGTCAGGCCGTCGTGAACCCAGAGAATACCTTCTTTTCGGTGAAGAGATTCATTGGCAGAAAGATGTCTGAGGTGGACGAAGAATCGAAGCAGGTTTCGTACAGAGTGGTGAGGGATGAAAATGGGAATGTGAAACTTGAGTGCCCTGCCATAGGAAAGCAGTTCGCAGCTGAAGAAATTTCAGCTCAGGTGCTTTAAATGATTGATTTCGCTGTTCCAAGTGCATTTTAGTAGCTTTGGAGAATTTATAGACTCGATTTAACGAGTTAGGCTAATAATAGTTCAATAATTGGGTTGATTTATGCTAATCTCTTATAAATCTCTATTCAGGTGTTGAGGAAGCTTGTGGATGATGCTTCAAAGTTTTTGAATGATAAAGTGACAAAGGCTGTAGTTACAGTTCCCGCATACTTCAATGATTCTCAAAGGACTGCCACGAAGGATGCTGGTCGAATTGCTGGTTTAGAAGTTCTTCGTATTATTAATGAACCAACTGCTGCTTCGTTGGCGTATGGCTTTGAGAAGAAGAACAATGAAACTATTTTGGTATTTGACCTTGGAGGTGGTACTTTTGATGTATCAGGTATTAAAAGCTTTTCCACTTAATCCTTAACTCAAAGTTGTACTGGCTAGGTATATTATTGTGCATTGTCTATATCAGCATTTATAGCTTTATCAATACTTTGAGGCATGTAGGCGGATTGATTGATTTGTATTTACCGTCATATCAGTACTTGAGGTCGGCGATGGAGTGTTTGAAGTGCTTTCAACCTCTGGGGATACACATTTGGGTGGTGATGACTTTGACAAGGTTGCAGCTCTTTCTAACTTCTCAATGTTATAATGTGGGTAATGCTTTAGTTAAGATCTCTTAGCTAAACTATCTCATATCATCTTCTCTTGTTGTAGAGAGTTGTTGATTGGTTGGCTACCAATTTCAAGAGAGATGAAGGTATAGACCTTTTGAAAGACAAACAAGCTCTTCAACGACTCACTGAGACAGCTGAGAAAGCAAAAATGGAACTTTCATCCTTGACTCAAACCAACATCAGGTGAATATGACTTTATAAACATGCATCGAAGATTTTCTAAACTTTATTAATACACTAGCTGTTTGTATTGGTGCATTGGACACCCAATTGGAATTGTCTGTGCAGTGTTCTATGTGAACCACTCAACTTTAGTGCATGTATTTTATAACTTTCTCTGGTCTCGTTACTTTGAACCTGGGAAGCTAATTGATATGAATGAAGTGTATATCCATACATTTGTGCTTCATTTTTTTAGCATTTTACGCCCTAGTCAAATTTGCTTGTTGAGTTTTATGTAAACCACTGAACTTCAAATGTGTATATTTTCAGTTTGCCATTTATAACTGCTACACAGGATGGCCCCAAGCATATCGAAACAACCCTTACAAGGGTTAAGTTTGAGGAACTGTGTTCAGACCTTCTTGACAGGTAATACCTGAATCTATTGTTCTCTATCAATATTCATTTTATTTGTTATAAAGAAGCCACACTATTTTTAACGTGTAGGGCCTACATCTAGTCTAGTTATTATAAAATTACATGCTGATGTTATTTGCTGTCTCCTTTTTGGCTCTTTAGAAAGCTATTGGAACCATTCGTGTGTAATAACTTTTTGAATTGTGTTTCAGGCTCAAGACACCAGTTGAAAACGCATTGAGGGATGCAAAACTCTCCTTTAACGATATTGATGAGGTGATTCTTGTTGGTGGGTCAACACGAATTCCGGCTGTTCAGGAACTTGTAAAGAAGTTGACTGGAAAGGACCCAAATGTCACTGTCAATCCAGATGAAGTAGTTGCTCTTGGAGCTGCAGTGCAGGTGGGCATTTAAGTAGCTTTCCTTCAAAAATAGTTCCCCAGCAAATTTGGTTCATCCTTAACTAGATGACAAAATTGTTTGTTTTTTAGATAGTTTGTCATGTTATTGATCCATAGTAATATTAAATCTTGGTTGATTATAGGCTGGAGTTTTGGCTGGAGATGTTAGTGATATCGTGTTGTTGGATGTAACTCCATTGTCTCTGGGCCTGGAAACTCTTGGCGGTGTGATGACAAAAATCATTCCCCGAAACACAACGCTACCAACCTCGAAGTCAGAAGTCTTCTCAACAGCTGCTGATGGACAAACTAGTGTAGAGATCAATGTCCTTCAGGGTGAGAGAGAATTTGTTAGGGACAATAAATCCCTTGGTAGCTTCCGGTTGGATGGAATCCCTCCTGCACCTCGTGGGGTTCCTCAAATTGAGGTGAAATTCGACATTGATGCCAACGGTATTCTCTCAGTCACTGCTGTAGACAAGGGCACAGGGAAGAAGCAAGATATTACTATTACTGGTGCTAGCACTTTGCCCAATGATGAGGTACATGCTACTTCTATCCTATATTCATTATGTGTCTATTTTGATTGGAAGTTGCATTTTAATGGTGTTCTGATCAAGCAACTTCTGATCAATCGGTCTTCAAGTACTGAACTTGATTAATACGGTCACTGAAATGCAGGTGGATAGGATGGTGAAGGAGGCAGAGAGGTTCGCGAAGGAGGACAAAGAGAAGAGAGATGCCATCGACACGAAGAACCAGGCAGATTCTGTGGTATACCAGACAGAGAAGCAGTTGAAAGAACTGGGAGACAAGGTTCCTGGCCCTGTGAAAGAGAAGGTTGAAGTTAAACTAGGAGAGCTTAAAGGTGCAATTTCTGGTGGTTCTACACAAGCCATCAAGGATGCCATGGCTGCCCTCAATCAGGAGGTCATGCAACTTGGTCAGTCCCTATACAGCCAGCCTGGATCCGCGGGGGCTGGTCCAGGTCCGACACCACCTGGTGGTGAGTCTGGCCCTTCTGAATCCTCCGGCAAGGGACCTGATGGTGATGTGATCGATGCCGATTTTACTGACTCAAATGAGTAAGCATAGGCTAACTGAGTTTTTTCCCTCAGTTTTGGGGGGGAGCCAGTAGTTAAGTTTTGCCAATGGAGTGAAAGAATGTTCTCATAACTCTCAATGAGATTAGAAGGACTTCATAGATGCTCAAGATGAAGGTATGATATGTAGGCTGAAAATGTAGTTATAGATTTCTTGGTTTTTTTTTTTTTACTAGTATATATTATTATCACAATAATACCAAACGATTATTGAGTGGTGATTCTAGAATATTCCAGCTATAACTCATCCTCAATTTTTTTTCCAGTAGCAATAATCAAGTGCTCTTCGTTAGGAAAACATATTAGTATATTTTTAGTTGTTTGAAGACTCTTCATAATTATCAAGTGATTTACTGTTCATTATTCGGAATAAGAATAATTATATTCACGTGCTTGAAGATTGAATTTTTACCATGGCCTCGAATGCTGATATGTAACTATTATATCCATTTTGGAAATTATACATTTATACCCAACATTGACTTCTGCTAGGTTCCAGCTTTCCTGATTTTTTTTTTCTTGGGGAAATATATTTTTGTTCCTTTAGTTTTGACTTGAATGGAATTCATTGTCCAAACTTTGACTCATTGCAATTTAAATTTATAGTTTCTAAACAAAGAGTCAAATTATTAATTTTTCTCGTTATTCTTCTGATGTAATTTCACGACTCAGCTTGCGGTTACCGAATTTCACACAACAATCCATTCTTTTTTGTTTTATTGTTCTTAGTTCTAGCCTCTGCGTATTGATATTTTCCTGCTTCTATGTGATATATAAAATTACAAATATTAAAAAACTTCCGTGTTCTAATTTTAATGAAATTCAATAAAATATTCCCATCACTTTTGGCATAGGACGCAGGAACATTCGGACGTTACATTGTTAGTGAAGTGTTTACTAAACTTGGTTAAATATTTAAATATCAAGTCAAAGTATTGTAATCTTAATATGGCCGAAAACGAAAATATAATCTTAATTTCATATACAATCTACAAAAACAGCCAAATTAGGAGCATATTGATACGATTACAAATGTACATCAAATAATATGAACGTATATACAAATAAAATGGCTGTCTCCGCATATATCCACATGGCAGAGAAATTCCATCTATCATTGGTATAAAATTTCATCCCTTGCCACTTGGATCCGTTATTTTTCAACAAAAATGTGTACGAACTTTAATGTCAAACTTACAATCAAGTACATAGCATTGCAGGATGGATTGAGAGGGCAGAGGCTCAACATGTTGCCCCTTCCTAATAGAAACGTGCATTTATGATTATCTATGACTTATAGGAAGACTATTAGCTCTTTCAAGAGCACAATGATTATGGCATCCAACTCTAGAGCAGCCCTTATTCCTTCTATTGTGATTGCTTGTAGTGTGGTGAGGACTGCCATCATTCCATTGAATGAGGTGAGAACAGCTTTCCCAACCCAAAACCAGCTTCTGGAACTTAAGGATGGTCTAATTCACGTATAGTTGCTGTGTGGATGATGGTGCTGGTGAGGTTTATGGCTGTAATGTTGATGATCATAACCACGCAGTTGAAAACAAGAACCACCATTGCCACTACTTTTACCATATGGTTGGGTTGTGATTGGTGGGTTTGCCTATCTCTCTAGGCATCATGACTATCAAATTACTGCAAGAATCACAAAAGGAATTTGATTCGTGATCCATGGTTTCAATGATATGACTGACCTTCTAGGAAGTAGGATTTTGGGTATGAGCAAGCATAAGGAGAGATAAATTACTTGAGAAGATTGAGCCTCGTCATTGAGCTTGTTTGAATGATGCTGTGTGATCTCCGTTTGGTTCTTTAATAAGGGTGATTGAGAAGGAAACAGGAAAGCTCGAAACAACAAAGCTCCTCCAATTTTATAATAGTCATACTCATTGAACATGTGCTTAAGATCTTCATTTGATCTAACTGAGAAAGGATTTGTAGAATAGATGAATATTATATGTGGTGTAACCTGCCAGGAATATTACAACAATATATATAAGGCAACACGTAACCCTAGAATATAGAAAGAGAGCCACGTATGTACATGAAAGAATAATAAAATACAATAAGACAAAAAGAAGCTTGATCTGGACAGATAAAGCATTATAAAGTTGTTTGGGCCCTTTTACTACTATTGGACTTATATTTAGTGGGTTTAATCTTCTTTTGAACTTTAGTCTTAACATTCCTGCCCAAACTTGAGTGTGGTGACTTCACGAGACCAAGTTTGGTTCTGAAAGTCCAAAACTTTGAATGAGTCAAAGCTTTAGTAAAAAGGTCTGCTATTTGATTAGATGATGCGACATAGCAGACTGACAACTGTTTCTCAAGTACTTGGTCACAGATGTAATGCACGTCCAATTCAATATGTTTTAAACAAGCGTGGAAGACTAGATTTGAGGCTAAAGCTGATGTACTTAGGTTATCACACAAGGCAATAGATGGTTGCTTTAGACGAAGACCAATCTCACCGGCAAACAAATGAACCTATGCAAGCTCAAATGCAAGATCAAAAAGTGCTCTATATTCTGACTCAGCGCTGGATCTTGCAACAACCTTTTGTTTCTTCATTGACCAAGAGACCAGTGAGTCATCGAGAAACACATAATAGCCACCGATAGAATGTCGATCATCTAAACATACAGCCCAATCAACATCGGAAAAACCTTGTAAGGTAAGATGATTACTAGGTTTAATATGTAATGATAGATCTAATGTTCCCCTGAGATATCGAAATACCCTCTTTAAGGCTTGCCAATGAACAGCTGTCGGAGCACTAAGGAACTAACTTAATTTGTTGACAGTAAAAATAATATCAGGTCTTGTTGTCACAAGATACTAAAGCAACCCAATTGCTTGCCTATATACTTTAGAATTTTTTAGAAGATTACCATCATCCTTAGATAAATATCTATTCACAACCATGGGAGTTAGGACATCAGTACAGTAAGTCATACTAAATTGACTAAGTAAGGTTTCAATATATCTCGCTTGCTTGAGATATAATCCAGTATTATCCTTGTAGGCCTCAATTCCTAAAAAATAATTAAGTTGCCCAAGATCCTTTAGAGCAAATAAGGAATTCAATTTTTCAACAAAGAGCTCAAGAAGAGTAGATGAATTGCTAGTAACAATGATATCATCAACATATATAAGAACAAACATCACCTTAGAATTTTCTTTCTAGAAAAACAGAAGGAATCACATCGTGAGTGTATGAACTTTCAGTCCAAGAGAGTTAACCTCAATCTATCAAACCAAGCTCTAAGAGCTTGTTTGAGACCATAAATAGCCTTTTGTAGAGAACAAACATGGTTAGGATATCTAGGATTTACGAATCCTTCAAGTTGCTTCATTAACACGTCTTCTTTTAAAATTCCATTTAGGAATGCATTATTAATATCCATCTGTCTAATTGGCCAGTCAAATGTAATAGCAACAGTAAGAACAAACTTTAGAGTGGTAGTCTTAAGAACAGGGTTGAATGTCTCATCAAAATCAATTCCTGGAAGTTGTTGGAATCCCTTAGCAATAAGTCTTGCTCTATGCTTTGAGGTTGAGTCATCAGGATTCAATTTGTGTTTAAACACCCATCTACAATCAACAACAATTTTATTCTTAAAATAAGGGACCAATTTCTAGATTTGGTTTTTCATAAGAGCATTAAACTCTTCTTCCATAACCTTTTTCCAAACATTAGACTTTAAAGCTTCGTTGACACTAGAAGATTCTAGTGTTGGATTATTTTCTGTGATTACCATACCAACATAGGGTAGGTTTGGCTTATAAATTTTAGCTTTACTCCTTGTCACCATTTGATGTTGATTGCCATGTCCAGTAACCTATTCAGGTTCAGTAGATTTGGGTTCTTGCATCTAAATAGTGTTAGATGAATTTAAAATTTTTGCAATTGTTAGTTCCTCTATATGTTCAAGATTGTGGTGCTCATCATGTTGTACCGTCACATTTGTAGGAATATTAGATTGGGGTGTAACAAGAACAAATGAAATTGGTTGAGATTGTGACTGAGATGCACTAGAGATAGGGACATCAAATTCTTTAGCTGGACAAGTGTTGGAAGCAAAAATATTGAGGGATTTAAAAAAACTCCTAAAGATGTACTTCTTCAATAAGTGAGTTCTTCTTGTTGATAAATCCAGTCTCAAAAGGAAAATCTTTCTCATTAAAACAACATGCCTTGAAATGTACACTTTTTCAGTAGAACTAAGACATTTGTAGCCCTTGTGAGAATTGCTATATCGCAAAAAAAACACATTTTGTAGTTTTAAATTGTAATTTATGCTGATTATAAGGTCTTAGACATGGATAACATGCAGATCCAAAAACCTTAAATTGTTCATAATCAGGATATTTACAGAAAAGCCTAGTATAAGGTGACGTCCAGCTTAAAACCAAAGTAGGTAATCTGTTAATTAGCTCAGTTGCTATATGAAAAGCCTCCCTCCAATAAAACAAAGGCATCTTGGCTTGAGCTAAAAGAGTAAGTCCCATTTCAACTATATGTCTATGCTTCCTTTCTGCCCTTCCATTTTGAGGTAAGTATGAGGACATGAGTATCTAAAATGAATTCCAGCTTCGTGCAACAGCTTTGAGAAACTATAATATTCACCATCCTAATCGCTTTGTACTATTTTGATCTATTCGTCAAACTATTTTTCAACAAATTTTTTGTAATTGAGTAAATATAGGCAAAGCTTCATCCTTGGTTTTCAAAGGATAAATCCAAGAATAGCAACTAAAATCATCAATAAACAACTTCATTCAAAGAAGGCAAGGGTGAGGGACCCTATAGATTAGTATGAATTAATTTAAGAGGTTTGGTGGCATGAGAAGTAGACAACTTAAAAGGAAGAGAATGAGATTTCCTAAATTTGCAAGATTCACAAAAAACAACCTCTTTTGAAATAGACTTCAAATTACAATAATTGATAATCTTGTTTAGCACTCTATCACTAGGATGTCCAAGTTTACAATGCCATAAAATTCTACTACTAGTAATACTAGACTTAAATACTAAATTAATAGCTTCTTCTTCAGCACTAAATACTTGTTCTACATCACCATTCTTGTTTTGAGTATCATCAACTTGAAACATGCCACTAACTAGAAGTCCTTGCAACATTACTGCCCTTGTTGCTTAATCCTTCACAGAGAAACCCTTAGAGTTAAAAATCATATCAGCATCATTGTCTAAAGCCATTTTATAAACACTTAACAAATTTTTCTTAATTCCGAGTGAATAAAGAATGTTGTTAGGTCTAATCTTCTTGTTAGGGACATTTTGAATACTATTTGATCCAACCTTTTCAATAGTAAGTTTATCACCATTACTAATAATTAGATTAACATTGCCATTAGGTTCAACAATATTTTCAAGACGAGCTGCATCATTAATCACATGAGTAGTAGCTCCATTATTCAAATACCAAGCATCATCATTCACAACTTTAGGAGTGGCCATAAAGGCAGCATTAAAATTAATGTTTGAAGTAGAATTTCCATACCCATTAAATTTTTAAGCACTTAGTTTCACAAAAGTATGATCATACCTATAGAAACAAGTATCAACCGTGTGTCCAAATTTTTCACAAAGTTGACATTGAGGTTTGTCACCATTTTTGGCACCATGATTACCATTACCTTGTCCTCATCCTCGTTGAGAACGATTGTTTCTGCCTCTACGCTATGAGCCTCTAGTGGAATTACGATTCTTAACCTGAACATAGTTAGCAAAATAAGCAAAAACAGAATTAGGGACATGAGAATATTGGTTGAGTTGCTCCATGCGACATTCAAAAGTAAGAAGTGCTAATCGAAACCAATGTTTTAAAACCCGGACTAGACATTGAACCAGAAAGAGCAACGGGTCACAGTTTTTATGGTTTAACCAGTTAGACCGGCAGTCAAATCGGTGACATAAAAATTAATTAAAAATAAAATTTATATGCGCAATTATATAAATAAAACATTAATTTGTTAATGGTGCTTGGGATCTTGACTCTAAAAGCTAAATGTTTGGATTGTTGGAGCTAGAGGTAGAGGCATGTTAGTACAAGCTTGTGATCTCAAAGGAAAATGTTAGAGCTGGAGGCATGCCGTCATGTCATGACTCACAAACTTTCGATCTTGATGCTAAAGGTTAGATCTTTAGAGTTGGAGGCAGATGTTGGAGGAGAAGTTAGAGATTGAGTTTGGGCCATGAAGGAGAGATTAGAGATTAGAGAAGAGAAGAAAAGATAGAATTAGTGATTAGAGAAAAAATTGTGAATCTAAGCAACTCAGCCTAAATTTCTTTTTTTAAATTTTTTTGAATTTGAACCGGATGACCCGGGTCCGATTTTCAGGTCAATGTCGGTTCTCTCAAACGGTCAGTTCAATCCGGGTCAACTCGGGTCAAAGGTCAGATTGGTTCAATTGTTTGAACTATACCGTTTTGTTCAGCGAGTGACGGTCGGACCGCCCGGTCCGATCCGATTTTCACAACATTGATTGAAACTCAATCCAGCTAAAAGTTTCAGCAGAAAGGGAGAGTTGAACTACTATTGTATTATATTCTGCATCCAAGCCAACTAATGCTTGAATGATCAAATCAAATAAGGAATAGGACTACCTGCAATGGAGAGTTGCTCAGAAATATTTTTCAGATAAGCAAGGTAGGCAGTCATAGTTAAAGACCCTTTTCGTGTATGTTAAAGCTCAACACGCAAGAGTAGAACACGTGCCTTAGTTTAAGCACCTGCTAGTTCTTTAGCTGCAATTCATAAGCCAGCTGAACTTGATATATGGGTCATCTCAGAGGAAATCTCGAGAGACATAGTATTAAGCAACCACCCAAACAAAATCTAATCTGTAGAAACCTATTCCTTAAATTCTGGGTTGACTTTAGTGGTATTTTTAATAGTAATAAACTGAGGTGGACATGGTTTTGAACCATTAACAAACCCCTTAAGTTTGTACCTTTTAATAATGGGTAGCACATGCATTTGCAACACAAGATAGTTGGTTTTGTCTAACTTGACAGAACAAGCTTGAGTAAATGAACTATTAGCTCCATTAATCTTGGGCAAGACAGTAGCAACTAACAGAGAAGAAGAAACCGAGCCTAGATTAGAACCAGTACCCACATATGAAGACTGATCCATGGCTGTAAACCTTACCGTGCTCTGATACCAAGAAAGGATTTGTAGAATAGATGAATATTATATGTGGCGTAACCTACCGAGAATATTACAACAATATATATATATATATATATAGGGCAACACGCAACCCTAGAATATAGAAAGAGAGCCACGTATGTACATGAAGGAATAATAAAATACAATAAGACAAAAAGAAGCTTGATCTGGACTGATAAAGCATTATAAAATTGCCTGGGCCTTTTTACTACTATTGGACTTATATTTAGTGGGCTTAATCTTCTTTTGGACTTTAGTCTTAACAAATTGAAACCAGGGCATCAAGATCATGGATGATACTTGAGGACCATATCACTGTCAATTAGAGCAGTGACCACCTGCATCAACTCTGAAATGTAGACAACATAGTGCATAAGCAAAAGTATTAGTCTTAAAGACAATGTCTAACTGTTTCATGCATAAGTCATATTACCTAAACTAGTATTACTAATTCAAAGTTTAAAATTACATTTTTGGTCACAGTTACAATAACCGGAACCCTATCCTAAGATGGAGTCCTTATTTAGTTGATTCTCAACAGATATTGTGTATTGCTTTTATATTCAAGATTGATTTATTACCCTTCTCAAGAATATTAAATTTCTAACTAGACCACGTTGCAAGATATTAAAAACTGCATCAAGTATTGAATCGGTCAAAATAATAGTTCAAGGATCAGTGATCCCCCTTTCATGAAGTGGTTTCAAACCAATTATAATTAAAATAATTTAATTTAATTAAACTATTCATACATAACACTAAAAAGCATAATATTTAAATAAAAAAGGCATTAACCAATAATAAACAGAACATTCATGTATAAACCACACACAATTCAACAAAAGAAAAAAATAGTTACTAGTGCACAAATTTGATAGGCTACTTTTTTTTTTTTTTTGGGCACAACAATGTGGTTTTAGGCTCAACAAGAAAAAAAAATTAATCATTTGATCCTTATAGTTTTGATTTAATTATAACTTAATTCCTGAAGTTTTGACTCAATTATAAATCAGTCCCTGAACTTTATTCCTTATAATTTAATCCTTAAAATTTCAACTTCTTAAATATTGATTTTTATATTTTAAAAAATAAAATTATAAAAATTAAGAATATTTTAAACAATGTCTAAGTATTATATACATTTTTTATGAGATGTTTTTTCTTTTTTTGAAAAAAAAATGTAATAACAAAACAATGCAGGCGTGGGTATGGGAAGCAAAAAAGAAGCGGATTGAGAAAAATATTTATATTCATAAAAGCAAATGGATATATAAAGGAGAATGTGGAAATTATATAATAAAAGTTAGAAAAATAGCAAATAAAAATAAATTGTAAAGTTGAAAACCATTTTTGTGGTTGTGTCTCCAAATGTACAATTATACAATAAGGTTTAAAAATTTGTTAGGCCACGAAATGCTGGAAGATAAGAAGCAGCGTCACATAAAATTGGTTAGTTTCTTATGTAATAAGCCTGTTTTGAAAGTATCAAAATTCTTAGATTGATTGGTTAGATTAGCATCATAATAATAACGTAAATTAAGATATACTTCCCCCCTATTTTATTATAAAAGAAATTGTCATATGCTTTATTATTCTTTTTATAAGCAAGGCTACATCTTTCAAAAAGTTTTTATTACATTTTCCCCTATATTTTCCACATAAATGGACAGTGTATCATTAACTTAGAAAGGGAAAAAATATTAATTATGGAGGCATTTTAGTCCAAACATTTTAATTTCAAACATAATTATCAAAATGAACTGAATTTTTTAAATTATATGAGTTGATTAAAATTTCTGATATTTAAAAACAGAATGAGTTTTTTTTTTTTTTTTTGAGAACGGAGTGAGTATTTTCTTTTTTCTTTTTAAAGATTACCATAGTCAGGGTGTACAAAAATCTCGTAAAAGAGGATAAAGCTTAGGGTTAATTGCTTGCTTTCTTTAATTTCTTTCTTGTATGGTTTGTGCATAATTATTTGTATTTTTTTTAATAAAAAGTGAAATATAGAATTAATTTATTTTAAAAAAAACACTGCACATGTACCCATGTGTGGGATGTGAGCCTTCCTTAGTCAAAGACAAAAAAGTTCACGACTCATGTGTTGTACCTCCTTTTGTTTATAACTCTACATCCATTGGTCAACTATCTAGGGTTCATTCAATGTCCCAGTCTAACTTTTAATCTTAAATATATGTATGCTCATCATCATTTATTGCCAACCATTTGATTCAACAAAAAAAAAAATTGTATTGATTTATTTAAAAATCTTGAAAATATAACAGTATTAATGATAGAGTTTCCACTTGAAAAGATTACATCCCAACTTAATTAAAATTAGTCTGAATAATGATTAAATCTTCAATAGGAGACATGTAAGATACTAAATGATCCGCATGAAAAAAAAACAAACACACACACACTCATGTGTCGTGGTTACTATTCCACATGAGAATATTTTAGATATAATCATATTTTAGAAAAATTTTCAATATAAAACATAAAACACAATTCATGCTGAATTCACCTCAATCCTTAATTTAGATGAAGAAAAAAGTGAGAATAAAATAAGGAGCAGAGAAAATTAAGAATTTTTTTTTTTTACTATTTTTAAGAGGTTTTTCTCCCCTCACCCCTGTCTTTTTCTTTCTATCCAAACGAAAAGTAAAAAAAAAAAAATGAATATAGATTCCAGAAATAAAAATATTGGTTTAGCACATGCAGATCCAGCGTCTTAGTCCAACCAAAACCTCATATATATATATATATGAATCATTGTCTTTATACCAATGATTCTTATATATAAACATACGCCTCTCCGATCAAAAGATGGGAAACAGAGACTTGAAGGAACAAAAGCTCAGAGATCAATAATATCAAAGCCCTATAGAACGAAATGCTGAAGGGCCAATGCATTCCCAGCAGGTTCAAGAGCAGAACCAGAACTCCGGCATCGTCTCCGATGACCTTGTTAGAGCGTTTCCGAGGGGCTGTGCTCCGCTTGATTATGTTGTCTGCTCTTTCAAAGGCCTCCGACCAAGGCGGTGGCCGTGATGGAGAAAGAAAACGCTGTAGCAACCTAAATGATCCTCACCACAGTGAAGCCGTCGCAGATTGCATCCAGTTTATCAAGGAAAGGGCCGTCGTCGACCGTCTCTCTACTACCAGTAGCTCCGGCGAGTCCACGGCTGATCTGACGAGATCGTCGTGCCTGTGTAATTTCAACATGCAGTAGATAGTTATATGTGTCTAATTACTTTAATTTCTGCTCTCTTGTTTCTTTTTTCTTTATTTTTTCCCCTTTTAAGAGATTAATTAACATGCTTGAATGGACTTGTTACTAAAAACCTTCATTTAGTCACTTTTAGTTACTTTATCAGAATTAAAAAATAATAATTAAATCAATGATTTTACGTTCCTATTAAATACATCCCTCAATGAAATCCCCTTGCCTCCATTCTAAATCTCCCCTCAATGAAATTTTTCTCTCCATGGCTCCTCTCTAAAGCTGTGTTAATAAGAGTTATCCAACTCTTTTAAGTATGGCCTTTAAAAGTCTAAATTCATAAGCCCTCTTATATTAAAATAAAAAAAATTTTTCAAGCCCAAACCTTATTGATAGAACTTAGACTTGCCCTGAAAGCTTGCCTAACTTTTTTTATTTTTTAAAATTAAATTTTTTATTATACTAATATGTATATAAATTATAAAGTATTTTAATTAAATATCTCAAATGTAAATATTCTTTAGCTTTTATTATCTCAATCTTCATTTAAAAATAAAACATTAGATGCTCCAAAGAAAAGTCATTTGAGAGAGGTATTGATATTTCAAAAATCTCACTAAATTCATAGTCATCAATTTAACAAATTTTGTTATTTTCATATCTTAATTTAAAACTTTAAGTAAATTATACAAATAAACAACAACAACAAAATATAGTTATAACTTATAAGGATTTAAGTGTTAATTGAGCTTGAACCCATCTTTACAAGGCTTATAAAAGATGGAACTTAAAAGTTTTTTTATACAGGGCCTATTTTAGATAACTCATCAAGCTCAGCCTTTATTAATGACTCTACTTTCCTCCCTTATATTAAAATCCCTTCCTTTCCATCCCCACCTCAAGACCGAATCCTCCCGTGGCAAAATTCTCAACATTCCTTAGCTGCCAAATCTACTCCATCCAAATGGTCAAAATCTAATCAAAACACATGGCTATTAAAAATATATGTGAATAATTTATTTTTAAATAATAAAAAATATGTTTTGGAATATTATGTATGGATAGAAATAGATCAAACTTAAGTCAGGGTAAACAGGCTTAGCCTCTTTATATAAATAGCCTAATTATAAATTTAAGCATGATCTTTTTGTTAAACAGACCAAACCAAAATTTAAACAGGATTGACTGTATATTTCTACAAGCAAGGCCAAACTGTTTAACAAAAAAGTTAATTATATTAAAATAAGTAAATAGGCCTACAGAAACTAACAGTATATCCTATTTAAATTTTGACATAATCTATTTAACAAAAAAAATATCATGTTTAAATTTATAATTAAGCATATTTCTAAAAATAGACTAAACCTGTTAAACTCAAAATTTCACTTAAACCTAACTTAGTTTTACTCAAACATGATATTTCAAAATATTTTTTTATTATTTAAAAATAAATTATTCACCTGTATTTTTTAATAGTCATGTGGCGTATGTATTAATCAAATTTTGACGATTTGAAAAGACTAGATTTGGCCGCTGACGGACATTGAGAATTTGGCCACTGAGTGGATCCAGGTCCTTCCCGCCTCTCTAACCAAACAAAAATGTCTGAACTTTAACTGAATAAAAAATTAACACATAAACGTTTGATTTATATTAAAAAAAAAACCATAGGATTTGTGGGCTAACTTGAGCCCAGCCTGTTTTCTTAAGACATTTAAGATGAAGCCCAGAACCATTTTTAATTTCCCAAGCCCAGCCGTGTCAAAAACTGAAGCCCCACAGTTCTTTGTAGCTCTAATTTTAGGATTCAGTAATGAATATTTCCCATTTCAAGTAATAATGGTCTCAATTTCATGGTTAGTTAAGGAGCCATCAGGGTAGTTCGTGTTAAATTCTGGGTACTTAGTCTGAACTCTTACTTATTTGCATCATTAGTAGTAAATATTGGTTCATTAGCTTTAATTGTCGGCTCCATATGGTTCATTCCTTTAGTTGTCAAAGAGTAAAGGCTACGCGTAATCTGTTATCAGAGCAACACTTTCTTAGGGATCATTTCACACATCCCGTGACTTGGATGCCACGGAAACAGCAAATACAAGAAACATTTTTGGTAATACGTGTACGTCACTTCCTTTTCTTAACTCGCTTCCTTTTTTAAAAAAAAAAAATTGATATAAACTTGGCTTTAGCACTTAGCATTTTGGATTCTCAAATTAATATGAATTAAGGCATGACAAGCATTATATGAGCACTTGGTATACTTAAAGAGTACTAATCCGAATCGAGACATGATAAGTATCACAAAGGTAGGCGTTCCTAACCAATTATACTATTGCATTTTCAAGACTCAAACTTAATACTTCTAATTAAGAGAAAACAACTTTTACCAACTCACCTATGCCCTTGTGATTATAAAGTTGCTTTTATAGGATGATTGGATAAGCCTCTTTGCCTTGTTCACCAAGTACATTAAATATTATTAATTACTTTTGTTTTCTTCTCTTGTTATTTATTTGGGGTCAGGTTAATTAATAGCGTATTTTCTTCTCATAAGTATGTGTTTGTTTGAATTTTTAATTTTAAAGGTGTTAGCTGACTTTTACAAAACCCAATTATGATAATGCTTCAAAAACTCAAAACTGACTTTCGCAAAATAAAATATTAACCAAAAAAAATTAGGCTTTGCAAACTAGAAAAAAAGTTAATTTTAGGAAAGTGAGGTTTGCAAATGGAAATCAGGTTTTTTTTTTTTTTTATTGCTATCTCACCGTGTCAAATTCAATTATTACCAAACTTAATTGGGAGTTCTCTCAAACATGTTTTCTACATTCATATGAAAACAAACTCGAGACTTCATATTTAAACAATCTTAACCTCTTCTTTTATGATCAACATCTGTTCAGTTTTTTATATAGACATAAATAATTCATGTGAATTAAGTATGAGGCCTCATTAGAATCAAGACATGCTTTTGGATTCAAAAGGCACTAACAACATATTGCCTATCAATAATGTTCTCATACTAACAGTGATATTTGATCTTATTGTTTTATGAATTATGAGCTAAATTCTTATCAAATGTACTAATTTTTATTAATTGGAAATTAAAATTGGGTTTTGCAAAATTGTACCCAAAGATACTAATGCCCCCCAAAGGCCAGCACAAATGAAGCAAAAATTACATAACTGCAGTTTCTATGCTAATTATTTTTGACTAAGTAATTACAAGGAGTAGGCTTTGCCAACAATAGAGATTATTTCTTTTAAGATATTGTGGGTAAAAGATAAACATTTCCCTACTAAATTACAACATAGACTAAGATTCAAAGGAGGTGATAGATTCTCTCCTCTTCCCTTCCTGTCCTCTTCTCAATTGTTAACCATTAAATTAAAATTTGGATGGTTTATATTTAATCTTTTGTAAAATATTTTATTTTACTTTGTTTTCACTATATTTTTTTAATTATTCATATTAAATTTTAACAGTTTGAATTTTATTACTTTTATTTTTTATCATTTAATATTTTAAGATCCAATTTAAATTGTCTAAATCTTGATCCAATAGTTAAAAAGGAAAAGAGGACGAGAAAGAAAGATAAGAGGATCCATGCGAATCTTTAAGTGATGAAAGTTCCCACCGCTCATGTCAATTTTTGTTGTGAAAAAAACAAAAATTTTATGGTTTAATATATAAATAAATACTTCCCATTAATATATATATTTTAAAAAAATCATGCATAAATTAAAATAAAAATAAAAGAATAATGTCAATATATGTAAATAATTGTATAAGTTGTTCATTATTTTTTTCAGAATTCTATAAATTTTTCTTAAATTTAAAAATATATAATTTAGTCTAGTTTAGAAGTTTGTTTTTTACCATAATATCCTATTTGCCTTGGTAAATGTGCTTTGTATTTAAAACGCTAATATGGAAAAAAAATCGTTTTAAAAAATATAAAAATCAAAACCAAAGGACTGCTTCTATATTCATTAGATTTGATCAAAAGAATTTACAATTTTAAATTTCCAAAATAAAATTAAAAAATGCTTAAATTTACCAAATATATTTTAAATAGTTCTCAACAATTTGCTTTAGTCATATAATATTACAAAAATTAGATGTTCTTATTCCAAAAAACATATATATATATATAAAACCATTGGATTCCGTCAAGTCAAGTTGACTTAGTCAACTGAAAATAATTGAGCATTAAAACGAATTAAAGTGGAAAAAGCATAATGTATGTTTGCCTTATCTCTTTATTTTTGGCCACCCATGTGAAGAGTGATTCTTCTTCACAAAAGCTTAGGTTATACCGAAAAGGGAAATTTGGTCTCAAAAACAGAAATTGAATTTTTACTTAGGCACAAATGTATGTTACCTAAATTCTTTTTAAGATTAAGGATTATTTTTATCCCTAAACTGTATACAAAAAGTTATAAATATCTCTAAACTCAATTATGGATCAATTATAATTCTTAACTTTAAAGATTCCTTTTATCATCACCCTAACATTAAAAACACTTAACATCCATTGATCATTAATGAGTCTCACTATTTTTAATATTTTTTATCAACTTAAATATCATTTTGCCCCTCAACTTCTATTCAAAGAATCATTTTTATCTCTCAACTCAAATATTTTATAATAAAAAAAATAAAAAATGTAATGTAAGTCTCACTAACAGTTAACTAATAGTGAAAAATTAGTAGGGTGATGAGGAAGAAAATATTTAAAATTGATGAACATAATTGATTCATAATTAAGTTTAGATGTATTTGTAATTTTTCATGTATAGTTTAGAGACATAAATGACCATTAATCATTCTTTCCATATATTTCTAACAAAATAAATAGAAAGATTATCCTGGGTTCATAATTATTCCTTTATCTTTTTACTTCACAAAAATAATACCTTGATATTCAATTCTGAAATATTTACCAAAATTCAAATTAATTATTGATACAATAAAGTTATTCAAAATGTTTTTGGAAAATTAATTAAAGGTAAAAATACAATTTTATCCTTAAACTATATATTTAGAAATATCTGAAACTCTAATTTTTTTTAATACAATTTTGTCTTTCAATACTTTAAAACATCGCAACGTGCCACCTCCCATTAATTAGAAGGCAATTATTCCGTTATTTTTATGTTGTTGGCTTGGGAGAGGGCCTCTCCTTTTCCCTTGCTTTCAATTTCCTTCGTTTTCCTTTCATAATCATTAGATCAAAGATTTTATCAGTTATGATTTAAATATTTGATAAAATTATTATTGTAAGTTTATATAAAAATATATAAATAAATTTTTTAACTCTGAGAATTTGATATAAACAATTTAAAACTATAATTTATATATTTTTGCGTAAAATTATAAAAAATATTTTATCAAATATTAAATCAAAATCGTTAAAAAATTTTAATCTAATGATGATGAACGGAAAGGGAAAAGAATGGAGCGTAGGGAAAGGGGTTCCCTATTATGGCAGCCAGGCTCCCTTTTTCTTTTGACAAATAAGTGTGACGCTTTTAAAATTTCAATATTGAGAAGCAAAATTGAAAATTATACCAAAATAAAAAGTTTAGGATCCCTAATATTGCAACGGATCTGATTTTTATCACAATTTTTTTTTATAACAGAAAACCTCCCCCTGTTTTTCTTTATCAATAAATATACCTATCTAAATAAAACGAGATCAAGATTAACTATTATTATTGGACTTAAGACAAATGAAACCCAATAAACAATTTGTAACAAATCCAGGGTTCAATAACAATTTATAGCTATAATCAATTATGCTAAACACACGTTTTTTTTTTACTATTAATATGTACAATCCAAAATAAATAGGCATGGCTCAATAGAAAATTATGGTCTAGATCAACATGTTTAAAAGTTATCCAGCTTAAACCAAAAAAAAATTAAGTTGTTCTAGTCAAATAGCCTATAATAATTATTCAAAATAAAATTTATAAAGAGTTTCTAGGTCATGGCAATTATAAGAACAAAATAAACAGAAAATCACATGTCGAGCTAAGAGAAAAGGGAGCCCAAGCTCACTTCTTCAATGCCCTCCCTATAGCTCCACTTAACTGCTCACCTAAAAAATGATAAGAAATGACATGTGAAATTAAAATCTCAATAACAATTGGTTATTCTAATATATACTAACATACTTTTTAAAACAAGTTCGCAAACATATCTATGAATATACATATGAATCTCACAATCAATACACAAAACAAGGGATGTAGTATTCATAATTATATAACAATTTCTAAATCAATATTAAATTAAAACAATGGTGATACATTTTTAACCTCACTCTTATGGCTCCCAACTCCCTTGTTACTGCTAGCTGGAGCCTAAACTGAGGTTATACTTGATCAAAGGTACATTGCCATCAAAATAAGACTCTCTTTCTTAAAAAGGAGGTGCTCATCGTCCCAAAATGTCAAAGACATTGGGAATTATAAGAAAAAGGTCAACTACTACGTGCGTAGTAGAAGCAAATCACGCGGTATAAATATTCAATCATCAATCCCAAACAAACAATTATATTACTACCCATCCTTATTACTTCTTTTGCATCATATAAAATAAATATTACATTCCACGATAAAATCACACAAGTATTAATATATATTCACACACACACACAAAATAATAAAAACTAGTATCTCAATATATGAAAGAATTTTCAATGTTACCTCTTTTTTAAACTATAACTAACTCGAACGTATAAAGAACTTCTTAACCACAATAATAGATTAATTTATGACATTGAATGATATTAATAACATTATATATATATTAATTATAATTTATCAATTAAATATAAAATTCAACTAAACTTCTCAAATTTACAACCATATCCTTTCAATTTAAATTCCTCCAATAAAAATCCAAACCTAAGTTAACTTATCTAAGTCTCAAAAACACAATTTAAACAATATGAATATCCTATACATAAGAAATCACAAAATGTATAGCTAAAATTTTAATTTTAAACTCTTAAATCAATTAATAGAACAAATCTAAAGCAATAAAATTTAAATAATAATTTATAATTTTTATTGTTAAAAGTCAATATTTATTTTAAGTTTAAACGCTCTATTCATCAAAATTTTATTATAATTAGAAAGCTCTAGACTAGTAAAAAAATATTTATAAACAAATTAAAAATAAGAATTATTTTGAGCATGAAATCTCATATCAAAATCTCCTCAAATTTTTTATCCTCTCCTTCCTCTTCTATCTATCTCTTATGTGCGTAAAATGAAATAAGAAAGCAAAGCCAATAAGATATATAAATTGGCCTCAACTCCACCGCCTCTTCTTCTTATAACCTTTTTTTTTTTCAACTTCAATATACTTCCTCATTAAGTCTTTTCTTTATATATATATATTATCATTTATCATTATTATTTCTAATTTAAAAAAAAACTTAACATAAAATTATATCCTAAATTAAATAAAAAAATTTTAATTAATTTATTTACCTTCAACTATTCTCCTTAATTTTTATTAATTTTAATTAACTTAAAAAATTTAAATTAGGATGTTATAAATATTTTCAACCCAATAGTTTAAAGATAAAATGGACATTTTAAACATTAATTAATGATATATTCAACTAATTGAAGAATCTCTCCGTCAGTTATAGCTGTACATCATCTCCCAAACCCAATAAATGCAGAAGACAAATATTCAGTCCTTGAACAAGAATTAGAGAGAGAGAAGGAATCGGTGAACTCGAGGGATGATTTCCCAAAAAAAGAATATACCGTGGCCAGTTAGGTGATTATAACAACGTCAACATTTCCTGAGATTCAACACAATAAGAAAAACCAACTGGTTCCCTATTTGACTACGTCAGCGTAACGAAACACGTACTTTTGATCGGAAAAACAAGACAATCAAATCAATTTGTTGCTGTAACTGGGTATCCAACTCCATGTCTGGTCGTCGGAAAAACAACGAACAACATGCCGCAGATCAGACCTATCCCTACCGGAACAATGTCCAAAACTTGCTTCGTCTCCGCCGCCGGCGCCGGATACATACAGCTCACCACGTTCCTGTCCCTCAAGGCCACCGCCACGAACACCGATACCGATAAAAGCGCGTGGATGAAGTCTATCAGCCTCACTCTCTTCTTGCTCATGTCCGGAAGATCCGACCCGGACCCGTCCACCGGGTAGTCGAACAACCACAGCCCCTTGAAGGTGGCAAGGCCGTGGTACACCTTCCCCTTAACCTCCACGCTGTCGGTGAAGCTGGCGAGGAAGCACGACACGGCAAGAAGGGCCAGGAGCGACGCGCTGAGGAGGCGCGTGGTGTCGGTACAGGCTCCATTGTTGGTGAAGATCGGCGTTAGGATCTGGAAGGCCAAGAGAGTCCCTGTAGGAAGAAGGTTGGCCAAGTTGGCCGTGCTGGTTAGGGTTCGAGAGATCGCTCCTTGAGCTGGTGGCCGCGAAGACGACGATGGGCTCTTCTGTAATCGTTGTTCCGGCGACACTAAGGCGGCTGCCTCGGAGGACTCATCGGACGTGGAAGGCTGCTTGGTGGTTTGAGGTCGTTGCCTGACAGACATATTGTCACTTGGTATACGTTACGTTAATGTTTCTGTTTGAAAATTTTGATTTGTGAATGTTTGTGTGTTGTGAAAGTGCGAGCGCGTGTGTCTCCATATATATATATATATATAGAGAGGGGGGGGGGGGATAGGTTATATGTAAGTGATTACTTGTCTTAAGGGGCAAATTAGTGTTATTTCCACGGATGTTCCTTGTTCACAGGAGAGAAGTTTCTAAGGAGAAATTTCTATCACGATGATGTGGAGTCAACGGCATGTGTACGTTTAATTATACAAATTCGAGGAAGACGTGTTTTAATTTTAATACTTTCCAGAAAAAAAGGAAAAAGAAAAAAGACTTGTTCTTGAGTCTTGGTCGTCATCAAGTGAATAGAGTGGCGTGGAGATGAGATAGAGTTGGTTAGGTAGGTGAAGTTTAACCTTTGGATTAACTAGTTTTCAACTTAGAAGTAACCCCACGTGCATGATGAATTCTGATTCCATTGAATCTTAAAACTAAAATTAATTTTTTCATATTTGGACTGGTTCAATATAATTTGACTGCGAAATCATGAATTTTAAGTATACGAATATAAGAATATGGCAAGTTAGAAAAAATTATTAGAATTGCTTTACGGTTGGAAACTTTTTTTTTAAAAAAAAAAAAGGAAAGAAAATTACAAATAAACATGCTGGCCTATTGGAATGTTCCAGGAAAAATAGTCTGGCGCGAAATCAAATACAAATAAATAAAACAAAAGTGAAAAGGGAAAGAAGCTACCTGACATGATCAATTAAAATGTTAGATTTCATCTGATGAATGTTGAGAAAGTCTACACGGAGGCATGAAATGCAGATCGACATCTTTGGGAATGAGTATGTATCAGTAAATTGGAAGATCCATAAGATACTTCGTCTGAGGCAATCTAAATTTGAAAGAAGAGTGATCAAGCATGAAGTTACCAGATTTCTTCCAGGAGATGCTGTGGAGGTGCTGGTTGGTCAGAAAGATGAAAAACCGAATCGATCTGTTTATTCCGATCTTGTGGCAGAGTTGAGTCTTCTGAGTCTTCTGAGATTTTTGTTTGCATGCATATCATTGTAGAGAAATAGATCTGATGAATAATGTCTCTGATTGCTATTTTTGGATCTACGATTTTCCCAGTTCTTAGAGTCAGATTTCTTAAATCCCAGATTTTATGTAAAAGGAAGATAATTTTTGTTAAAATATCTTCCTTATGCTCCAGAAGAAGGGTTTGAAGAATTCGCTTAAGGTGATTCACTGGGTTGGGATTGTTAACATCATGTTGGAAACTTTCAACTAGAGTTGTCAATGACTTGATTTGGATTCAAAAATTGTTTTCATATTTGAGCCAGGTTGGACCAAAATTAAGTTGTCATTGAATCAAAAATTGGAACCTAGCCAGAAATAAAAGGGGTATAAACATAATCTTAAATTCTAATAAAAGTCAACTTCATTTTTAAATCCTTCATATACATACATACATACATACATATATATATGATTTGAAATTTTTTTTCTAAAAAAATATTAACAACTATGAGTGTAAATGCAAATATTTTATAACATGTTAATAGATTTAGCTATGGATTTATTTCTTATAGATAAATATATTATATATGTTTCAACAAAAATAATATATATATATATATATATTTTTAATATTATTTTTTATTTAATTATTATATTACTAGTTTGATCGCCAATCTAAAAAGTTTAATCATAAAAAAATTAAAAATAGAGACTCATTAGCCTTATCAAAAATTTATGCAGCTTTTAAAATAGTGGATAAGTGAAATCATTCTAAATTTATAACAGTATATAATAAATAAGATTATGTGTGCTTGTCCCAAAAAAAAAACTCATATTTTTAGTTTTGTATGAAACTTTTAATTTATTATTTATGCTTTAAAAATTACATTTGATTTGGTATTCAAATGCCAATTGTTTTTTTTTTTTTTGGCTAAGGATAGATTTGACTGTATTTTTTTAGAAGAAAAAATAAAGAGTCGACTATAATTTACATAACAATAGGCAACCAACGATTTTTCCCTCTAGGAATTATAGTCAAATAAGGAACCAATTGCCAACCCAATTTATAATATGTAATGTAATTGAAGTTAATGAAAAAAGAAATTCACACAATTTCAAAGTCGAGACCATATATTTAAATAATCATAACTCTTTCTATTAAAACCAATCTCTGTTAATGTCGGCCAAAAAAAAAAAAACCAATCTCTGTTAATAAGTTCTATTCATCCAAATATGTCAAAAAGAAAAGCAAATCATATATCATAGCAATTCTATTTTGAAGAACCCACCAATCGATGGATCTACCTATTTATCTATATATCTTTCTTTTAGTATAAAAATTATTATCATATTGATATTAATAATCAGTAACACCCATACTAAAGACAACCTGGTTGGTAAATAAAAAATAAAAATAAAAAGAACCTTTTTTTTTAATAATTTGTTTCGTTTACTTTTATAGATGACCTCTATCTCACAAATGGTGAAGATCAAGAGGAATAAATCATTTTGTTGATTTGCGAATCATACGACTAATTAAGATTTTTGTTTTATATTGATATGACACTAATGATTAATATGTATATTGATTATGAATGGAGAAAAAATCAGACTTTCTTTCACGTATAAATTGTATAATTATTTTGTTTATACAGGGTACTATTAAATCATATTCAAACATTATCCAGCTCAAATGGCCCGCCCCCCACAACATGAGGCAATTATATTGCTTGAAAATTGTTAACATGTAATCTAATGAAAAATAAGAAAATAAAATGAATAACGGAAATTTTTTAACTAATTTTATAATTCTTCAAAACTTGTTCTCTATAAAATTTTCAAGTTTTTCCAATAGCACAATTTTTGCAGCTTGCTAGATGAAGTGAGAAGTTTCAAGTCTTACCGTGCCTCAAACAGAATTTCTTTTAATAAAAAAATACATGTGTAAAAAAAAAAAAGAAAAAGAAAAAGAAACATGCAAAGAAAGATTCTTTCTATTAGTATTTGGAACTGACAGAGGCCGAGCTCAAATTCAACAAAATGATACCAAGTACCAGATGATTCTCATAAAAAACAAGCTTTATCCCACTGGATTGGCTCAGCATGATTCTCACAAATTAAAAAATATATAATTCTAACCCTCACTACTATTCTCTTTCACTTTCATTTTCATGGTTCCTCTCTCACCCCAAAAAAAAAAAAATCCCAACCATAAGATTGGGATCACTAGAAAAAAACATCAATTTTAAAAAATGATTGAAGAGAAGATCATGGATCAGGTCTACAATTGACTAATGCCACTAACTTTGATGAGTGCCTGAAACTTTTTTTCTTTAGCCTCAGATGAGTGCCTGAAACTCAAATACAGCATGCTATAGCTTCGTGCCACTATAGGCGGGGATGCACACGCTGGCAATAAACTCTGAGTTCCAAAACTTTGTCAAAACGCCTAAGGACAATCACATACACGGCAAGTTTAATTCATTAAAAAATTCAGTTCTGGTTGACAAATTATGTTTTGGTTCAGCTTATTGCATATTTCTGAACAATCCCACATGGCCATTACCTCAAGGCAGATCATATTTGACCTCTCCTAGGTACAGACCGCAAGACGGAGCCATGGGACTTGCAGCTGTCACGTCTTTTGCATTCAGAATCCTTTCAACTACAATGATGCAAAGTCTAAATAATCAGATAAATGAAATGATTCTGCATATATTAACACAAATGGATAGGGATGATGATTGATATGAATACCATCTGAAATCGTTAAACTTCCAGCTCCCACAGCTTTGAGAACACCAACGAGTAGTCTAACCTACAACGGCACGAACAATATCAGTGGTCGGCCAAAATGGATAGTACAGCGAGTGAAATGTAATGAAAAATGTAACCAGTGACACAAATTCAAGGGTACGAGAGAATATTTGTCCAGGGTCTTAATTCAGGTAGCTTAACTGTTTCAATTTCAACAAGCGAAACCAATTATGAAGCATTGAAGTATAAGTATGAACAGATCAATGAGAAAATATAATAACACAGGAAAGGCATGTGACATTAGCTCTAAATAAAAGTTAAGATCCTCCATATCAGTTTAAAAGTATGAGAGCTAAACGACAATTCATTTATGTTAGGTGGGTCCTCTCTGATGAACTCTTTTGCAAAATGTTTTGTTGTCTTCCACAGTTCATCCTCTTGCAACCGTATCATTTATTATCCCTTCACAAAACCAAAACCCTCCTAGACAGCATCTGAACAAGTAAAATATGTTCAATATGAAACAGATTTTGGACACTTTTGTTCATATTCCGTAGATAAAAAATGTATTAAGGAACCAGAAAAGACAGAAACTCAGGTTGAAAACAAAGTAACCGTCAATGAAAACCATGATTATGCATGTATCATTTCATGCTCACTCTCTGAAGCATGCATCTACCCATACCAAAATACATCTATAATTGCTTTAGTTAATGTTAAAATGCTAGATGCAACTAAGTAGGTTTTGATTGTAATGCTGACAGGATAGAGACTGATATCCTAGCGTTAAACAGGATGTGTTTTGTAGTCTTTGATGTTGTCTTGTATCATTGACATATAAATACAGAGTTTCACGAAGCTCAATACTCTCTGATTACATTCACCTGAAAGGGTTTTCTCTCATTCTCTCAATTTCTTATGGTATCATAAGCCGAAATAGCTTTTTTTGTCAGTCTCTTTCAGTGAGTGCACCAGATTGGTCACCAAGCCTGACCAATATTAGACCCAAGCTCCCTTGGCCACTACAGGTGTCCCTGTGCACCTAATTGAGGATTTTGCTGCATCGCCCATATGCTGGCATATGACACACTTTTGCGAGCTGCTGTTAAGTTAAAGGCTAAAACTGGCTGTTGATCACTGTAGAGTCTAGCCCAACATATCATGAATGGACCAGGTTCACGGTGTTCCTTCTCTGTCAACTAGTTTTTCATTTACTGAAGTCAAAGGGTTGCCTTCAATCTAAACGCCACGGCCACCATTTCCCATGCTTCCACAGTAAAAAAAAACTGACTTTTAGTACTCAGTATTCTGAAAATCCTGTTATCACTACAGAAAAATTTTAGGGCTTTATCTAATAAATATGTGTGTATATATAGGGCTTTAATTTATCAATTGGTGTTACATGAGAATTATTAAAGGGTAACTAGAAATGCAAAATAAATAGGGTCAGAAGAGAAGTAATGGTGTCTTGTGAAATGAAATTCTAGTTTTCCTTAATTCGCCACGTATCAACTCGGGTTACATATGTCAGGCTTTGGTTTCTTGAGCAAGGCCATGAAATCATTAAATGAAAAATGTAGATGATATTCCTGAAATTGAGAGGCCTATATGAAAGAAGTAGCCCATCAACTATATGGTTCATATTGCATTTTATTGAGCATAAGTTGTGGCACATTCTTCATAATTAAAAAGACATACTATACTCCGGAGAGGAGGGGGAGCATGTTTTACCTTCTTAAAATGGACCAAAATGATATAAAGTAAAGGGATTCGACATGTTCATACAGTAAAATAAGTAAAATGTCATATAATCAGTAAAAAATGAAACTTTGAAAAACCAGTTCCTATTTAATCAGATATCTTTAATTCAAAACTTGTTCACAACAACAAACTTAACTTTGATCTGATAAGAAACCCAACCTGATGGTAAAGGAAAGAGCGTGCACGTGCTGTTATCACCAAGCAACAATGTCTTCTCCTTTGGCCAAATCCTAAAGTTTCTTTTGATGGTGCTTTTTCAATGCTTGGGACAGAATTAAGATGACAGTCAGTTGCGCACTTGCTGACTTCATTTTGTTTTCTGTCCATTACAGATGGAAAATATGGACTTGGAATTACCTCAGTTACAGTAAGTTCATCTAAAGTTCTAATTGGTGACTTCGCCTGCAATAGAGCAGTTAGATATCATAATTTACAGGTGGTTCAAAATCTTATGATGTTGTTCTTGCAAACAGGAATACTAATAAAAAAGAAAGGAGACAAATTTTTTAAAATGAATTTTAAGGGCATTAAGCTAAAAATATTTTTATTCAAAACTCAACAATGATTTCTATTTGATAATATTGGAATTGAAGTACACCAAACAAATCACTTATATCATCATTTCCCAAAGAGGGAAAGAGAAGGTTGCAAATATGTCATCTTTATTTTAGTAACATTAATGGAATGGATGGTAAATCATGCAAGTAAATTTCTTCTTTTAAATGCATGCAATGCATAATAGAGCCTTTGAGATGGAGATGAAAAACAACCTGACAACCAGCTGACCTGAAGGAACTAAAATCATGTTGTCCAACAAGAACTCTGCATGCCTCCTGCATGACAATAAAAAAATAATTATCTCTATTTATCAGAATTTTGAGTTTATAATCTAGACCATACAGTGAAGTGTCAATAACCTGCATAGCAGGAAGATTAAGCTCCTCTGGTACATGCCATGCCCGATCTTTCTCAAAGGATGACAAAGGCTCTGGCCCAGACAGCAAGCGATAGAAGTACCTAAACAAAATTAGGGGGGAAAAAACTATCAGTTGGTATGGATAATCATAAACCAAATAAAACACAATTCTATGGCAATCCTGCAATAGTTTTCAGGTTCCAGCAATCAAGATCAGCCTAACATTTTTGTCCTTAACATCCACATGGCTATTTCTGATCTTTTATGGTGAAGTAACTCTTCAGTCCATAATTTTCATGTAATAATATAATGTGAAAATTGCATGTGTGACAACTGTTAATAGACAAATGTATAAGTTGATGTTATGAAAAAGAAATGCAAATCATTGAGTACATACGTACGCTCTTGTGCTTTATATCTAGCATGGAAATCAGAGGGCACGCATCGAACATCAATAATTGATATGTCGCCTTCATTCTTCTAAGATAAATCAAATTAAAAGAAAAATGTTTCAGGAATTTTGAGCATAGACAATAGCAAAGACTAAAGTCACATTAGCTAATAAATGAAATAGAACTCAAGATTTAAGATTTTAAAATTGTAACATTAATATTCAAGCATGCTATGGTGCTAGTAATAAACTCTATAGAATGAGTCAGAGGAACACGACCCATTCCATTTTTCCCATTTTGCAATATTCAGTATGGAAATGCTTAGTTAAGTTCTTTCTAATTAATACAGCCAAACATTGGAGAACAGAAAACCAATTATCTTCCTGGATGGAAGACTATTACAAAGAATACATCTGCTCTTAAGTAGATGGAATATGTATGAACGATATAAGAACCTGTGAAATACAAATTTTCATATAATAACAACTCTGGCATTATTTATGATTCAACTTTTGGCTCTATGGAGTGATATTTTGAGCAAGTTCAATGCGATTGAGATGTTCTCAAGATAGAATAAACAAAACTACCTTATAAACAAAGAACGAAGTACATTTTTTTATGCAAAATAGTGGATATCAGAATCATGCATTGCTTGCAATTGGAATTCAAAAGCATCTTTAAGTTGCCCGTTCAGTTATTCTAGCACATTGGCATCACTTAAATTCAGTTGTTCACACTGACTTCAGAAGAATACTCAAAAACACCGATCTACTGACCCATTACAACCAGAGCTGAACTGAGAAGAGATCTCATGAAGGGGTGAGAGAGAGAAAGCAGCTGTAGAGCCCAACTGCTTTTGCAGTTCATTGAACATAATGTAGCAAAATCAAGAATGATCTTTGAAGACAGAAGCATAATGTTGAACTACAGCAAAATTTGCAAGATCATAGAAGAGCACACCTGTAAGAAATGGTTCACAGCTCTCCTAACCACTGCTGGCTCATGAGGTGGCAACTGTCCTTTCATAAAAACAGGAAAAAAATCATTAAAGTTTTATTAAATATGTCCCCCCTCCTTTGTCAACTTAATCCAGAGATGCAAGTTTTTTGTTTGTGACAAACCACTTCACCAGGCTTTCTTTTGCTTATGCGCTCAATGTCCACATGACACACATTTGATAAGGCATGTACTCCAGCATCCTGAAGTTATCACAAATATGTGTTCGAATGCTAGGTTAAATAACATATCCCTAAGTGCAAGGGCATAGCAAAATATTGCATACAAATGCAATGATACAGCTATACATATAGACAGACAACAAGGATGGCCCTTATGTTGTCATAAAAATGTCAGGCCAACACCTTAAATTTACAAACTGGGTCCCACAATATAGCCCTCTTTTTGCAATAGAAGGAAATTCATTTCTAAAAATGGTAAAAATAACTCCACAATAAGACACATGAGCTGAGCTATACTGAAACTGTTGAGAGTACTATCTTAGCACCATATTCTATATTGACCAAGCCATCACAGCTCATTTTATGCTAAAAGATATGAAATAAAATGTTGCCAAGATACAGAAACTTACAGTTCGACTTGAAAGAGAGATTGAAACTGGCTGGCCAATAAATTTATGGAAAGCATCCTACACATGAAATATCGTATATTAGAATACAATATTCAATCTATGAACCTTGATGCCTGAGTACTAATTGAAAACCCTATATATGGATTTCACATGACAAAAAGACACCTCCACTCCATGCTACTAGTCAAAATAGGAGAAAGAATTAAATAAACAATAACATAAAACATCCAAACTAAGAATAAAGAATTTCACCACTAATTCACTTCCTAGCTCCCCCTCCCCCTGCCCCAAAGCCACTAAGTTTTACCAACATAAACATAAACTCCATATCTTTTACCTTCATTCAAGCATCAGAAAAAGGAAATAACTAAAAGAAAATAGGAAATACTATAAATTTATTAGTGAAAATTTCCTGGTTTTTTCTAATGAAATTAATAAGGGGAAAAGATGAATTTGTCATTATCTCCTTCCGGTAATTTCTTTTCTACCAACAAATTGACTAAACCAAAATACTGAATAGCCCTTTGAAACCCAAAAAGAAATGTATGTTGAATAACAATTATTTTATCCAGATCCAGATAACTGACCATATAATGAAGTACAAGAAGAATGCAATAATTATTATATTATATTATCAAATCATGGTAACTAAGCAATTGGGGTAAATTATGAATAGTGATTGAACATAGATACTTGGTGTCCCATTGTAGTATCTTAGCTGGATTAGCATTTCAATTATTCATATTGGTTTTCTTAAGATATATTGTCCAGGATTGCTGAATAAATGGTCAAGAACGAAGGCACACTTAAGGTGCTAAACTCCTCAGCTCATTGCAGTTTAAAAGACCCTAGGATAGTGGGGGCAATGATGTGAGAGGTATACACATGTATGGATTCAAAATTTCAAGAGATGTGAGAGCCTAATATGAACGAAGTATATACTAGAACTGATACAATATGTATTAGTCACCAGAATGCTACTCTTTGTTTGTTTCATTTTTTTTATTGAATAAAATTAATATATATTATCTCCTTTAACTATAATGAAATTCTTTGCAATCTTTTTCTCGATATAACCACCCAAAATTATATGAAAAAAAGGTCATCTTCCGTTTTCTTATGAAGCTCTGCTTTTACATTGTGTAGACGATGTGGTCAAAGAAACCGAAAGGGAAGGATCTTTGAAAAAGTGAGAATTAGAGACTAGAGAGTATATTGTTAGTTCTTGGAGAATGGAGGGAACAGGGGCTTTCGGAGGAACTTTAATATAATTTATTATAAGTTTTTTAAAAATTTACTCTTATATATACATATATATATATATATAGGGAGGCAGCTTCCCCTGAACTGCAGAACTTTGGTTGGCCCTTGATAGATACCGTAGGGCTCCTTGGATATACAATTTTTATAAATTAACTGCTCAAGCATGGAATTAACATAAAAAATAGTAAACTTTCAATACAGTATGATAATACATAAAGATTCAAGTCCCAAAGTCAAAAAGATGTGATCACACTGAATTCAGAATTTACAATAAGTAGAACTCATTCTTTTAGTTTTTTATTTTTTTTCTTTTTTTCTTTTTTTTTTTTGGGGGGGGAGTTTTAGGTTCTAACTTTTCAAAGTTTGTTTTGATGTCTCCATTCCTCCACACTAATTATGTTTTAATATAATAACATGCATTAGAAATTTAGTTAAATGTAAATGAGCTAGCGTAACCCAGTCATTGCTTTCATATTGACTGAGAAAGCCCTCTTATCTCTCCAGCATGGGATCCCTCTCTCAGACCATATTTCTTTCATCATGACTGAACATAAAGAAGGACTCTGAAGACAATGTGATTCATCCACGCTGGCTGAACAGAGCTAAAACTCTAGCATTGAACAAGTAAAAAGAAAGCAAGCATAGTAGATCAGCACACAGCAAAACAAATTCATAACTTCATCATAAGCTTAACATGATGCATTATCTGAAAAATGTTTTTTTTTTCCAAAAAAAAAATAGAGATTTCTCTTAGAAGCCCAAGCTGATTGCCTTAGCTCCCTTAACAAGGAATTAAGGTAGCGTAACCAGGACCTCTTATTCTTTAGTCACTCCTTTTTGTGCCTTTAACTTCACTGAAATTGCTTATACCTTAGCCTAAAGGAAAAGCAACCTTTGATTTTGACATTGATATTAAATTAAATTGCAACCACCCTACAAACCATTATCTTGATATTAATTTAGCAAAGGAAATATACTAATGGCATCTATCCTTTATTTATCCAACACTTCCCTAAAGCCTCCGTTGGTATAACCAAAATGATAGAGTACATTTTCTCGACGTTCAAATAGTACTTAAAAGGCGCCATTTTGCCTTCTAAGCGATGGTACCCGCAGCTAAAGTTACTGACAAGTTAACCATACCTGTAGAACACCGACGACAGTGCGGCAATTGAGTTGCTTCTGAGAACCAGAGAAATGAGTCCCAATATACTCAATTGCCAACAAATAGCGTTGAATCCTGGGGTTTTGGCTCATGGATAGATGGTGAATAGCAGCAGGCTTTTGCTCTTCGTCGTCGTCGCTAAGATCCTCCGTTTTGGCAATCTTAGAGTGCCTATCAGCAAATTCTAAGTCAGTTTCCAACGTATGCTTGGGATTTGTTGTCATTTGATGATCCTCAGCCCACAAATTTGAGCGGCCAAACCAGAACTGCAACAATGGCTTCCAACTTTCTCTGTTTCTGTAGTTTTCGTAAATGAACAGCCGTATAGGGTCAGTGATCCTGACTTGGGGGGGAGGGTTAAGGTTAAGCGGAAGAAAATAGAGTGATTAAATATTAATCTCTCCTCAATTTTATTGACAAGATTAAAATAAACTACACTTCCATTTTGCCTTAATTACATAGACATTTTTTTTTATTTTTAAACCATACAGTTTAGTCCATTCTATTAATTCTGTTAAAAATATTCTGAAAATTTCTAAAAACTTATTTTTAAATTAAAATGTTTATTAAAAAAAATTTTATTTACTAATTTACCCATCATCCTTATAAATCCTAAATTATATTATTTTGAAAATTACATGATTTCATTGTAAAAAAAACATATTTATAAGTTTTAAATTTAAATTATTTATATAATCTCTGAACTTATCTCATTTTATGTTATGTGAACAACAAAAATATATGTTTTCAATATGTTTTCAGCAACTTTAAAAGACATAGATAAATAAGCTTCAAAAAATTAGATAAAAATTAAAATTATAAAATTTTATAATATGATAAAAATTAATAAATTTTATAATATAATAGAAATTTGAAAATATATTTATTATATTTTTTAGTTTTATAAAAAAATTGGCAAATGTAGGTTTTTGGATAATTCTTATGTTTAAAGAGAGTCCTTTTAGTCAAATTGAAAGTTTAAAAATCAAACTTAATGGTTAACTAATAATTGAATGAATGAAAATGAAATATTAAATATATAAAAAAAGTTTATGTAATATGTCTTTTAATTTTAGGGAAAGTTTATATGAGTTTTTAAAATAGAGAGAAAGTCTATGTAATTAAGACATATAGAATGATGGTCAATATATTTCACTCCATTAAATTTGTCAATCCTCATTCAATTTTATTAACGTTACATTTATGATGTCAATAGCCTTATAACCTTGTGGCATGAAAATTTTTTTATAAGTGAAAGATCGTAGGTTCAATCCTATTTGTAACCTCAAACCATTAGTATTTGCCCTTTAGTTCCAAAAAAAAAGTTATATTATGATCTCTTTAGGTTAAAACTTAGTTTTAATTTCATCTTTAAGGCATAGTGCAACTTTTCATTTTCAAGGATAATGCAATTTGTCCCTTATATTTGGATCATTTAAGTTTAATTTTTATTATTTCAATTTTTAACTTTTCATGAATTTATTTGATTCATCCTCAATTTTATGAGGGAAATTAACAAAAAAAAATTGTGAGGTAATTAATACCCTTAAATTATGCTAACATGGCTATTGAAATGATGATGTAGGAGTCATATAAAATTATAGGTGAAAAGTACAAATAAGTATGTAGAAATAACTTATTTAAAAATAAGTCATGTGAAATTTAAAAATTACAAGTAGATTTAAGTGTAGTTTAAAGTTGTAATGAAAAGAACTACCCTTACTTATTAGGTTACAATAACAAAGATGCTCCTCTACCTAAATTAAGCAATAAGATTTCTCTCTTGATCGATCCACTTCACGTTGCTTGCTCTGTTGCGTATGTTCTTATCCTTCATCAATTCGCATATTGCTTGCTCTACACCCCTCTCACTTTCTTTTTGGAATTGCATGTTAAGGAAAATTTCATGATATGTTATTATCATCATCACAATCAATTGTAATTGACGTTACTTCTCTTTATTCTTATACTTTCTTTACATGCTAAAGGCTTTATCTAAATCAATTAGTAAGATTTTGTTATTCAATTTAAATTTTCATCACTTTAAGTTTAAAATTTCATTGTTTAATATTCAAACTTCTCATAAAAGTTGCTAGGTATAGAGTAGTGGAAAAAAAAAATATGCAAAAAAGTTTGAGCATTCGTAAGTGAATTAAAAAGTTTTGCTTGTAAACTATAAGGTTATAGTTGTAAGTGAATAATAAATATAATTTCAATCTATTCATTATAAGACACAAAATAGAACTAGTAAATTAAGAAGTTATCTTGTAAATTGTGAAGTTACAACTATAAAAAAATAGTACATACATTTTCAGTCCATTGTTTATAAAATACAAAATAGGACTTTGAAATCAAGAAGTTTTACTTATAAATTTTAACGTTATAGTTGTAAATGAATGATAAATACAATTTTAATCTAATGTTTATAAAAACACAAAATAGAATTTGTGGATCAAGAAATTCTATTCATAAATTTTGAAGTCACAATTGTAAATGAATAGTAAATACAATTTTAGTCTAAAGTTTATAAAACACAAAATAGAACTAGTAAATTAAGAAATTATACTTGTAAATTGTGAAGTTATAGTTGTAAATAAATGATAAATACAATTTTACTTTACTGTTTACAAAATACAAAATAGGACTTGCAAATTAAGAAGTTTTACTCATAAATTATAAAGTTACAATTTTAAATGAATGGTAAATGTAATTTCAACCTACTATTTATAAAATATAAAATAGGATTTGTGAATTAAGAAGTTGTACTTGTAAATTGTGAAATTACAATTATAAGTGAATAGTAAATATATTTTTAGTCTACTGTTTATATTTAAGGGGTGATAGTGTCTTTTCAATCCAACTTCAAACTACACTCAAGTTTTAAAAAAAATTGACTTTAATTTTTAAATTTTGTAAGATTTATTTTTAAATAAGTTACTTTTATAAAACCTATCTGTAATTTTCCCAAATTATAAATAAAAAGTAAGAAAAAAAAAAACCTAGAGGAATAAGATTCTCTCCCCTTCCTTTCCATCCTCTTCTTAATTTTTGGTCATTAGATCAAGATTTTGGGTGATATCTCCGCCAAAATATTTTATTTATTTTACCTTTATTGTATTTTTTAATTGTTCCCATCAAACTTTAACAGTTTGAATTTTATTATTGATTTCTAGCAAAAAACTATTACTTATATTTATTTAATATTTTAATAATATTTTATATGAAATCAAATATAAAAATTTTGATCTAATGTCTAAAAGAGAATCCATGCTCGACTTGAACAAGGAAAAAGTACATTATTTGTGTAAACTAGAATTTTCTCCCATGCGATGCACGATAAAGATTTTCTCATGCGCGTTGTAAAATATTATAATTTTAAAAATATAAATTTATTGAGAGAGTTAAATAGTTCATTTAATCCTTAAAAAAAGCATGTTATAATTTATTATTGCTAAAAGTAATGTCTGTAATGTGATTTAATATTAATATGGGAGTGAATTACCCCCTTTTATTTTGATATGAGCAAACACAACAATAACAACAATGACAGGTTGATGCATGTGCTCTTCACTCTCGTAGTATGTGGCAGATGCGCACGTGCCCAAAAACAAAACATTTCGAATATATATTACTGCAAACAAAACTAAGTGTCAGCATAGAGAATAGTAAAATATGTCTGAGATGGTAATAGAGTCTGTGTGAATTCAAAATCACGTTTATACTTTGTATCTATCAAGATGAATTCAAGTTTTTGGCTAGCCTTGTTGTTAACTTCATCTCATCCAGTGGTTGAACAATTTTAGCAACCCAAAAACATCTAAAAAAAAAAAAAGATAATTTCAGTTCTCGTATCTATTTATTCTCAATATTTGAAATTACATGCTTAATAAGTTGATGTAGTAGTATTACCTACAAACTTGCACTACAATATTTTTGTTATCTTAAAACAATTACCCTGAACTTCTTAAGAGAACTAAGTGACTTTAACCACTTTTCTAAGTTGACTTATTAATATTATAATGCAAAATATTATTTATATATATAATTGTTAAATTAATTTTTTTAATTTATCAAATAATAAATTGAAAAATTAAGAGAATAAATAGATAAAAGTTTATATAAAAATTATACAAATAAATGAAAAATAAATTTTTATGTATAGAAAAATAACAAACAACAGCTTTTAAATATTGCTTGAAAGAAGATCTATAGGTATCATTTATATTTTTGTTACTTATTAAAAAGGAGAACATTTCTGAAATTGCCATTAAAGAACTTTTATAGGCAGCATAAAAATTTTAAAATTTTATTTAACACTTGAAAATTATTCCCTATTCTATTTTAAGAAACATTTTTCAAATGTTGCTAAAAATGTATTGCTTAAATAGAGGATCAATAGTAACATATAAGAACTATTACTTATGACCATATTAAACAACACTTTTAGAATTGTTGCAAATAAAATTATTGTCTAAAACAAAAAATATTCTAGTATTGTTGAGTGGCTTCTTCAACTTTCTAATATCTTCTATTTGCATAAAGTCAAAAGACATGTGAAGAGCATTAACAATTGATGGTCTCACATAAGTTGGTCGATGGATTTTGACATAATGGTCATGGCATGTGGCTTTGTATTGTGATGCATTATTGAGAACATGAAATTGCTGTATCTCATAGTACTTTCCTTCTTCCAGCTCATTATTGTTGAATTTCGTTAGCAGTGGAAGAGAGGAAATCTCTGCTTCGCTTTTTGTTCCTTGTCATAGATGGAAAATATATTAGATGAGGAAGATGGGTATCAAATGAAATATGTAACAATATACTTCACCCCTTCATCAATGAAGACCATCCCTGGGCCATATTGGTCATATGGTGCTTTGATTTTAGTCATTTTCCGTTTGTATAGGATCCTGATATTTATTTTCCATATTCCTTTCCTTGTGTTGATAGATTTGATGAGATCATATTTTTGTGTTTTCATTTTCACTTGAAGCAAAATTTAATAAGAGTAGAAAGTTAAAGTCATCCTCATATGTAATATAGTCTGAAAGTATTAGACTGACATGAACAGGGTTAGATTGGGACTTGTGAGTAATTGAGGGAATTAGGACAGTTTTTTCATAATCAATGGGATGATTATAAGAAATGAGAAGAAGATATCCAAAATAAAAATGATTAAAGGGAAGAAGAAGACTTAAAATCTTAGTTGCTTAGTTGTTTGTATGTGCTTCTGAAGCATTACCACAATGGTCAATAATTTAAATAAACTTACAGTGTAATTTTAAAGCTCCATTAGCGAAGTTTTTCAATTTTATTCAACAAGTAGATATATATTATATCATTAACGTGTATCTATTTGTAATATCTAAATTTTTTATCATCATAAATTTGGATGTATATTATATCATTAGTGGGTATCAAACCAAGAAACCAACTAAGAAGGATTGTTATAAGGACAAATTGAACTAATGACCATTCCTCATGATCAAGTGAACCAAAAGCCTATGTAGCTAATCTACAATGCTACTCCTACCCATATTCATAAGAAACACTTAATAGTTAAATATGTATGCAAGTAGTGTTTAAATAAACCAACACATTGGCATAGGAGTTAGATATAGATCTTACCTTTGATGAAAGATTGGAACTTAATTGTGTTTTTTTCCTTTTTATTTGGATCCTATTAATGAGAAAGAGACCATTGGAGAAATAAAAAAGAGGTTTGTAAAGAAAAATGTTTGCAAAAACTTCATGAAAAATAACATTCTTGACAATTCCCATAGGGCTTTTGCTCATGTCATGAATTATAATCTTCAACCCACTTTTTTTTTTATTTGACTCTTCATAAAGCAACATATAATTACTCATGTGTAAATATAGGTTTAGATAAATAAAAAAATATTATTCAAAAATTGATTTTAACTCTCATTGATTGTCCCAGCAAAGCAAACTATCAAAGGGAACTGTCATCTTTGTAACTTGAAGAGCAGGTGGCATTCACATGGATTCAAAGCCATTGTTTGTCCTTTTCTTTGTTCCCAGATGCAGTTTGGGAATTGAATGGACAGCAGGAGTTAGCTGGTGATATTTTCTTTTTGTTGGGCAAAACAATGAGGGCCGAAGCCCACATCACATAATCAGACTCTCAATAATGAACTTGGCTTCTCTCTCATCTTCAATGACTTGTCACCTTAAGGTCGCTCATCTCATCTGACATGTTCTTCATTATTCGCCACGAGTTTCGATGAAGCATTTAATGCCCCATTAAATCTCCCTCACTTGAGTTCACAAATCACAAAATGCGTCCACATTCAGTCAATTTTTTTTAAAAAAACAAATTATGTATAATTTATGTCAATTATTAAAGGCACTATGTTTAATGCTCATTGAAAAATGCTTGCCATTTTTGAGATCCGACTTGATATGATTTAGATTAGATTAATTAAGGTATGAAAGATTTCGAAAAATAGGTCTAAAATAAAAAAGTATACTCACTTCGTTTGAAAATATAAAATATTTTTAGTTAAATTTTTTTTAATAAAATAATTACTTATTTTTAAACTAATTCTATTTTTGTACATTTATCTTTATTAAATATCCTACAATAAATATAATGATTGCACCTTAAAAAATTAAAAATATTTTATATTTTTTAATATTTAACTTCTTAAAAAATATTTATATTTTATAATAAAGAGAGTAATTAAAGTATGTATAATATGAAACAGTTTATTTTTTCAAAAATAAAATAAAATTGGAATCAGTATTAGATTGAGGACGAAGCTCTTGTTGTGCACCTTGTCACCGTGCCTCGTACTGTCCTGCAGCGTACAATTTAAAAGGATTTGAGAAGACAAAGAAGGGTCAGAGGAATCCATTTGGTTAGATACCAAACGGGGCATCTTGTACCACGAATGTCACTTTCTTCAATATTGTCTAGATTTTTAAATTAAATTTTTTTTAAAGTACATTTTTTCATAAATTTTTAAATTCTGGTCTAAATTTCCCAGCTTCTCATGCTGTCTTAGATTTTTTTAAATTTCTTTGAAAGCAAATTTAATGAACAAGTTATCATCGGTTGAAGGCAGACGAAAGTATAAAGAAGACAGACAAAGTAGACATTATTAATCACATCAGTCGGAAGGTAACGAATCATTTTTATTCAAGTACACCTGCCAACCCATGTGCATTCACTTGGAATTGGATTTAAAAAATTTAATCAATGAATATTATTATAATTATAATATATAAATTTCATACATTTAAGAACCCGTCGAGCCAAATCTTTCTTCTAGTTAATTTAGGATTTAATTCTCTCAAATTAAATTTTTTAAATTTATGGGAAGTTCATATTTTTTTTAAAAAAATATTTTATATTATATGAGTAATAATAAAATGTGAAAAAATACTAAGAAAATTTCAAGAAAATTCTTAAATTTTAATTTTAGATAATTTAAATCCTTATTAAGTGTGTATAGTAGAGTATCTTCTAGGGCCCTATTTAATAATAGATATAAAGTTAAAAATTTACTAAAATTTAGACATGATTAATGAATTTTATGATTTTTTTATTCAATAAAATATATTAGAAGTAATTTATAAATAGGATCATAAAAATATTTATTTAAAAAAATTATATACTTAATGTGTTTATTTTCAGTTAAATTAAAATACATGAATATTTTTATAAATTATTTATTTTATAATAAACTTTTATCATTAATATTATTAACATATTAAAATATACTTATCATTCATTTGATTGAATGCAAGTATAATAAATGTATAAGATTTTTTGAAATATTAAAAATTTTAATTATTAACTTTTTTTTCAGTTATCAATTTATATCTTAAATTTTAATTCAATACAATTTAAATTTTATAATTTATTGAATTAAAAAATTATTAAAATTGACTTGTACCAAATTAAAAGAAATATAAAAAGTGAGTTGTTTCAAGTAGAAAAAAAATAAGTCGTTTTGATTTAAATTTTAAAACCGAATCAGTAATCAATAATTGAGAAAAGATTTAATAGCTAGCAGTTATATTTTCTCATTGTTAAAAGATTAAAATCAACTTTCTTGATAAGCCAAAACTCATATCACAATTTTATTTCTCGCATTAAATTCGCCAAACCAACCATGCTTCTTCGCACATGCCTGTCACTATCATCCCAAACAATCAATCAACGAGGGGTTCGTATCTGGAGGATCTCAACTCTCAACAATTATTTTGTTTGAGAAAATTGAAGAGGGTAAGAAATTTTTTTTTTTTAAAAAAAGATTGAGATCTGGGGTTTATTTCTAATTATTATTATTTTTTTATGGTTTCCTCTTGTATTTCCTATCTATTAAAATTTTTTAACTCCACTTGTTTATTTTTTAAAATTGAATTCATGAAAAATTTCCCACCCCAAAAGATTACAAAGTCAACATTTCTTTTTCATGCCAACCCATTTTTGAAAGTCACGTTAGGCTACCACAATCTCTGATAGAGCAAAATCAAGTCACATGATTACGAAGTTCTTCGAGCCATAATTGTTTTTCCATACACGAGAGTACGAGACGATGCTTTAATCGGTGGAAACAAGCACAAAAGCACTTGAAATAAATGTAACATGTTTCACATTACACAAACTCTGAACTTTTCACTCTTGATTCATTTTTGCTTGGTTTAAAATAAAAGTGATTGGTTACTCATCCATCACCCACGAATTGTATGACATATATGACATTCAAAATTAAAGATAGGGCAAAGAGATGCTTCAGTTTCCCAGGATTGGTCTGGTTTCTGGTACCAAAACATCCCTTGATACTACACTAACAATACATTACAAATACACTCTCGCAATCAGAAAACAGCTACACCATAACATTATAGTCTATAGTACAAACTTTTCACATATAGCTTTGTACATTATTATATTGAGATCTTCAGCATGTCTGAAATCAAATTCTCCATCATCAGCAAAGCAACCTCAGCTGAGCAGTTCATCTTCACGTCCCTCTCACCTGCAAAACCAGAATGTAAAATTAGGCATTGAACAAAACCAGAGTCAAGGCTCAAATATCATGTTCATTGCTACTCTCTTCGTTTTTAAATATAAGAGAAAAATAACCAATTTACATAGCTTAAGAAAATTGATTACGTTTAATAATTATATTTGAAAATAAAAAATTAGACTAAAATATTCTGATATTTAATCAAACAAGTCTGCATCAATGTTTTCTTGCGAATGAAAACTATGATTTTATGAGGAGTAATTTAAGAAAATTGTGATAAATGCTTATTGAAATGTAATTTTTTCTTATAAATAAAAACAAATTATCATATGACAGTTTCTCCTACATTCAAAGAGAGGAGTATTTCCTGTACTGTTGTGTTTCTTTTCCATCCTTTTCTTCATCTCTCTCTCATTATCTCTCTTTATTCCTCTACTGATTCTAACCTCACATCATCATTCCCATCAATTGCTTGAGTTACTTTCAATTCCACTCTTTGACCCAAAATAAGCATTAGAATGATGAACCTATTCCCACTTCCCACTTCTATGCTTCTTCTTCAATCTAAGTTTATGAATTCGAGGACATTTTCTATTCTTACTCGCATGATGGTTTGTTGTCCTAAGAATGTGTTTCCATGGAGCTTAGTGACATGAATAAACAAGATAGTGGTGGCTCTCTTTTATCCTTGTTCTTATTCTTTCTCACGTTATCTTTCCTTATAATTCATTTTGCTTATACCCTCACCTAATTTCCATTACTTGCTCATCAATTCCACTTTTTGACCCAAACCAAACATTAGAATCACAAGTCTATTTCACTTAAATGCTTCTTTAGTCTAATTCTATTCAATGACTTTTTTATATTCTCACTCACACTTGGCCTAAATAACACTAAGCAGTAGAGACGAAAGCCTACCATAGAAAGATGGTGCCTGATGCTTTTCATAGTTGTCAGGTAGTTTGAGAGGGCATGAGGAAAGTGGAAGCACAGGGAGATTGTGACAATTGCATATTTCTATCATGTAACCATCTGGATCGTGGAAGAAGAGCTGATCAACTTTAATTCCGCCATCTTCCACAACTGCTGTCACATACTCTATGTTCATTGACTCTAACTTCCTCATTATGAGCTGCACATCTGATGTTTGAAACGAGATGTGGTTATCTTTGGGGTTGATCTTCCCTTTCTTCACAGGAACCTTATCTGACTCCAGCAGGTGAATGCCAATTCCATGGTTGAACAACCTAGACAACGTCAAAACATGCACAAACATAACCTAATCAGTAAGCCAATATCAGATACCGAACTCTGAGAAAAATTATGAGATTCAGAGCAAAGACACAATAAAGACCCAGAAAATGCGATCCAGAGTCATTATATGAAGAGTAATTAGTTAATTACAAATCTCCATGTCGGATCGTAACAAAAGAAGGTAAAATCATAAAGACAGAAAGGTTCAAATTACACAAACAGCAGCATATCTGTAAACTCTTAGAAACTGAGCGCTGAAATTTTTAATGGATTCAAATTTCAAAATGAAGCCCCAATTAAAGTGCATAAAGAATTGGAAGATTTTGAGGAGTTTCCCAAAAAAAAAAAAAAACAGAAAGGCGCAATTGCATGAAATAGCACATCTAGAAACTATTAGAAACAGAACCCCAAACATTTATGAGACTCAAAATGAAAACACAGCCAAAACCAAGAAAATCTTATAAAGAATCAGCATATTAAGCAAATGACAGCTGAACACAAGCGGTAAATTCACTGAAACAGAGAGACACAAAGATACCATAAATAGTATGTTTATAAGGAAGCTTCTAGAATTTAGAAACCGAAGACTCTAAAAGGAACCGCAATGAAATTGCACAAAAATAGTTGGAAGAATCGGAAGTGCTGAGAATAAACGAGATAAATTTTCCACACACCAAGCTCCTTCAAAGATCACAAACAGTAAGGCAGAGAGATCATAAATATTAGTAGCTTATAGGGAAGCTTCTAGAATTTAGAAATCGAAGGTTCCAAACCAAATTGAAAACTCAGGAAAATTAAGCGAGGGTTTTCACGAACACACACCAAGCTCCTTCGAAGTTGAAAGAGGAGGGCCTCTTGATGAGGACGAATCCCAAGACGTCCTCATAGAACTTGACAGATTGGCTCACATTGTTGCAAACGAAGGAGACGTGGTTGAGGGAGATCAGTGGAAGAGGAACGGCTTCGAAATTGGAAGTGAAAGCTGGCGGCGGTGGTGAAACCGACACTATCTCTTCCACGCGATCCATGCCTCTCTCTCTCTCTCTCTCTCTCTCTCTCTCTCGAGTCACAAGCAATGCACACCGAAGGTGAAACGAAAGAATAAAGGAAAGCTGAGAATTAATGTGTGCTTATACGTGTGATGTGTTTGTGCTTACATCTTTTGCTGCAGAGAAAGCGAAGACAGATTGAGCCTTTTATAGATGCAAAAGTTAACACACGGCATGCGGTGGACGGAGGTGACTGTAAGTGAATATGACACGTGCACCTTATATTAAGAAAGTCTAGTTTTATTTACAAGCCGTTCAGCTACTGCTTATCTTATTTATAAAGCAAGGAAATATTTATTTTAATTTTATTTATAAAAATTTTAATAATAATTATTATATAAATCTTTAACTTTTTGTCTTCATTTAGTGTTGGAAATATTATTAAATATTAAAGTATTTTATTTTTAATATATATTTAACAGACATAAAGTTAAAAATTTGATGAATTTTAAACAAAATTAATAAGATTTTAGTTTTTTTTATTTCAGTAAAAATAATAAAGGTAACTTAAAACCAAAAATGGAGTATATAGTTAGGGATGTGGATTTGGTGTGACTTATAAAGTAATTTGAGAATGTTTCGTGTACAATGATAATAACTATTTAATTTATAATCGGACAACTATAGGAGACTTTATTGTATAATATTAAAAAGTATTAAATCTTAAATTTTTGAAGGAAATAATGTATATGAAAAGTGCTTTGAATTTTTAGAGAAAAATATATTTTAATAATTTTTAAATATTGATAAAATTTAATTATTATAATTGAAATATTTATCGAATGAGTGAACTTGAATTACTCATAGAATCTAAAACCACTTTATGAAGATATATGCATATTATATCTCAATCATTATTTATTTTATAGACTTTGACTCGATTAAAATTTAATTCTTATAATTTAAAAAATTATATGAATTGGATTTTACCAAATTAAAAAGAAAAAGAGAATTACACCTACATGATCACAGCACAATCGAATATTATAAAGTCAATTAACAATTTAACAGAGTTAAATTACAACTAAAATAGTTGTCCTTTTGCATTACTAAGTTTTTTATTGATATGTTTCTTTATCAAGTTGTTAATAAACTCCTTTTACTCATTTTTGTTGAGAGATACCTCAATAGAATCCTTCCAACAAAAATTATAATAATTAAATTGTTTTAAATAAAGAAATTATAAATATTGATAAGTTAAAATTATAAAAAATGTTTTTTTGAACCAATGATTGAATCAAAGTTTTATGGAAATGTAAGAAAATTAATAATACATATTTAAATGAAGTATGTGTATTAAATGTTATTGATGTCTAATTAGTTAATGTGCCTCCATTAGACAGAGTAAAGGCTAGTTTAGTAAAATAGAAAACCACCTAGTGTCGGTGAGACTGTAAATTTATTGACGTGGCAACTTCAGCTAGTTTTACTCGCTTTTTTCACCAACATGCAACATCCATTTCGAATGCGTCTACTTTTCTTTGTTGGAAAATTCAAAAGACAATTTGACCATGATGCTGCAAGAAAAACAAAAATTATTTACCAATATGCTGTAATTTGAAAAAAAAAATTCACACGATATTATAAGTTTAAAACTCAATTTCAATCAAAACAAGTTTCAAATTTTTCTCTTACAAGAAAGTATAGAACCCCATGGTTATAGACAAAGAAGGGAAGGAAAATTATGAAATGCAGTCATATAGAGAAAATGACAGAAATAACTTACCAAATGCATTAATTTAAAAAAAAATTATATGTACAGAACTCGATAGGGGGAAATTATGGAATGTAGTCATACATTGAGGGGAGCTAGTAGCAAGCATAATCAAATGTGTCGATATTTTAAAAAAAAAATTATAAGTACAAAACACTGTTTGGAACCTGATCCAATGGAAATTGAGTTTTAAGTTTACAATATTTAGAAAAAAAAATTTAGAAGTATAGCATGTTAGTAAATACCTTTTTTTTTTTTCCGTATAGCACCATGGTCAATTGCCAACTCAGAAGTAGAGAAGAACGCATCTACTTAGTAGCAACAGTTAATATAATATAGTTATTTTAAAAAATGGGGCATATGCACGGACAGTACTTGGTTTTTGAATTAAAGTGGTCCCTTATGGGGCATCCTAGTTGTGAAAATGTCTGATTGAAAAAAAAAAAAAAAAAAGTGGTCCCGTCCCTTGTGTACAAATAAATAAATAGATAACAAGGCAGACTCTTACGCGGCACGCCACGTGTGTCAAATATATCCGCAGAATCCACGTCTTAGTCACGGTATTTGTCTAATTTATTATTTATACAGGGTAACGTAACAAAATTAACTACCAACTATTTTTTTAAAAATATTAAAAAAATTATATCATTAGATGGTGTAAAATAAATTTTTAATTTTTAAAAATAAAACATTCAGTAACTCACGGTTACTTTTACTCAATAAATGTTATATAGAACCTACAAATGATAAATAGTGGTGTAAATTTAGCGACAAATTATTTTTCGATACGTACTGAGTAGCTTATACTATAAAAAAGACCTTTCAATACATTTTTATTAATTTTGACCAAACAATATTTATTTTTAAATTTATGAGAGCTACAATACATTGATCTCTTTAATCTTTTTGCCTTCTCGTCTTTAATTTGAGAATAAGAGGTTCAAAAAGTTCTTATTTGAAGACATTAACAAGAATGATGTCAACAAAATAAAAACTTGATTTTACTATACGTGAAAAAAAAACTTGATTCTTGCTTAATTTAATCACAAATTATTTCTTCTATTACATTGACATCGTCCTGGTGAATGTATTCAAATGAAAATTATTTGAATATCTTCTTTTCAAGTTAAGGCTAAGAATAAAGGTAAAATATTAGAGAGATTGATATGTTATAGGTATCATAAGTCTGAAAATAAATGATGTTTTGTCATAATTGATAACAACATATTGAAAGGTCTTTTTTTTTTATAGTATAAACTATCTAATTCTTTTAAAACAGTAATTTGTAACTAAATTTATACCTCTACATTTGTTGAGGTGGCAAGCCATGTGTCATTTGTCGGCCCCACAAAATATCCGTCAAGTGAAATTATTGATAGACTATTAGATGCTTTATTTGCAAAAATTGAATATTTATTTCACACCATTTAATAATATAAATTATTCAGTGCTCTTAAAAAAATAATTGATAATCAAATTTGTTACGTTACTATTTATATAATTATTTAATACTCAATATTCTCCATGATTTTTTCTCATATAAAATATTTTCTAAAGATATTTAATAGTTTTTATAATTATTTTTTAACTATATTTCTACTTCTTTTATTATTATTTTTAAAAATGATATATTAAAGTTTTAATTATTATTATTAATTTTTATATAAAATATTTAATAAGAGTGTAATTAGAAACATGAAATTATAATATTTTATAATATCATATTAACGTGTAATGCTTATTAAAAATGAATTGTATGATGTGGTCAAAATGTTAGATCACAAAATAGGAAGCGTGTTAAATATGCTGACAAAATAAGCTATGAAGAGTTGCATAGTTGCGTGATATTAAGATAACAATTGTTAAAAGCTGCTTTTACTTTTTTTATTGGGTTTTATTAAGTATAATTACACTGATGTATTCTTGTATTAAAAATATATTAAAAAACATTTTCTTCATATTGGTATTCTCTCTTATTTTTGAATTCTTATTATTTTAATAAATACTTTACCATGACTCATTTTTTCTCTAATTCAATGCAATATTAATTATTGAAGTCCCCGTGCTTGGTGTGCTATCGTCATCATCTTCATTTTGTATAGTACTACTATGGACCTTTGTATGAGAAGTACTATTTTTATCATGATCAAGAAAAATAATTGTAGTAAGTTAAAATCCATAAATATGTTAAATATATGATTTTATTTTCAGAAACACCTTCATCGATTTAATAACGGTATTAAAAATTTTCTTGATAGCTTAGTAATTAATCGGTGGCTTGTTTATCAATAAATAAAAAGGACCAGAGTACAATTTATCACTTAATTCAACTTTTCAAAAATCCAACAAATGCATGTACATCTCTAATAGAGGTAGAAATATAAGCCAACTGGCCCATATAGATTAAGAAAAATATGAATTGGATTGAATTTAACTTGTTTGTATATGGGTTGAAAAAATTCAAACCCAACCCAACCCTTAAGGATTGGCGGACTAAATGGGCCAACCTGCCAATTTATTTTTTATTTTTTTAATCTATTTTTTATGATTTTTTTAAAAAATAAATTTAAATAATAAGTTTTAATTTAATATTTCTTCATGATTCATTCTAAATATACCAAAATATTATTTTATAATGTTTATACAAAATATATAAATTGATACAGTTAAGAAAATCATATCTGATATGATTTATATTCATAAGATTTTTTTCCTTTTCTCCTTTTTTTTAATTTTTTAATAGTAATATAGGTTAAACGGGCCAACCCTAACCTATCAGAGTTAACCCATATGATTTACGGGTTATATGGTCTGAGTTAGAAAAAACTCATTTTTATTTGGTCAATTTTTTTTAACCAAACTCAACCCTTATGACCAACTATTCAGCTCAATCCACATAACTAAATCTATATTTCCAACTCTAACCCCTCAGGCTAAAATCTTGTTGATGTTTAAATTAATATCAAGGAATAAAAATTCAATTTAAAAAACAATCCGTACATCTATGCAACTCAAGTGATTTAGATGTAACACCTGACTAGACTTTGTGAAACTAAACTAAATTTAGTAAGGGCAATGCAAGTTTCCTAAATTACAATACAATTTACTCTAACCTATCATCTAAATTTCTTACCATACAATTTATATGCGACTTAAGCACCAAGCAGCATGACAGCCTGGCATTTATTGGTCAAACAACATCGACGTGGTCAACAAATGAGTGTTAAGATCAAATGGATGACAAAGAATTATATTCAGCGACGAATCCAGGGGGAGGCGTGCGCAGAGGGGCTGTGGCCCCATATTTGATATTTCAAAAACTTCTCTCCACGGAAGTAAGTTTTTGTTTATGATAAAGGCTAAAATTACTTTTGACTTCCTCACTTTTAAATAAAATTTTAATTATGACCCTTCATATAAAGATTTTGGTTTCGTCCGTGATTATATTGCTATGTTTTTTAGTCAAGTGGCACTAATAATATAAAATACCCAACACTCTTTAAAAAATAATTTAAAATTTAATATCGCATTTAATCCTTTAATAGTCTAATCAAATTGGAGGGGAAGTTGGATAAAAATGGAGGAAGTAATGGGGGAAAAAGAAAAAAGAATTGTGGTGGAGTTTGAAAAGTGATTTTTCTCGTTAGAATCTCTAATTTTTCAGAGAAAAATTGGGAAGAAAAATAAGTGGGTCCCGCATTTCCTACCCCTTTTGGTCTTCTTTTCTTGGTCGAGTAGGAAGAGACGCAGTTTTCGCATCTGTACAGCTCCCGTGATTTGCATGTACGACAGCTTAGATTTAGTGAAACTTAAATTAAATTGAAAAAATCGCACTCAAGATTCCCCAAAAAAAAAAAAAACATTCATAAACAAAAATCAAGAACGAGTTATTATTTTCAAAAAAGACAGGTCGTTATTATCATTTCAGCAATAAACAATTTTATATTGATTATTTTTGTAAATAATTTTTTTAAGAGGTTCTTGAATATGATTCTTTCTATTAAATTTAATAAATATTCAGTGATTACTAAATTAGAATACAATTCAACCTTACTTATAATCTAAATCTGATTTTTATAAGAAATTTTTAAATAAATCCGATATACCACATTATTTATACTTTATTTAATAAAGATATGACATTTAAATAATATTAAATATAAATTAATTTTAATATTAATGATAGAAGAAAAACAAACAATAAAAAATTAAATATACATTCTGTTGTGAAAATAAAATTAATTAACAAAATTTTACTCAATAATTTTATTTTTGATTACATTGAGTATTTAATTTGATAGAAACGTATCTGATTTATTTAAGTATTTTTTAAATAGAGTGTGAGTAGTTTTTATTAATAATAATATTATTATTAATTAGAGAGCGACTTGTTCACTGGTGGGGGCACAGGGGCGGGGAGCTAGTATGAACGTGTGGTTTTGTTCATACTTATTTAAATCAATTTTGTTCTTGTGGCCAATATTCAATCGTACCATCTAACCATCACTGCCTATAATTGAATGTGAACAAAATCGAATCCAAGTTACAAGTCCAATCGAATTAAATTGAATTCAACTTAATTTTTTTTAAAAAAAATTTAATTAATCGATTCAATTTGATTTAAAAAATTTTCAGTCAATTTAATAGAATCAATTAAATTATACAAATGTTTTTTTTCATAATTTAAAAGATGTGAATAAATTCTCATCTAATAAGTAAGAAATATTTTTTTACCACTTATAACAATAATATATTTTTGTTTAATGTGATGTTTAATTTTTATTTTTATAATTTAATTTTGAATGTAATACTATTAAGTTTTATTAATTTTTTTATGAATTATGATATAAGATTGTTATTTTTTATCGGGCTTTCAACTTTAAGAAAAAAATTAAATACAAGAATATATAAATTATTAAATTTTATAAATTCAAATCAAAATCTATGAATTAAATAAATCGATCAAATCAAATTATTATAATTCGATTTGATTTTAATTCAATTTAATTATATATTTTGATTTAATTTAATTTAAATTTTTTATATAATTTGGTCAATTAATTTTTTAAAAAAAAAATTGAAACCAGCTGATGGAATGCTCACACCTACCTACAGTTATTTTTCTGTACGTTCTAATTTTTTACTTGCGCCAAGAACTCCATGTAGGATCCAACGAAGAATTTTTAATTTTTTGTCCATTAATTGCTCCTCACCTAAAACGTGATTCAAGTGTGAGTTGGTCGTACGTACACGTACTCATAACCACCTGGGGACGCGTGGAGGATGTGGGCTCATTTGCCCCGTTGAAAATTTTAAATAATACATTCACACTCTCTTCTACCCTATTTAAAAGTTATATTTTAAAAATTTATTAATTTTATTTATAAACTATGATATAATTTTTTAAAAAAATTATTAAAAGTTATTTTTAAAATTAACATTTATAAAAAAAACATGATATTATTTTTTTGAAATTGTTATATAAAAACATATTTATAATTTTATATGTTTTTATTCTTTATAATTTTTTGTATTAATATTAATGAAATTAGTAGAAGTGACTTATAAAGAGGATTGAATGAGCATTATAATAAGTAGACTCACAATATTGAATAAATAAAAATTATATATTCAATTTAATAATTCAATAAATTTTTAAAAATAAGTTGAAAATATGATTTCAAATAATTGTATATTTAAGAATTTGAATTTTAACTTCTGGGATTCTTATTTGAACTATCTGAGTTGTTATTTATAACTCTTTTTTAATTTTTTTTTGCATTACTTGGTTGATAAAAAAAAGAGAAAATTTTATATGTGCCCTAATAAAAAAATTCCATTTCGTGAAATAAATTGTTTTTTAACTTTTTTGACATGATTTCAATTCATTAATAAATTAACTCCTCATAATAACCCTTTCAAGCGAAATTTCGAGTTTAAATTTTATATAAAAAACTTTATTTGAGAAAATTAAACACCTATAAAATAATTTATAAAAATTTAAATACAAAATCATTATGCTTTCCTTTTTGCCAGCCAAAGTCATTTTGGTCTACTTGTTTGAAACCGGACGAATAATCATGGCACCGTCCGTGAGAGTAAATGTGCTGGCTGGCTCCTTCTTTTTTATAATAATTTTTTTATTTTTTTTCCAAAGCTGACTCTAATTTTTAGCTCTTTTTTTTCAATATTTTTCTAGTTTCACACTTGCCAAACAAAAATACCCTTTTTTATCAAATATATAATTTTGTTTGGCAAAAAAAATCAAATATGTAATTTTTGAGAAAAAATAAAAAGAAATTGTGAACGTACGAATTAATGTTTTGAATTAGTCTAAAATATTTACAAAATTGGACAAAAGACTTATCTCTTTGAAATCTTGAACATTGAATTGGCCAAAAAAGAAAAAAGAAATCTTGAATATTGAAGATATTTTGACCATTTACATGTGAGCAAGACTTATTTATCTAGTCTTATATATTTAATATGTTTTTATATTTTATCGTATCAAATCAAAACATGTGAATTTTAATGTGTTGATAATATTAATAATAAAAATTTATTAGAGTAAATAATTTATAAAAAATACAAATATCTTAACTTAATTGAAAATAACAATCTTAAGCATATGAAGTTTAGTATACAACTTTTTATCTTTATATATTTTGTACTCCCTCTAGTCTTATACTTTTTAGAATGTATTGATGGTCATTTTTATAAGTTGTTTTGCATAAAAAGCAGAATCCTTAATTATCCTGTTTTAATTTTAGCATTTCATTATTTTTTGGTAATTTGGTAAAATTTGTATATGAGAGGGAAACTATTTTTTAGAATGATGTATTTAATAAAGATAAATTGGATTTAAAAAAAACAATATCAATAAGTTAATTATTTCTTTTTTATTTTTGATAGCATTGAAAGGAGTACCTTTTTTCCTTTTATACACACACGTATTTTTTTTTTATTTTATATGTGTGTGTTATATTTGCATCTTCATTACCCTTCATTATTCCAAATTTTCATAGACACAATTAGAACAAATTTAAACGGTTCATATTCAATATTTGTAAAACTATTATTAAAATATAATAAATAGATAACTTTAAATTGTTAATTTTTGGTCTCAACAAGGAAATATCATGGAATATTAAATCTAAAATGTCCAAATTTCAACAAACTGTCTATATTAAAAGTGGATGGAAAGAAAATTGAACAAAATCTGCACACGAAATGAGATCATTTTACAATTTTCTCACTCCACCTGAGGCTTGAAGTCCATATGATGTGCTTCCATAATAATAAAGTAATCAATAATCGATTAGAAAAAAAATCATATATTCAATATCCTAGTTGAAAAGTAGCTTTATCCTTTGTCCTCGAGCCAAAACTTGAACTAATCAATCCCAATATGCCCTAAATTAAAAAAAAACAACTGCAGCAAAAACTATAAGTTAGTTTTCATTCTTTTATGATTATTTACTCAATATGAGATTTTAATAGACGTGAAAGGTGAGAGAAGCCGGCGTTGATACTTCTCTTGCTTGAAAGAGATCTTAAGTTCAAATTCAACATTGACATAATTTTGTACGTGTGTGTGGGTACATGAATTTCTCTTTTCCATAAGAAAATGTTAGATTAAAAGTAAAATATTTTTTAAAGAAAAGCATGAGAACATAACCTTGGTTTAGACATTGTTTAACCAATCTTCTCATCTCATAATTAGACTTTTAAAAATATTGTATTTAACCTCATACTTTTAGAATTCATTACTTTAAGAAACGGATTGGATCATCTACGGAAGTTGATAACAACATGGTTTAGACCAAAAAAAATTATTTTCATAGTTGAATCATGTGGGATTAGAGTTAAGTGGGAAACTAGAATGATTTTAAAAAACTAAATGAGTCTAAATGTAATATAAAAAAGGCTAACAAATTTAACAAAACAAAAAACAATAAATTAGACCTTACTAAAAATTAACAATATTTTTGGACTTTTTGCTTGTATATAATATGATTTGAGATCATTTTTTTCAGGAAGACATTGACAAATATAGGTAAAAATGTATATACTTTGAAGCCTACTCATTCTTGAATTAATTATAATCCACCTATATTTCACAATTTATAAACTTATAATTTATAATATTATTGAATTATGGTCATGTTGTGTTATTTTATCAACAACTAAATATGTTGTAAATTTTTTTCTTATATATATATATTATATAAATTTATTTAATTTATATGTCAACGATTTGATTATCAACCTAACCTATTAGACTATAAAAAGTTATACCATTTACCCTTTCCATTTAACACTGGATCCTACCTTTAAAATATAATTAGAATCACATCCTAATATCTCATCTCTAGATATTTGATATTTCATGAATCATTAATCAATCTATATATATATATAGTAACCAGGCGAGAATTTAAAAAAAAAATCTAACATTGAGAGGTTGAATAATATCTTCATATACAAACAAATGTTTCCCATTAAAATAAATGCATTTGAAGATATTTTTTCTAATAACTTTAATTTAATATTGTTGTAATCGTTTATCATCTTAAGTCTTAACATAGAGTTTGATCTTATCTTTAAAAAAACGCTGGACCCAAAAAAAAAAAAGAAATTAAATAGAATAAATTCAGAGTAATATTGTGGTATTCCCTATCGTCATTATCAATCTGAGCTGGAAAAGTCAATCTTATTTTGTATCTTTCTCAAGATTGGTATGCATGCTAGTTGGCAAACCACAATCTGCGTCAACAAGTCTAATGTGTCCTTTTCAACAATATAATAAATTATCAAGATATTTTATCTAGAGTTGGAAGCAATCATTTAGGTGTATTATTTTTAATTTATGAACAATACTATTTATTTTTAAATATTTTATATTAATTTCTTTAGTTGTTGATTGTTATCCAACAAGTAAAATGATACAAACTAAGGCTTGGGCCTTTAAACTAGGGTAATAGCTAAATCATCCCCACACCAAAAATTAATAACATATTTTTGACAATGAGTTAAATTATATGAATTGGCTCCAATAATTTGATATAAAGGTTGGGTTAGGTTGAAAAATAACTCAAATAAAAATGAATCTTTCCATACCTGGACTAGATAATTTGTGAAACAAATGAACTAACTCTAATACATTAAGGTTGACTCACATGATAGTTATATTATTGGAAGTTTTGGCTTTACAATCCCACAAGAGAAGCATATATGGAATGAATCATAATGGAATGAATTAATCTTATATATTTACAATGTGAATCTTTTAGCCATGTGGAATATCATAATGAAACTTATCATTTAGGTATGATTTAAAAAAAGCATGCAAAACAAATTAAATATGTTGATAGATAGATCTATTTAATTCACCAACCACAATAGTTGGGTTGGGTTAGGATTTTTTTAACTTATTTGACAATGGTTTAAAGTCAATTTAACTTACATTTTTCTCAATTCATATGTGGCAGTTTATATAATTCTGGTTTGCTCATATGTCCAGTTAGACTATTGAATGGATATAAATAGTTGATTGGATGAATCTGTTTATTGTCAACTGCTTTCGAAAACAGATAATGATTTTGACAAAAGCTTTGGCATTGCTCTTCGGTCAGGAAGCAGTGTCTGGTTTAAAAAAAAAAAAAATTCCGAACTAAAAGAGCAATAAGTAGATCCGAGAGACCACAAAGAACAAGTTTGGAAAAAGATGAAAAGCTAAACATGATAAACACAAAGCGTAGAGAGAATTATGCCCCTGATACATACTTGTTTCTTTGGGAGTGGAATATCAAAACTCAGTTAGATAAAAGTTATTAATTAGATTTTTATTTCTATTTGTTTATATTGTTAAAATAGTCAGTTAATAAATTGAAAATTGTTTAGAATATAACTGAAGTTAGTTTTTATTTTTTATTGAAAGCAATCCTATTTGAGACCCTGTTGATAATTCAAATATGCTTTTATTGTTAACTCAATTTTTAAAAAACATTGCAAATGAACTTTTTAAAATAAAAAAACTATTAAAATTGCTTTTCCTGCAAGTTGGTTCCTTGAAAGAAGAGTTAATAAGCATCTTAAACCTTAAACAAATGTGCAAATAACATACTCGATCCTGAACTTTTAAAATATGTAAAAACTTTTCTTGATTTCTAATTTTCAAGTGCCTAAAGCCTTAATATTAAGTTAAAAAAACAGCCTTTATCTTTGTAGTTGTGAAGCCCAGCCATACGTTGATGTGGCACTTATATTGATCCTTTAGAAATAACGGCTATTTTTTTTAACTTAATAGCAAGATTTCAAGCATTCAGAATTTTGAAGTTGAATAGAGTTTTTGCACAATTAGGAGTTCAAGATTTAAGATATTATTTGCATAATAGTTTAGGATCTAAGATACTTATTAACCCTTAAAAGAACTTTTGGCTTTTCAAAATTCAGAACCAAACATACTCAAAAGTGTTTTATAGATAGTATTTTTTCTAAGCTTTTTCTTCCTATTATATTAAAGAAAATTTAAATTAACAAGGTTTTAAAAATTGAATTGATTATCGAACTGGACTAGACACTAATTCATAATTCAATAATTAAAATGTTGTTGAATTGATTGATATTAAATTAATGTATTTTTAACTTGTGTATCATAATCAAATAAAAAATACATGTAAATGTGTATACTTTAAGAACATATTATAAATTCTTAGTAATATAATCTATTGTTGATGAATGTATGATTAATGTTAATAATGAATGAAGCCTTTTCATTTTGACATTAAAAAAGATGTTGAAAAAATGCTGAAGATGAACCACCCTAAGGATTTGAAAACCTATCTAAATTAAAAAAAATGGTTAATAAACACAATTTAAAGGCATATTAAAGCAACATAAAAAGATTTTTCATAAAATTAAAAATATAAATAAATACTTAAAAGTATAGAGATAAAGGATCTATCCATTGTATGGAAAATAAAATCTAAAGAATTAACCAAAAAGAAGGCAAAGTTGGGAAAAAAAAAAACACACACACACACACAAACACACAAACACACAAAAGAAGGCAATTGCGGCATGTGGGCAAGAAGGGGAGAGCAAAGTCCCACGTCGATTGATAATGCAGGAGGCAATATTATTAAAACTAGATCAATCACTAAATTAATCAAGTTGGTTTATAGTTCAGTGGTTAAATCATAATCTAAATTGTAGTTTAACAGGTCATACATAAATTGGAATAAATTGGTTCACCGGAAAAAAAATTGTATCCAAAAAATGTAAACCAAACTTTTAAAAAATTTGAGAATATGGTAGTTTACAATAATATATAAAGAATTTATCATTAATATATAAGAGTTTAATATTAAAAATTTAAAAATTTATAAAAAATTTATTATTAATATACAACGATATATAATTGACAAATATAATAAATCAATCATAATATAAAAATATAATAAATGTTGGGCCATTTTTTGGTCTTGTTTTACAGTTTAAGCTATATCTAAAAAAGTCCTAATAAATTGATATATTTTAAATATTATATGTTTAAAGAAAAAATGTTCATATAATTATATAATAAAAAAATGAATGTTTAAATTTTAAACTAAATAATTTATAATTATTTCAAATAAAAAATACATATAAATATTACACCATTTTTAACCAAAATATGTTTAATTATTTCATAATTTATAACCCTTAAAAGAACTTATGGCTTTTCAAAATTCAGGATCAAACATACTCAAAAGTGTTTTATAAATTGGGATGGAGATAGTATTTTTTCTTAAGCTTTTGCTTTCTATTATATTAAAGAAAAATTAAATTAACAAAGTTTTAAAAATTAAACTAGTTATTGAACCGGACTAGACACTGATTTATAATTCAATAATCAAAATATTGTTGAATGGATTGATATTAAATTAATATATTTTAACTTGTGTATCATAATTAAATAAAAAATACATGTAAATATGTATATTTTAAGAAAATATTATAAATTCTTAGTAATACAATCTATTGTTCATGAATGTATGATTAATATTAATAATGAATAAAGCCTTTTCATTTTGAAATTAAAAAGATGTTGACAAAATGCTGAAAATGAACCAACCTAAGGATTTGAAAACCTGTCTAAATATTAAAAAAAAAAAGTTATTAAACACAATTTAAAGGCATATTAAAACAACATAAAAAATATTTTCATAAAATTAAAAATATAAATAAATACTTAAAAGTATAGAGATAAAGGATCTATCCATCATATGAAAATAAAATTTAAAAAATTAACCAAAAAGAAGGCAAAGTTCAAAAAAAACACACACACACACACAACACACACACACCCACACACACACAAAAGAAGGCAATTGTGGCAGGTGGGCAAGGAGGGGAGAGCAAAGTCCCACGTTGATTGATAATGCAGGGGGCAATATTATTAAAACTAGATCAATCACTAAATTAGTCAAGTTGGTTTATAGTTTAGTGGTTAAATCATGATTTAAATTATAGTATAACAGGTCATACATAAATTGGAATAAATTGGTTCACTAGCAAAAAAAAAATTTGTATCCAAAAAATATAAACCAAACTTTTAAAAAATTTGAGAATATGGCCAATTTACAATAATATACAAAGACTTTATCATTGATATACAAAAGTTTATCATTAAAAATTTAAAAATTTATAAATATTTTATTATTAATATACAACGGTATATAATTAAAAAAAATAATAAACTAATCATAATGTAAAATATAATAAATGTTAGGCCTTTTTTTGGTCTGATTTTATAATTTGAGCTATATCTAAAAAAGTCCCAATAAGATGATATATTTTAAATATTATATATTTAAAGAAAAAAATCATATAATTATATAATAACAAAAATGAATGTTTAAATTTCAAACTAAATAATTTATAATTATTTCTAATAAAAAATACATATAAATATTACACCAGTTTTAACCAAAATATATTTAATTATTTCATAATTTATAACCATTAAAAGAACTTATGGATTTTCAAAATTCAGGACCAAACATACTCAAAAATGTTTTATAAATTGGGATGGAGATAGTATTTTTTTTCTTAAGCCTTTTCTTCCTATTATATTAAAGAAAATTTAAATTAACAAGGTTTTAAAAATTAAACTGGACTAGACATTGGTTCACAATTCAATAATCAAAACATTATTAAATGGATTGATATTAAATTAATATATTTTTAACTTGTGTATCATAATCAAATAAAAAATACATGTAAATATGTATATTTTAAGAAAATATTATAAATTCTTAGTAATACAATCTATTGTTGATGAATGTATGATTAATATTAATAATGAATAAAGCCTTTCCATTTTGACATTAAAAAAGATGTTGACAAAATGCTGAAGATGAACCACCCTAAGGATTTGAAAACCTGTCTAAATTAAAAAAAAAAAAAGGTTACTAAACACAATTTAAAGGCATATTAAAACAACATAGAAAAGATTTTCATAAAATTAAAAATATAAATAAATACGTAAAAGTATAGAGAAAAAGGATCTATCCATCATATGGAAAATAAAATTTAAAGAATTAACCAAAAAGAAGGCAAAGCTAAAAAAAAAACACACACACACACACACACAAACACACAAAAGAAGGCAATTGTGGTAGGTGGTCAAGATGGGGAGACCAAAGTCCCACGTCGATTGATAATGTAAGGGGCAATCTTATTAAAACTAAATCAATCACTAAATTAATCAAGTTGGTTTATAGTTAATAATTAAGTCATGATCTAACTTATAGTTTAACAGCTCATACATAAATTGGGATAAATTGGTCCACTGGCAAAAAAAATTTTGTATCTAAAAAATGTAAACCAAACTCTTAAAAAATTTAAAAATATGGCCGATTTACGTTAACATACAAAAAATTTATCGTTGATATGTAAATATTTATTATTAAAAATTTAAAAATTTATAAATCGTTTATTATTAATATATAATGGTATATAATTGACAAATATAATAAATTAATTATAATGCAAAACTATGATAAATGTTGGGCCATTTGTTTGGTCTAGTTCTATAATATGAGTCATATCTAAAAAAGTCTTAATAAATTAATATATTTTAAATATTATATATTTAAATAAAAAATGATCATATAATTATATAGAAATGAAAATAAATTTTTAAATTTAAAACCAAATAATGTATAAATATTTTAAATAAAAAATACATATAAATATTACACCATTTTTAACCAAAACATATTTAATTGTTTCATAATTTATAACTTTAAAATACACACAGATAATTCATACATATTTTATGTTTTTTTTTTTCATTTCATAATGCTTATTAGGTATAAAAATGTATAAATTATAAGTAGAAATATAAATTAAAAATAAAAAATTAATATGTCTAGTTCAAGCAATTTCTCTCCAATTTTATTGGTTTTAACTGGTTTGTGGCTGATTCAACTAGTTCACAATTGATTCAACCAGTTGTTAAAATTTTTAATTTTCTATGATGATTAGATTGAACTTGGGACTAATTCTTGATTTAACCAGTTAAATTGGCCAATCTAGTGGAGAGGGAGAACATTTCATTATATAAATTAAAGTTTATAATTTAGACCAAATTCAATAAATTAGCTTGAATTAGTCCAAAAAATTTTGGGTTAAACCCAAAAAATAATAATTTAAAATGTTTGAACCCATTCGTGTTGGGTTAAATAGGTCTTAAAAATTCAGCCAAGCCCCAGTTCAAGCTTAGCTTGAATACCTAAATAAAAAATAAATTTTTTAAAAAATATATAAAATATAATAAATATTATTAATTTTTTAAATTTTATGTCATTTTATAATACCATATATTTGAGTGTATTACTATAATTATTATTTAAAAAATTAAAAAATATTTATACTTTCATGTTTTATCAATAAAATATCTCAAAAATAATATTTAAAATATATTTTATTATAATATTGATTCTTATATTTTAAGACCCAATTTTTTAAAAAATTTTTGAGTCCTATATATCATTTGCTTATTCAAAAAATATATTTTATATTTTTATAAAATAAGATAATTAATTGTAAAGTAAAAATAAAATTAAAAATAAAATTCAGGCATGTACGAATTCTTGACTCATACTGGATAAATATAATAAATAAAATAATATTCTTGAATAATTATTTGATTATCATCCATGCCAGATTTGATTAAAAATTAATAAGAAATTAAAATAAATATTTCTTATATGTAGGGGTTTAATAATATAAAAAGTTAAAAAATAATTAAAATTTATTTTATTCATAATTAAATAATTTTATTTTATATAATATAATGATGGCTATTTTTCTCATATTTTTAAAAATAAAAGTATAATTTATCCAAAAAGATATTAAAAAATTTAGATTAATTGCGGCAATAATTTTAAGTTAATGATTTAACAATGATTGAATTGAGATTAACTTAATTATAGTTAAAATAATATAGTTTAATTAACATATATAAAATATTTATATATGATGATAATAAGAGTAATATTTAAATAATTAAAACATTAATTTATAAATAAAGAAAATATTTAAATAAATTATATATAATACAATAAAATAGTAACAGAACTACTTAAGTTAAAGCTGATAAGTTATTATTTTTTATTTTATTTTTTAAGAATTATAATAATATTTTATACTTAATAAAATTATTTAAAAATTAAAATAATATTTTTTAAAATTTTTTAATATTCAAGTTAGCCAAATAAAACTGAAATTTAAAAGTGTTAAGGATGAACTTAATTATATATTTTTTTTAAAAAAATAAAATATTTTAAATTTAAAATAAATAAGTTTAATTTAAATTGAGTGTCCTCCTCACACCTGAATTATAGGCTATCGGTGCCCAATAAATTCTCTGTTGCAGGACGGTGCCACAGCTTCCTTAAAAACAGTAACCAGTCAATCACGCCGCGGTAATGGGATCCACACGGTCCCACCGCAACCAAAAATTGGTACTGTGTCTTTTTAAAAAGGGCATTTTAATTTTTTTTATTGAACTTTTTGTGGGAGGATTTTCCTATTGAAAATTTAGATATTTAGTTAAAATGCAGACACCTTATCAGCAATTAAGATTTATACAGTGGATTTTCTCGAACTCAAGCCTTAAAAAAAAAAAACATGAAAGACCAATTTTCTTTTGCTCACAGTACGAAGGAGATGAAAAGCTGATTCGAATTAACGTTCACACAATTAAAGTTTGTATAAATTAGAGTTTTGTGAAGTTGAGATAAAATTTAGTTATTGTAATGTGATTTTATTTGAATATTTTTTGTAACAAAAAATTAATTTAATAAATTGAAATTTGTTTAAAAACATAACTGAAAAGCATGTTCAGATATATAATGATGGACAAGGACATGAATTTTATGTTTTATACAAATGTATATTATGAGCACTCCATTGGTTACTGTATAATTAACGAGTTATTTTTTTAAAAAATATTTTTAATAAGTAAATCGCTCAACTCTTCACTTTTAAGCAATACACTTTATTAAAGAAGAATAAATATAAAAAGATAATTAACTAACTCATTCAGAGTATATTTTAATTAAAAATATCTTATATTTTTTAAATGAAAAGAGTGGATAATTTGATAAATTTAAGGAAAAATATTAAAATTATATTTATAATTATAAAATATAAAACATCAATATATTACAGTAAAAATTATTTGTAAATACTAAAAAAAATTTAATTAGATCTATTTATAGAATGTATATTATAAATCATAAAAATGTCAAATTTCTAATTCATAAATATTTCTTACATTATGAACAATTTTCAACGAAACGAGAGTTAATTGGATCAAAATTATTCAAGGAAGTATTATAAATAAACCTCAAGGAAATTTAAAAAAAAAAAAACGCGCGCACACACACAATAAGTCAATACAATATATAAATAAACAAATTTAGAAGTCATTCTTTATATACTACTCCTATGCTGGTGTATTTTTTTTCTTTTTCCTTTGCTGCTGCTTGTTTACCTAATTATTTTTTTTAAAAAAACACATTTAGTCAATATAATGTATAAACAAACAAATTTAGAAGTCATTCTTTACACTCTACCCCTATGCTGGTGTTTTTTTTTTTTTTGCTGCTGCTTATTTACCTAATTATTTATATAAAATAAGACAAATTCTTGATTGACAAAACATCCGCACACATTCATCAAAGTTGCCGACTTGCTGTCCAGTTCTCTTGCGGATGAGTCCATTTGTTTGGTACACAATAAAAGGTTGATTTGAGGGGACCGAATGAGGTCTGTCTAAAAGTTTGTTTTTTGGTTAAAAAATAAATATGTGTGTGGGAGAGGAAAATTTATGTAAGTTGGATTTTAAAACTCATTAAAATTAACGAAAATATAGTGAAATTTGATTTTACAATTTTATGAACTATAAGTCAAATCCTTATATGTTTCTGTGTGGGGCAAATTAATCTCAGAGCTCACTAAGATCAAAAAATGTATAGTAAAATTTGATATTACATTTTTATAAATTATAAGTTAAACCTTTGTCAGTTGCATTAAATTTGTTGGTTGTTCTAGACAAGGTTTTTATTGCACACGGTAAAGTGGTCTATCTTTAGTGCTTCTTGCTGTACTTGTAGTTGAATCGTTTAAATTTGATATTGACAAAAGATTAAGCTAAAAATGATTAGGGATAATATAACTTATAGTCATTGCTTTTTTTGTCATTATTAGTTCTATCATTGAACTTTGATTAATACAATTTAATCCTTATAATTTATTGAGTTAAGGAGTTATAGAGATTTGGTTGTGTTAAGTTAAAAAATTTATAAGAATTGAGTTATTCTGAGTTAAAAAAAATTCAAGGATTAAAGGAAAACTCATAAATCAAAAGTTATATTTTCCAATTGATTAACATCAAATCAGGATCGTCCAATTTACTATACACTATCCAGATTGGTGCTCATCGGCACTAGGTCCGTGGCTTCCATATTCCCTCTCTCTCTCTCTCTCTCTCTCTCAGTGTGTGTGTGTGTGTTTTTTTTTAACAAGTGCCTAACAGACTTTAATGGTTAATTTTGAATCTTTCAGAGCTATGGAGGATACTGAGTTCCTTGAAAATTCTTTACGCTATCAATAGAAGTAGTCTCTCCAGTTTTATATATTAGTCACCCTCTAGAATAAATTAAGGATCCTATAAAATTAGTTACTTTTTAAAATTTATATTTTAAATAAACGTAAATTTGTAAAGTGATTTTAGTTTTAGACCATTTTTTGATGATTTAACTATACATATATATATATATTTATTTATTATTGATGAGGTAGTTAAGAGTGTTTTCTATTTAAGACCGAAGAAAGTAATTATTGGAATTTGCTGAAAACAAAACCAACAAGGTTAATTAAGCAATAGAAGAGGTTTTTTTTTGGCGAAACTTTTGCATTATGAAGAACTACAAGTCTTATGTGTGTATATTTATTTTGATACCCCAACTCTTATATATATACTACTTTGATCCTATTTATAAATCACTTTCAATATATTTTATCAGTATTAAGAAAAATCTCAAAACTTATTAACTATGTCTTAAAATTTAATGAGTTCTCAATTTTACTTCTATTAAATATACACATTTCAATAATATTTTTTCTTTCCAACATTAAATGGAGGGTAAAAAAAATTTATAATAAAAATTTAATAACATGATTTATAAATAAGACTAAAAAAATTCTTCACTCTCCACCCTATAAATAAAACTAGAGGGAATATATATATATATATATATATATTATGAACAACATTTATATATACTTTTGGCATGGCTCTACATCCTATATGAAAATTAGTCTAAAATCTTATATCCATAAGTGAAGTTGTCAATTTGAATTACTGCTGGATAGTTGTTTAATTAACAACTAAGTGGAAATAATTAACTTTGACAAAAAAGAAGCAATAATTAACTATGGTCTAGCAGTAATTAACATAAGACTTTAAAATAATTTTGTAATTTCAAGTGACTTTTCCGTATTCATGTTGCTTTTAGGAGTCTTGAGTGTGACTTTCCCTAACTTTTATTTCTTAAGACGTTTGTTGTATAAACATGGTTGATGTCACATGCATGTCATGTTATTGATTATTTAGATATAGTAGACTGATGTCACATGCATGCCTTGTTATTTATTAATGTAGGTATCCGAGAACCTTGAGGCCCTTGACATACTTGGTTTACTTGTGTTTTAAGCTTACTATGTCAGCACACATAACCAAGTAACATGAATATTTTGTAGAAAACAATGATAAAATACACTGCTTGACGAATTTGGGAAGGGCTGTGAGAAGATGGGTTCTTAAGAATGCTCTCAACATGAAAGGAATCTTAAGCTAACACGACCTTAAATTTCTTGAACACCACCTACATTAATAACATGACATGTACATGACATCAACCATGTTTAAATAATTAACCTATCAAGAAATGAAATATTACTGGTCTAAATAATATTATTTCTGTTCATGAAATACACAAGAGCCGAAGTTTTTCATAATGCAAGAGTTTCACAAAACATACATATCTTGTTCCCTAATTACCCTTTTTGGTTTGGTATTCACTAAATCACAAGTCCTTCTGTGGATAGTGTAAAAGTGTTTCTTCTCAAAAGGTCCAATCCAAAAGAGAACCTATCAGCTTACCCAAAACTTCCAAAGTGTTGCCTTCTTGCTTCCACCTGCAGAATTTCAGAACAAAATAGAAAGAAATGAAATTAACCATCAAAGTATGTTCAGGAGTTGAAAGAAAGGAAAAGAGAAGAGAAGGTGGGGCCCACACTTTCTCTGTCTCTCTCCTCACTTTCTCCTCCATTCACTTGCGGGGATTTGAGTCTATTTCTTTGGACACAAGAAAGCTTCAAAATTGTTTTTTTGGCATATCAGACAGGATCACGAGATTTTGCAACTGGTTACTGTTTTATATTTTTTACCTAGTCGCTCGAATGAACTGAGAGTTAAGTGGTCGCCCGAAAAGTTGTCACTTGAAATTTGGATTTCTGAGTGAGCTCAAAGTCACAAACATCACCTACTTTCAAATCATTATCCTTACAAAATTGCTTCCATCCCCAAGTAAATGCAGCAATTTGTTGTTTATCAAAACTTCTGAATGCATACCCAACAGTCCAATCTTTATCTTGGACATGAAATGTGACACTCTTAGTCCTGTTATGAAGATGAGCTTTTGCAAAATCTATGGGCACATGCTGCCAAAGCAGGTGAAAACAATCATTAGCAAGTAATCACTTATTGAGCAAGAACACTCCAATCAAATAAAGGAGTCGTGTTCATGGCAATATATGTCAAAAAATTAAGATTAGACACAACTTGAATTTTCAATTACATATGGACACTTTTAGCATCGACATTTTGGGATGATGGTCTCTGTGTTTTCTACTACTTTGAAACATTAAAAGCACTAGGTAATCAAACTATATTTGGGTAAACTCTTAATACTGTACTTTACCTTAGTTTTTCTTAACAAAATACGTTGCTTTTTGGTCAAATTCAATAAATTGAAACATAACACACTGGTGTTGTATAATAAGTGGGTTGGCTACATAAATTGTATAACACCATTGCCCACTATCAACAATCAAACCTTACAACATACCAGAAAGTTTAGCATTGTATAATCTAAGCGGGATAAGATTTATTGTTGTTGTTGAAACAGACACAATAGTATGTACACTAACATAATAGGCTTAAAGCACAAGTAAACTGAAAATAATTGTTTTAATATCATGCTAACACGAGGAATGAGTCAATGTACAGTGTGGCTCCTTTTGTACATCATATACTGTTTATAAAATTATAGAGATCAAATTAAAAATTGAGTGAAACTAAAGAGACAAAAGTATAACTGTCCGCAAATAAATAACATCGTCTTGACCATCCTACCATTTATCTAAATTAAAAAGGTAACCAATCAGTCAAGGTTTCCAGCTCTTAATTCAGCCTCCTCTGCATAGCTTCTTTGTTCAATTTACCAACAAAATAAAATAATTTTGTAAAAGCACACAAACAACTACACTGCAAGAACAAAAAATAAAAATAAATAAATAAATAGAAGGCTTACCAAGTATGATGTGCCATATATGTGAGTGTGTGTCATCAAAGCCACAAAACGAGGATTTTCAGATATGGAAGAGCTCTCCTTTTCAAGAGGTGGATCTTGCATACAGCTGCTCTGCTCCTTTTCAAAAGCATTAACTTTCAGATCTCCTGCAAATGAATGCAAGATTACAAGTCCTCACTTCACTTTTAACTAGAAATCATCCAAAGTAAATAGAACTAAGAATTCATGAGAACTTATCAACATATAAACCAATGTACAATGTACAAAGTTAGTACCTTTTTCAGCATCTCTAAAAATATGTACTTTGAATGAGAGATCAATGATTTCAAATACACAAACATCCCCCACTTTCAAACCATTTTCCTTCACAAACTTCCTCCAGCCTTCTCCAATTTTAGGAACTTTAAACTTAGCAGGCCAAGTTCTGCCATCCAAGGTCTGAAGTTGCACAACACATTCTTCCTTCAAATGTTTTGCAGCAAAGTCTTTTGGCATTGACTGTGAAAAGAAGATTAAAATTTCGAGAGATAAGAAGAAAATTTAACTCTTGCACCAATCAAGAGCTGCAAATAAGTGTTTCAGTTTTGGAAGAAGATAACTCAATTCTAATAAAAAGCTCACCAAGTAACAACCAGAACCGATATATGAACGCTGCATGACTAACGTGAAAAAGGGATTATCATATTTGAAAGATCTGGCAACATCCAAAGCTCTGTTCTTTTCCACGGCAGCTAATACGTTTTTCTGTCTATGCTCAGAATTCACACATTTAACTTTGTTGAAAATTCTTGTTCCCATGGTGTCTTCTGCACAATTTTGAGTGGTGTCATAGAAAATTTTGATTTTTAAGCGAACTTGATTGCACACAAGACAATTCAATCCTCAAATTAAAAAGGTAAAGCAGATCACAAAAACACATACCTTCAGATATTTGCTCAGAAAATTTCAATTTTGCTTTGGTTGATTTCTGAAGTCCTGTTCCTTGAAATTGCCTTCCTTTAGTCTTCACACCCACCAGCTGATTCTGCAGACTGAAGTTTCTCTCCTCAGCATCTTCATCTGTAGTACTTCTCATTTTCTTATGAGGCCTAGAAGAGACAAGGGTGTTTGTGTTTCATGCCTGGCCTTTTCGTTTGGAGGTGTCTCATCCAAGATTTCAATTATATCATCACTGAGATTATCAAGGCTGTCCTCTTGACTAGAGGCATCCGTTTCCATAGACAAAGGATAGTCTATTTCTATGCAACTCTTGTCAATTATAAGTACACCAACCTGACAAGTTCCTTCATATTTGAACAAAACCAAACACCCTTCATCTAGAGAGTAAAAGGTAGCAAATTCCTTCCATCCTTTTTGAAACCAAACCTCATTATCATGCTTCGTCCAATACACTTTCCATTCTTTACCATCAGGAGGCTTCAGATACACTGGGTTGGGCAAAAGTCTTCCATATCTCCGTGTGAATTTGCTTGGAATCATCTGTGAAGAAGTGATAATGAGTAACCCATAGTCTGGAAATGTGTGTGTGTGTTCATTTATCTGCAAGTACAACAGCTCTGATTCTGTCATGTTGATGAAAAATTATCCTAAAAGGAAAAAAAGTACAAGAGGAAAGAATGTTGACTACTTTTGAACTTAAAGATTCTATATATTCAAGAGCAAATGCGATGTTATAATGTTTGTTTGAAATAACTAAGACTCCAGAATCATAATGAATATATCAATTCAACTTCACAGCATCCCTCTCTCACGTAACCTTGAAGATATTTCAATTTAAAGGCAGCTTGATCACAAATTTAAGCATAAAAGGTCCATAAGAGACCAATCCTTTTCAGTCCAATGTCAATGAAGAAGAGTCAAAGAGGAAAGCAAATAAGAGTTCAGCGTTTCCATTTCTGGAAATTTTAATTCTGTCAAAAAGAAGATGATTTTTATAAACAAAGATGCAGTTGATCCAAAGGCTAAACCCTGTTCATATGATCACAGAAACACCCCCAAAAGAAAAAAGGAGCAATCTTTCGCATGCATTGGGTAAATAAAGCTATAAAAAACCAGATCATGGAAAAGGGGAAAAAAAAAAGGGAGGAAGAAGCATCATCAAAGGGAAGAAATGCTTACAATGGTTTCGAGATTGGTTTTGAGGATGACTCTGAAGAAATGGACGGGGCTGGACGAGTGAGAATGAGCAGCCATGGCTATGCCGCGTGTGAGCTTTTGCTTCAGAAGCAAGAAGCTTGCATCAGCACTGTGTGCTGTGGCACAGACATGGTTCCAGCATGCACTAGGATTATATTAATGACCCTCTCTAGATGGTACGGATTTCGTGCTTTTTGTCCTATACTCTCTCCCTTAAACAGATTTTTTTGTGTTGCTGTAATTAAAATAAAAAAAACAAGGTTTAATGCTATCCACTCCTCCTGTACGGATGACAGGAAAGAGAACATACATTTGTAGTGAATTCCATCATTTTTATCCATTTATCTCTGTTCACTGCAGAAAAAGTTGTTAAACATTAAAATATTTTATTTTTAATGTATATATAATTAATAAAGATAAAGTTAGAATAATGTTAAATTTTTAAATGAAGTTAATAAAATTTAAATTTTTTTAATAAAATATGTAAAAATAATTTATAAATAAGATGGATAGGTATATCATATATGTTTTTTTTAAAATAAGTTGCAAGTATCTATTTAAAAAATTATAAAGTTAAAAACTTAAATTATAAATAAAATATTTAAGTTCTAAATAAAACTATCAGTTTATAAATATCATTTGTAACATGTGAAGTTAAAAAAAAACTTAATTTTATTATACTTTTCTAATTTTATTTATAAAGTGGGAAAAAAATTAATTTTAATTCTATTTATTTGCTATCTTACGAGAAATTAGCTTCTTTCCTTTGATCCAATAACTTTTAGTTAATGTTCATTATTTCACATTTTACATACTTTGGTTGCAAGTGTACATCTGGAATCCAAGACAATAGCAAAAGAGGGAGAGAGAGGATTGAGAACCCATCTGTTGTCTGTATTCTTTCTTTTTTTGGTAATCATATTATCTCTATTCTTAATGTTACTTTATAATTTATACTATCTGATTATTGGATACTCCCATAGTAAAAAAATATTATTCCAATCTCTAGGGCACACTCTAAAATACAAAGTTTTATTCTTAGTATAAGGAATTTGATGAAGTATTCATTATAATTTTTTAATATTATTTATATATAAATTCATTAAATATGAAAGAAAATATAATATAAATCTAAAAAATTTTCATTTAAATAGGTGTATATTGGAAGTTTATTATATTTTTAAATAAAATTAATGATTTAATTATCTCTCCTTAGGTTTGGTGAAGTAATTGGATTTTGTTATAATAAAGACCAGAAGGGTATAAAGTTTTTTTAACCAAATTATACCATTAATTAGTTAGTTAATTATTTTTAAAATAACATTATCTTTCCAAGTCTATACTTATTTAATAAAGCGTCACACTTAAAGTTAAAAGAGTTTGAGTAGTTTAGTTATTAAGGGTGTCTTGGGAAAAACTCATTAATTAAATATTAAAAAATTAAAATACCTTATATTTTTAAACATATAACTTTAAAAAATATCTTTTTTTTAATAGTGGGAATATCACTTTATAATAGTCTATTTGTGAATATATATATATATATATATATCATTCTTGGGTTGGCCTATATAAATTGGAGGAAATATGAATTTAATTAGATTTAAACTATCTTCATGTAGGCTAAAAAATTGCCTCTAACACAACTCTTGAGGATTGTCAGGTAAACTTAACCCTCTAACCCATTTATTTTTTCATAAATTTTAGAAAAATATACCTGAATGATGAGTTCTAAGTTAATATTATTTCATGAATCATTTAAATACATCAAAATATTAACCCATAATTAATGATAAAGCCAAGACCCAAATGTGCAAGATAATTTAATTTAAAAATTAATAATTTTGTTAAAAATATTTTAAATAATTAAAAATAATAATTACATTTAAACTAAAATTGTAATAACATAAGTAGATTGATCTTATTTTTCTTTCTAAAAAATTATATTGAACATGTTAATACGGTCTTTTATATAAATATACTCTTCATATCTTTATTTGATCATTAATATATTACATATCTAATAAGCTTTTGAGTTTGAATATATATATATATATATATATTTAGTTCAGAGTGTGTAGAATATCAAGAGTGGGGGAGTGTAAAGTCGTAAAATTTACATACTCTATTTGTAATTTTTTCAAAGAGTGGGGGTGTGTTACATTCTAAAATTTCATTCTTATTTTTTGCCAAATACAACTAAATAATTTGCCTTCAACTATTAAACACTTACCACAATAAAAAAATGTCTACCATGATAATAAAAAGCAAACCATATTTTTCAAAATCCTACCATAATAGAAAGGGGCTACCATAGTAGTTAAGAATAAAAATCATTTTTTATGAAGCTTATCAAAATAGAAAAAGTTTTTTTATAATAAAATATTTCTTAAAATAAACTACCATGGTAGAAAATGATCTCCCATGGTAGAAAAGGCTTAAAAATAGCAAAATAAGTCTACCATAAAAACTAATGTAAAATAATAATAAATGAAGTGAACCTACTAGAACTCCATTGAAAACCAACATTCAAAAATCTATCATTTGCTTTAAAAGTCATAAATAAGCATGAAGTATGGTTGCTACGGCAGTTCAATTCCAAACATTATACCGAACACAAATAATAGTCAATAAAGTGACTCAATTGTATGCCCATAACAAGTACACTAAACTCTAGTCAGATAAGCCACATTTCCTAAACATGGATCTAAACATCAATACCCGAAATGAGTTTGAACAATTCTTTTCACAATTTAATACTATGATCCAACCATAGTCCACTCTATACACTTGATCACAACACATCACATCAAACATCATGCAACAATCATATTCTAAACAAGGGAAAAGTACAGCCACCCAACACTATTCTATAATCATAACTAGCTAATCAAGATAATCCCAAAAATTTGATCATATCATCAACATTTCAAATAAACAATCAGGACCATAAGGGATAGTTAGAATCCTCATGGTACAGTATGCTAAGTTAATCAAAGGCTATGAGGGATAGATAGAATTCTTATGGCACTATATATGAAGGTAATTAAAATATAGAGTATACATGCACAACTATAATCATAGTTATCCTAAGTTAGCAAATATACATTACTTAACTCAAAAAGAAGCAAAATAAAAGGAATTAGTGCCTCAAACACCAAAACTAGGCCTCTAATACTCCTCATATTGAACTTACTCCTATATAAATGTTAACTACAAGGAATGAGATACAAAGGTTTTAGTAACCAATAATAAAATGCTATAATGCATGTAACGCGACAAATCATGGATTGGTAAGTGAGAATACAAGAATATTTTTTCATACATATGAAATCTATACAATTTGGACAAAAACAAGTTTGTATAACTACGTCTTATATCCCTCCATACACCATGTCTAGAACTAAGTCACGAGGCCAAAAGTGAGTTGGTCTAAGCTAAAGTCACTTATTAAGTTCAATGATGGCTTACCATGTGGTAGATAATCTTCAAACAAAATCTCTAAATGCTCACATCTCAAAACAAACCCAACAATTCATGCATAAAGTGTTTTCTAAACAAAAGAAATTTCCAGACAAAATATATCTCTGTATAATAAATCATGTTTTCACACATGTTCTTTTCATGCCAACTCACACAAACACAAAATTAATACCTCACTTGGCAATTAATTTTTCCAAATAATAAATGCATATTTTTCTTATCTAATATTTTTTAAATAATAATTCATTTTAACAAAACACACATAATCAATCACAAGGCACACACTATAACAAATTAGTAGAGGTTACTTTTGCTCCAAGCAACTAAAGTTCCTTGGACAAGTGATTTCTTACTACCAATACCTTCAACACCTTTATCTATATATAACATAATACTAAACATAATTAATATTTGTAATTAGGCACTAATTACATCTTAATCTAGGGGTAGGTTAATCAATATCATTAACCCAACACCTCTTCAAATACTCAAACCCTCAATCCAAATCATTCCTATTGTTATTTCACTTTTATCACTCTCATTAATTCTCTAATTATCATAATTAAACTCTTTGAAAAACTTTTTGTGCTAATTAAATCCCAAAAATCTAAATTTTGACCCAAGCCTCAAATCATTATTCCAACAATCTCTAAGCATTTTCCTAAACCTAAATGAACTTCTAATTATCGTAAAAACACCTCCAAAATTTGGATTCATAAAAAACTTAACAATAACAATTGAGGATTTAACCCTATAATCATCAAATTTGAATTTTAACCTCAAAATCATGTTCTAGAGTGCCCATTATACTTCCATTAACCTCAAGAACTATATTCAATGTCTAAAAATTCAAATCTTCAACCCCACGGGATGACCTTAACTGAAAAACTAAATAGAATAGGAGAGAAATATGCTAGGAACTTATTGATAAGACATATTATTTACACACTTTTTTTAGTTAAATAGGGCCATTTTATATGTTCATATACTTCTATATGTATTCATATAGCATCCTTAATGCAAAATTGCCTAAGTGTTGAGTTTTCATGTATTAGAAATTTTTTGGTCATAAAATATACTTCTTCACCAATGTGAGGTTAATCTTGAGAATTATATATTTTGATGGGCTAAGATGATTAGTCAAATTAATTTTTACTAATTCATCCTAGGTTAGAAGTTATTAAGAAAATACAATATTTAAAGTTGTCTCTCTAAGGAGTTTATATTTAGCCTTTAATTTTAATTTAAGTGTGTGCTTGTCTAAACTTATATCTTATGAGGCTTTTATATTCATTTTTTCTTAGTCATTTTAACATCTTGGATGAATTAAATATTTTTATCTTAGTTTAATGTCATACTATGATAACTTGATTATTTGATTACATTGTGACTTAAGTGAATAAATGTGAGAATTGAAGACATAATTCAAGGCACCCAAAGAAGTCTTCTAAAGGGAAAATGTGGCATGACATATGTAGATTTAAGAGGGTGTAAATTACATAACATTTGGAAAAATTTAACCTAAAATCAATTGAGTAAATGAGAGTAATTAAGTAAATTTATATGGTGTGTAGTTACAGAGAGCTAACATATATTTTAGACTATGATTTCAATCATTGGATTGGGTCCAGAGAAAAGTAAGGCTACCTGACCCTTGAAAATGAAGAAAAATAAGCAGAAATGGCTCTGTATCACATGACGTGACGTGTGCACATGATATTGTAACGCATGAGCCACCACATAGATTAAGTAAATTTATGTGGTGTGTAGTTACAGAAAGCTAAAATATATTTTAAGTTATCAATTCAGTCCTTGGATTGGGTCCAGAGAAAAGTAAGGCTACCTGACCCTTGAAAATGAAGAAAAACAAGGAGAAATGGCTCTGTATCACATGACATGGCGTGTGCATATGATGTTGTAATGCATGAGCCACCAAGAAGTAAGGGAGGCTTCTCTGTACCATATTCCATAGCACATGGCATAGGTATTGCGATGCACAACCATAATTATGTAAATATAAAGTTGTGACAGACACAAAAAATAGAAAGAAAACAAAAGAGTAAACAAAGAAAACATGAAAACCTCTCCTAGGACTTGGGATTTAGTGGTATTGGGAGTGTTCTGAAACTTTCACACACCAAAGTAAGATTCCTAAGCTTTTTTCCTCTCTCCTTGCAATTCTTGATGTTGAAAGTTAGGGTTTTCTTGAGAAAGATGAATTTTAGTCTATAGAGGCTATGGGTAAAAAATCCATTGATTTAAATAGAGTTAATGAGAGTTATTTAGGTTATTTAAACCTATCATTTATGGCTTTATGTGCTTTGACAGTTGGGAGCCATAAATACACGAAAATCCTTTATAAATGAGGTAGATGGAGTAATATGTCTCTATTAATAGTTAGTTGGGAGTTCAATGACGTTAATGTGAGTTAAAGGAAACTAATAAACTTTATGGGTACCTTTATATATGAGGAGATTAAATTTTGAGAGTGTTAAAGTGTTGAACTAGATATTGCAAATTATCCTAAAAAGGTTATTGATAAATTGTTGGTGTGAATCAATGTAGAATAATTATAATTTGGCACAATTCAAGCTTAATGGAAGCTTTGGAAGTGTGTAATTAAGGGGTATACCTTTGACATCTCAAAGGTTTGAGGTAACTGAGAAAAATCTTTCTTGTTCTTTAATGTGTTAATTGATTTATGATTTAAATGTTATAATAGAATTGTGTAAAATTATTTGAAATGCAAGTGTGGTGTAAAATATTTAAAAATCATATATTATGTTTTTTTGTGGAGTTCAATGACATGATTCGTGTGAAGTTTTATGAAATAGTGTCAATGGAGTTCAATAACATGATTTATGTAGGGCTTTATGAATGTTTGCAAGTGGAGTTCAATGATGTGATGTGTTAGTGGAGTTAAATGAAATGTGCATAATGAGGAGTTCAATAATTGTGTGAAATGTGGAGTTCCACGAATGTTTGTAAATGGAGTTCAATGATGTAATATATTGTGGAGTTTGATGATGTGTTATTATGTGTGTGTTTGTGTGATGAGTATGTATAATGCAAGTATGATCAGAATATTAAGTTTTCTTGTGTAATGATTGCTTGCATGCTATAAGAAATTGTATCTTTATACACTGCATGATCATAAGAGGCAGGAGTTCACCTGGAAAGAGGAGTAGATAATTAAAATTCACATGGTAAGGCTACCATTGGAGCTCGATAGTTTGCCTAAATTTATTCATATTTATCATTTATCATTCTACTTGTTCAATAAGGAATTGTCCTATTGTGTAATAAGGGATTTGAACCTCCTCTAGTTTCTACTTGTTCGATGAGAAATCTAGTTTAGGAATAACAATACCCCTCGTGTGAGATTTGAGATAAATCATGACCCACAAGTGAGTTAAGCAACCTTGATCGGGTAGCTTCTCAAGTGTGAATGGCTAAAGTAGTCTCATCATATGGACAATCCTATTGTTTAATAGCTATGGTTTCATGTCGAAGGTACAAGGAGGATATAAAAAAGATGTGATCATGCACAATTGTATATTGTGATAAAAAGGCACATGATTGTCTATAATGTGTCCTTTAAGATAAAATCATGTGATTAACTTTGTAATATTATGAAAATTAATTATCATGTTGTTATTTCATAACTTTATGTCAATAATGATGAAAAATGCAATTATGTGTTCTTAAACAAGTCCAAGTTGATATGAGTATGACAATGAATTATCACTTACATTTAAATTGATTGATTTGTACTGGCATAAGTTATAAATACCTTAGTTATTAAGTAGTTGCACTCACCTCTTTCTTTTCAATATTATAGAAGTTAGCTCATTGGGTCAAAATCAAGGAAAATAGATTGAGACTTAGGATTTCGATCCTAAAACTGTAAGCCTCTTTTATTTTTGAGTAATATATGCGTATAATTATGGATGATGTTGCCAATTAGGAGTTTTTATGTGTGCTTATTTGCATTATGTATTGGTTAATGGTAAATTATGTATTTTAGACCTTAAATTATGTTTACGTCTACATTGTAAAATTTAGAAAGGGATAAAATACTAGTGCAAGTAAGAAGTGAGTAAAAATGTGGTTGTCGTGGAATTATTATGATGATTGTCAAATTGAGTCTCTTATTCTATTTTTGTTATTAAAAGGTTAAGCATTGAAAATGTAGTTAATGTGTTAAATTTGAAATGTGGTGTATTGCATAGGTCCATTATAGTCCATTGAATTTGGTCTAGGGTGTAAATTAGGCTTTTGGCACTTAGATTTAATATTGGGCACCCAAGTTGTATTTAAAATGTAAAACAAGTGAGTTAAAAGATGGGTGTCTAATTTTTGACTGAAAAATTATTCAATTATGAATCAGTACCATTAGTTAGAGTTAAGAGAAAAGTCTCTGTGAATACTTAGATTGCCTTAATTGAACATCAGATAGAGAAATGGGGCACATCAGAAGTTCGCCCCCAGTTGCTGTTATATGACAACAACAATGCTATCAAAATTGCATAATGTGTCGCAACTCATGACACCTAACCGTGGCATATGGCACCTGATCGTGGCATATGACACAGAGGCAAATGTGCTGTAGTACACGTAATACATGCTACAGCATATCTCTGCCTTTCTATAATGTTTTGTTATTTCTAACTATTGTTCAAATGCTTTGACCCTTTTGGATTCACATACTTCCACAAACATCTTTAACTTTGATTTTTGAAATGTAAAGGCATAATGAGATGTTTTAAGTTAAAAAATTGGGATCCTCAATTTATAAAACTTACAAACTTGATAATCCTTTTAGGCTAGTCCTAAGATTACCTTAGATTTTAGAGTTAAGGGTAGCTTAGTAAGGATAACCTTATTAACTTACTAGAGATTTTACAACTTGATATTGGTTTCTCTTATTTTGAGAACTGGTATGTGAAAATTATGATTGTTATTGTGGCATTTGTATATATAATTGGCAATTATCATTATACACATATTGTTTCCCTCTATGAGGTAGTGCTAATTTTTTTATGGGATTACTTCTATTTTTAGGAGGGAAGAATGGTCTAAATGAGAAATATGGCTAGTAATATCTCAGCAAATATGTTGAGACAAGATCAAGAAGTCTTAATATAAGTAAAAGAAGATATGGTCTCGAATGAAAAAGAGTAAGTAGATTTAAGATAAGGTTTGAAACAAGTTGGAGAATAACCAAGATCTTTTATGGGCAATGATGATATATTGCTTGAATTGAGAGCAATCATGAAGATAATTGAAAGAAGAATAGATAAGCATGATAGAATCCTTATTAAGATGCCCGATGAAGGGTTTAGTAAAACAGTTGAGAAGACCGAAGGAAATCATGAAAAGAAGGAGAAGCCTGAGGAAGAAAGGCATGATGAGATGCTCAAGTATATGCATAGGCATGATAAAGATAAGTACTATAAGGAGAGTGCACCTAAGAGGCTAGCATGTTCAATGAGGCCTAGGAAGAAAGAACATGAAAGCTCTATTAATCTCGTACTCAAGAAGTTCACAAGATTCAATCCTCTATACTTTGAAGGTTCTATGAAGGATAAAGTGAGGGAGAAATGGATCAATTAGTTGGAGACTATTGCCTCAATTGGACATTAAAAGGGGAAATAGGGTGCGTCGACGGTTTGCCCTAGTTGCTATCATAAGATAGCAATAATATTGCTAAAATTATGTAATGTGTCGCAGTACACGCAACACATGCCATGACGCACCTTATAATATTATGAAAAATTTAACTTAAGGTTAATTGAGAAAATTTAACTTAGGGTTACTTGGATAATTAAGGACAAATTAGATAATTGAGAGTTAACTCGATTAAAAGATAATGTATGGATGGTTAATAGTTCCATCGAACCCTAATTAGGGCCTAGAATTGGACTCTAGGTAGTATTGGGCCACATTTGGGCTCAATTAAATAGATCATGTTTGAAACCTTAATTTTGGGTCTTTGGTTGTAGCTAAAGCTCTATTTTTAAGCTTTTAGATTTGCATTTCAGCTTAAAAAATCAAAGAGTTTAGTGGGATTCTGAAGGTAAATAAGGAGAGCTCTAATAAGGTTTGTTGTGGACGTTCAATTGAGTCTATTTGAATCTTCTAATCAATTGGCTTGACCATTATTAGTGCATTGAGCTTATTAGAGGCTCCATTTGATATTCACGGGTACTTTTAATTGATAAACTAAGAGTTGAGGTAGCTAAAAATTTAATTATAGTATCATTATGTCTGCAATTTCACTTTAAGCATTTTTATGGATAGCTTGAAATGAGCAAAATGAGCTTATAAATAAATATGGTGATTTTAAACTATTACTAAAAAATAAAGCATGCCTCATTGTGATGAAGTGCTTAGTGATTATATGTATATAGATGTTATGTGGTATTTGAAATATAAATTATGGGCCTGTATTGGCTATGAATTGATTATATGATGATCTATTACAAACTATGATAAGCATGCAAGTTTTGGACATTATGAGGATGATGAATTATCATGATATGCATGAGTTTAGATTGGCATATGTTGATTAAACTTGCATAAGCATAATGGGTGGGAGTTCACCTTAGTATAGTAGAGAGATTATGAAAGAAAATCTACATGGTGTAACCTCCATTAAGTTTGTACATAGTGATTGGTATACTTAGTTACTATATGTACTTAATATTGCTAACAACTTATAGACAAGGCTTGATTAGGCACAATGCTCAACATCATTGATCCTAAATTAGATGGTATGGGTTGGGCACTTATGACACCCCAAAATTCAAGTAAGGGGACTCCATGGTCTGAAAGTGAGTATGGAAGCCTTTGGTTAAGTGAACCCGCACAACTGGAGAGTAAGGGTAGTCCAGTCACATAGGCTAAACTTATATGAGATAATAGCCTATGAATTTAATTAAATAATATAAGGAGTGGTATAAGGTGATTGCATTTGATCATGCAAAATACATTATAATGATGCATTGTGCATGATGTTGGTTTGTCTCATGTGAAATTAAATGTTTAATTGTTATTAATGCCATACTTTAATATGCTTGATTAGATTACTTGGTTATTGAGATATTTATCTTACTCTTATAGTTTAATGTTTATAAGCCAGATCAAGCTAAGAGCAAAGGGAAAGCCTCTGAAGCTAAAAATTAAGTAGCTAATTATAATATCATTAGTTGTATCTTTTATGTGTAATTGGACTACAATATTTGCCAACTAGAAATCTTTCATATTCACTTATGTTCATTTAAAGTTCACTTGCATGGTAGACTTAAATATTAATTTTAGGCATTTCTAGATTGTTGGCTGTAGTAGGGTCTAAACCCTTAATTTGACTATGGTAGTGTGCCAATGTACTTTGAACAAATATATTTTGATTATTTAAATGAGTTTTACATGTTTTAGGTGATTATTTAGCTTTAACGAAAATAATTGCATTTTCACCTTCTTGTAATGTGCCTTATTGTGGTTGAGTGATCAATTCTTGTATAAAGATTTATTCGATACTTGTGACTATTTAGACAAGTGTATTAAGACTTATTGAGTGTGGTTTAAATCCTTGTATAAGCTAATGGCTTATGATGTGAGATTTGGACATTTTGTTGATAGTTTTAGAGGCAAAATGTTAAATTATGGTCTTAGATATCTAAATTCTTTGTTTAATGTTGGATTGATGTGAGACTAAAATTATAGTTAGATTATGAAATTATTAACATATGAGCACTTGAATCACCTCAATCAGAGATTTGAGTCAAAAGTTATGCACATTATAAATTCATGGTTGGCAACTGTCATGACACATGTAGTCATAGCTTTGGCCGCAGCTTATAGATTGTTGGTAGCAGCCAAAGGAGTTCCTAAAACCATTTGACCATAATCAAAAGAGAATTAGGTACAATCACATCTTTATTGGAAGTGTTAGTTGCAACTTAATATTCTTTGGCTGCAGCCAAGTACTCTTATTAAGTGAAAATAACCATTTTTTTCCTCATTTTGACTTGTTTTCAATTCTAATTAATTTTCATGCTTTTCAAACACTTTTTACTATGATTTATAATGGCTAAATGATCTTCTAAACTTAGTTTTGAGATTAAATGATCTATGAGATCTTATTTTTATAAGGTTTTCTTATTTAACCTTATGAGTTTTCAAAAAGCCAAGGTTGATTTTTTTATGCCATGATATCCTTTATTTTTTATTGAATTGGTTGTAATTACTATTGTAATTCTAACTTAAAGTTAAGTGCGTGTTAATATATGTTTAATTATTGAAGGTTTTACATACTTTTACCTTTCTACATTGCTTTGTTGTCTCCAATTATTTTGCAAATGTTTTAACCCCTTTTAGATTCTTATGCTTCTGTGTATATCTTTAACTCTAATTTTTGAATTGTAAAGGCATATTGAGATATTTTAAATTTTTAAAACTTGGGATTTCCAATTTGTAAAACTTATAAACTTGGTAATCCTTTTAGATTAGTCCAAAGATTGCCTTTGATTTTAAAGTTAAGGGTAGATTAGTAAGGGTAATGTTACTAATTGTCAAGGGTATTGGATCAAGTCTAACTTTAAAATTGTCACTATTTCCCTCCAAATCTAGAGTTAGTTTCAACCATGTGGACTATTAGTTGAAGACCACAACTACTTGACAAGTTTCCATTACTTTTCTCTCATTTTTCCCTTAGCCAAACTCGTGCCTTTAGCTCTTAATTCAGATTCTCTCAATTTTTCCACTTTCAAACAATTTCTCTCACTTTTACTTTTTCATTCATTTTCTTACCCAATCATCCACTCATATCTCTCTCAATTCAAAACCAAATCACACATGACCATTCTCATTTTTTGCCTCTTTAAAATCTCATTTGAACCCTCTCTTTGATTCAAGGATTGAAGGCTTAAATCAACTATAGAAGAGAACCAAGGGTTTGGCCTACTTGGAAAGGACTTGATGATTGAAACTATAGTGATGAAAGGCTAGAGATCATGGAAGATTCTTGGAAGGGAGATGGGAGAGATGGAGTCCACATAATCTTCACTTGGCTAAGAGCCTTATAACCCTAGATTCTCTTTATTTTTACTTCAAGTTGTAATTCTAGATTTAAGTTACAATTTGATTGGCTCTTGACTCTAATTTGAGTTCACAATCTTTTGTAATGAGAGAATGCTTGTTGACTCTAGTCTTTTGCCTTGTTCAATGCTATGAATTTTAGCCATATTAGTTGAATGCATAATTTTGTGTTGAATTAATATGATTTGTCTTGGATTTACCTTTACATAATCATGTGAGCTAGTTCATTGACTTGTAATAGGGTATTACATACTTTTATGATATTTCTATGTCAAAGTCATGCTTGGTCATGGCAAGAGTTGGAGGGAAAACACTAGGAGCTTTAGCCAAGACTATATTCACCTTAATCTAAAGAATTTAGTTTAGGTTAACTAACTAATCCAACTAGATTTAATTGAATCTAGGAGGAACTTGACTTAGTGAGGAATGGGTTATTAGTTACACACTTTAGTGGGTAATAAAATCTCTAACATTAAATTCTTAAGGATCTCCATAATTGACATAAGGTAATTCATTCCATTTACCTACTCTTTTATCTTAGTTTCTAGTAGTGTTTTTGATAGCTTAGTATAGTTCAAACCTCAAACACTTGGGTAATTTATTCATTTGGTAACCTCGTAATTAAATTAGGCGACTCACTAAGAAGATGACCTAGGGCTGACCCTTTGCTATATTAGGGCTAAAACTAGAACTATTTTGAAGCATGTGTGATAGCTCTTATCACTTATCTCAAATGATCTCCAAGCTCTAAACCTTTCTAAAGCTCTAAGAAATTGTGTCCTAACAGAGTCACCCCTTTGCTTTCTCCTACTTCTCTCACACATTCTAATCTAATTTTTGGAATAGTCTTTTATCTACATTTTCAATTGCAATCAATCATGGCCTATGTATTTTACAATTGCAGATGGATGAATTCACTTAAACTAGTCTACCCTCTCTGTTTAACCTGCATGGTTTGATCACAAAAGGTGATAAACATAATCATCATGCACTACTTAATCCATCACTAAACTGTAACTTAACTACTCTAAGTCCTAAAGAACCAACACATTTAGATTCCTATTTATTTATTAACCTTAATAAACTTTAAATTAACATAATCTCACAAATAAATCCTCAATCATACATATTTCTCTCGATTAATTTCTTAATTTAAAAATTAGGATGTTATAATGTGCCTTTGCCCACCCACACAGCCATACTACAAGGTAATTTTGCTATAATATTTGTACAAAATATATGAATTAAGCCAGCTAATAAGTCATGACCATATGGTTTATACCCACAAAATTCCCCCTTTTTTCCTTTTTTATTTTCTTAAAAATAATATGGGTTAATTGGGCCAACCTTAACTCATCAGGGTTAACCTATATGATTCATGGGTTTTATGGTTTAGGCAAGAAAAAATTCATTTTTATTTGGATCTTTTTTTTCAACCTAACCTAACCCTTATGACTGGTTATGTAGGCCAACTTGTATTCTCGGCTTTACTTGCAAATGCCATTTGGGTACTATTTTTAAATTTAATTAGTATATAAATAGCTTGGTGGGAAATCACGAAATCACAAAATTAAAAATGTAAAATATTTTTAAATTTAATTAGCATATATTTTATTTGTCTTCCAAAAAAACTATAAAACTATTTGATATAGTATTTTTTATATTTTACTCTTAGAGTGTGTTTGGTTAGAGAAAAGGGGAGAAGACATGAGGGGAGTTGCTCCCATTCTTTTGTTTGGTTGGTATTTAATTAAAAAAAAAAGCTCCTTGTTTGGTTAAAAAATTGAAGGGGAAGGGACGAGAGAAATTCTCCTCCCCTCCCCTCCCCTCCTAACCCTTTCCTCCAATTTGAGGATTTTTTTGGAGGGAAGATGAGAAAGAAAATTATAACTAAATTATTTTTATTAGTTTAAAAATTATAATGTTTATATAAAAAAAATTATACATTATCTTCCCCACTCTTATAATTAAATAAATTTTATCACTTTATAAAAATTAATGTATAATTTTTATTGTCTAAAATTTTAATATTTTTTCATTAGATACACTGATAAAATATAATATTAATATATTTATTCTTCAAAAAAATATCATTAATATAAATTCATATCCTTGAAACAATAAAGTTACTAAAATATAATACAACTATTTTTACTAAAAAATCAAAATAAAAAATAAAAATTAACTTAAAATTGATAAGAATAAAATTATCAACTTATTATTGGTTCTCCTCCCTTTCTTTTCTAAACCAAACAAGTATTCATTTAAATATCTCCCCCCTCCCCTCCCTTTTATCCCTTGCTCTTTCTATTAAAATTCCTTCTCTCGCCTCACTTTCCTTTGAACCAAACACTCTCTTAAGGGCTTTAAAGTATTATTCGCACATTAATGTGATGTACTCATGATGAATGATAAGTAAATTTGGTAAAGTATATCATATTTTTATATATATTAATAATTATATTTTTAATCACTGCAATAAACAAAATATTTTGAAACAATTAAATTGAGTCTTTTATCGAGTCCAAAAAAAAATAAAATTCAATGACTTTCCTTCCTGGAGCTTTCCCTCCTCCTTCTATCTATTACACAAAGTAAAGATCTTGATCGTCCGTAGTTAATATTTCAATTTTTTTGTTCTACATTTATTAAAATAAAATTATAAAAAAATTAATATTAAAGTTATACTATCTAGAATATATCTGAATAATCAATTATAAAAATTAAAAAAATTAGATTTAAATTATCTATATTAAATTTAGATCGGCCAAATTGGTGAATAGTTTTACTAATTTTTTTTGTAATTTATGTATATTTTTTATTTTAACAAATGTAAAATAAAAAAAAATAAAACGTTAAATCTGGACAGTCCTCCAGATCTTTACTAGGTGTAGTGGAGGGGAGGAGAAAGGAAGGCGCAGAGAATAAAGCCAGGCCTTATAATTATAAGTTCACAATGATTGAGAATGTCATAATGAAACAACTTCAATTAGTGTTTAAATAGTGTAATTTTTTTTCTTAACGAGTTTTTTTTTTTGTTTCAATGGATTTTTCATAGAGAGGTTTTAAAATATGCACATTGTTTAGTCAATCATGGATATCCAAGGGAAGTTTTATAAATATTATCATATTTTGGAGAAGTGTATAATCTCCCAACTCATGAATTTCAAAGATTTAATTTATGAAATTTATGAATCAGAATGTATATAAAAGAGCCTTGCTATTAAGTGCAAAAACAATCACATGTATCAAACGCATAAAATATACTTTGATTCAAGAAAATGTACATAAAAATAAATTAGTTTATGGATTTGTTAAATTTCTTGAGTTAGTGTTTAATAATTAGAAGCCTATAAATAGCTTAAAGCATACACATCTCTGATTCAAGGTGAATGAAAAGCAATCTCTCTTCTTTCTCTCTAAATTTCCCTTACAAAGTTGCTTATATTCCTGTAAGTTTTAGGCTAAAGTATATATTTTATCCTTTAATTTTACACAACATTTTATTTTAATTTCTTAACTTTATAAAGTATATTTTTAATCATTTAACCCTAATACTGTTAATTTTATTTCAATAATTTTTTATATTAAACTTTTAAATATTGACAAAATATTTTTAAACGTTGACATATTAAATTTAATTTTTTTTCAAAATAACAATGATAGATACAAAAAATAATCATTTGAGACTAATGTTAGGATTAAATGACAAAAAAAATACTTTATAAAATTAAAAATTGATATTTTTAAATAATTAAAATATTTACAAAATATTTTTAAATGTTGATATATTAAATTTAATTTTTTTCAAAATAACAATAATAGATACAAAAATAATCATTTGAGACTAAAAATGTTAGGATTAAATGACTAAAAAATACTTTATAAAATTAAAAAATCAAATTAAAACTCTATATAAAATTAAAGAACTTAAAAATACCTTAACCTGAGTTTTATAACATTTAATTTGATACAATATTATAGTTATACACCTTTCTCACATTAGCGGGATTGATATGGGGGAAAAAATAAGAAAGGTGATTTCATTATTTTTTTTTATGATGAATAAGGTTATGACAAGAATTTTTCTTTTTTTTAGTGGGACAATGACTTTTGACAGATGGTTGGTGAAAAATGCCATCCAGCCAAAACATCTCTGAAAAAAATTCAAACCAATTTATAAAAACAAAAGCTTTCACATTCAACTAACATGACCATTATGTTAGTTTCTTATAACGTGATAAATCAATGTTTAAATTTTTATTGAGATATGCACTCACATTTTGAAATGTAGAATTAAGATAATAAAAGATTACATGTCATTTAGTGATCTTGTCTCTATCACCATGTGTTGTTGAGCCCAGCTTGAAGAGCCAATGATAGACTGGATTTGATGCCATTGATATGAAGAAAGGTAAAGAATATAGAAGAGAAGAGAAATAGAAGATACTTAGAGGGAAAGCGACGGGAGACAGAGAGAGACGTTGAATAATACTCTCCATTGATGTCAAGAACTAATTACAATTGAGAATACCCAAGTATTTATAGAGCATAGAGTCTAATTCCCCATGATGGTCACTAATGATCACTAATTGCCATGTCGTCAACTATTATTTTAATTTTACACATCACATTTTATGTTTTGACTATGCCTCAAGCTCAATCAAAATTGTCTCTAATAAAAAAATATTTGTGCACCAAAAAAAAAAAAAACCCACATTCAAAAGCCCCCTCCCTTTTCCCCATTTGCAAGGACTTGTGTTACTAACATATTATAAGTAACTAGAACTATGGTTTCAAATACAATATTAGTCTGACTTGTGTTAGCTAAACTGCAATTGACACATTAAATATCATGCAAAGTTTGTGATCGTAAAAGAAAGTAAGGATTGGCATACTATAACAAGCATAGTATGAAAATTTAAGTCAACCTATTTAATTGAACCAATAAATCATTAGATCAATGTCATAACCAATTTAATAAAATTTTTTATTTATGACAGATTGTTTATTATAGTTTTGATTATTAATCCTTGAATGAGTGTCTTTTGACTAGTTTAATGACCGACATGAGCTTTCAATACCTTGATAACAAGCATTTCATATAGTGTATATGGTTGTACTCCAAAGTTGTTCATGAAATACGCCAAGAGCTAATGATCTTTATGTCTCACAAAGCAAAACATATTCTGTTCCCTAATTAAACCATACTGGTGTTCAGCAAATGACAAGTCCATATACAGCGAAAGAAGTTATTCTCAGAAGTGAATCTCAGGACCTAAGCTGCAATGAACTGTGTTGGCTTCCTGCTCCCCAACTGCACAATGTCAAAAGAAAATTGAAAGCAATAAAACATTCGAAATCGACTGGTAAGTTTTGAGTCACTGAAGAGGATTTGAGTCTATTCTCCACCCTTGAAAGTGTGATTTGAAGAAAGTTTCAGAATTATTGTCCAGCAGATCAGACAGAATAATCCATAATTTTGTGACTGAATTGGTTTTTCTCTTTACCTGAGCTCATGGAGTAAACTAGGTGTTTTGTGGCTCGTAAAATTATTACTCAAAATGTATGTTTGACGCCCGGAATGAGCTCAAAGATGCAAACGTCACCTACTTTCAAGGCATTATCCTGGCAAAATCGCTTCCATCCACAAGAAAATTCACGAACTTGACTTCCTGGATAAGTTATTCTAACTACGTACTCAACAGGCCAATCTGCATCTTGTACAAGAAGTTTGACACTCTTAGTACAGTCATGAAGATGTGTTCTTGAAAATTGTGATGGCACATCCTGCCAGAGAAGGAGAAAACACTGATTAGAAAGCTACTCAACACTGATTATGAAGCAAGAACACTCCAACGAAGGAGTCATGTTCATGCCAGCATATGTCAAACATTTAGAATTAGACACAATGTGACACTTTCATCGCATGGAACTTCCAAACATTGATGCGGAGATGGGAGTGTCAATTTTTTCTACTTCTTCAGAGGCATTACTTGGTAATCAAAGCTTTTAGGGTAAACTCCTGTTAAATATTGTTTTCCATTTTAGTTTTTGATAAAATACTTTGGTAGCATTTGGATTTTACATTAAAAATTTCACATTTAAAATTCATTTGCTTAAAATTATTTGTCTGGATAGTACAAAAAAATTTCAAAGGAAAAGGAAAAATGAGCTGAAATTTGAAACAAGAATGGAAGATTGAGAGTGATAGGTTTACAAAAATTTTTTAATTGGTGAAAGATGAGAACAAGAGACGAGGGAAGAGGTGAGAGTAGTAGAGGCACCAACAGTAAAAACATAAAGAGAAAGAGAGGGTTGAGATGATTAGAATTTCAAATAACGAGATTATTAGAGAAAATTTGAAATTATAAAAGAATTATAATAAAAAAAATGGATTTAGATTTGATATTTTCATGCATCCAAATTGGGAATTTGTTACAAATTCAAACCCAAATCCCTATCAATCCAACCGTAAAGTTAGGCTATTTGGCCAAATTACGTTCAATAAAATGAGCTAGACAAAATGGTTATGTATATTTATTAACATTGTAGGCTGAATTGTTTTTAACAAAAAAAATGAGAAATCACAAAAAAGTAAACCACATAGAAATGTTACATATGAACTTGACTTGTTGCTTCCTCAAAACAATATACCAATAGTTACACCAGCAACATTTTTCAAAAACTGAATAATACTACGGGGATAAAAAATATAATTTTTTCATAAATAAATAAATATAGCCTTGGTCATCTTTCCCTTTAACTAAATTGAAAAGACTATCAGTCAAGCAGGTCTTTTTCAATTCTTATTTAAGCCTATGTTATGCCAAGTTCTCACGTTCAATTTATTAAATATCAATAAAATAAAACATTTTTGTAAACATACTCTGACAACTACATTAAAAGGGACAAAAATGCTTACTTAGTTTGATGTGCCATGAATATAAGCATGGGTCGTCTTAACCATAAAATGAGGATTTTCATATTTGAAAGAACTAGTCTGTTGCATACTGCTGATCTGCTCCTTTTTAAAAGGAATAGCTTTCAGATCTTCTGCAAGATTGCAAGTCCTCTTCCTGCTTTTAACTGGAAATCATCCACAGTGAAGTGATTGAATTCATGAGAGAACTTATCCATAGAGAAACCAATTGACTAAGTTGATATTACCTTCTTCTTCATCTCTAAAAATATGTACTTTGAATGTGTGACCGATCAGCTCAAAAACACAAACTTGACCCATTTCAAATCATTTTTCATTACAAACTTCTCCCATCCATCTTCGATTCTTGGAATCTTATACCGGGCAGGCCAAGTTCTCCCATCTAAGGCCTCAAGTTGCACAACACCACAGTCTTTCTTCAAATGTCTTTCAGCAAATTTGTTGGCACCACCTGTGAAGAGAAGATTCAAAAATTTCATTGGCATCAAAAGCATTGTTTTAAGAATTGGAACAGACTAACAGTTGGACCATGGACCAGAGCCCTTAACAGCTCGATTGGGACCAAAATAGATTATATCTACATGTACATTTGATTTAACCAAAATCCATCTATATTTGACAAGTTTTAAAATTATGATTTATAATATTGTAGATTTATGGTCATGTTGTCTAAATTTATAACTACATGTATATATTTTGAATTTATTTCTTATATATATATATATTATATGCATTTAATATTGTTTTTTATTTAATTTTTATGCTATTGGCTTGATTGCTGATCTAACCAATTAGACTATAAAAACCGAACTGATCTTTCCAATTTAAGAACCAATCTGGTTTTCAAAACCTCAATCACAAAAGATAATTCTTGCTGCAACCAAAAGCTTCAAATAAGCGTCCAATTTTCAGATGAAGCTAAATAGATTCTGATAGAAGGCTCACCAAGTAACATTTACCACTGACATGTGAAGGCTGCATGACTGCCCTGAAAAAGGGATTTTCAGGTTTGAAAGAACTGGCACTGATTAAAGCTCTGATCGTTTCCACAGTAGTCAATGCTTTCTTCCTTCTATGCTTGGATTCAAGCATGTTGAACTCTTGGTAAAATCTCCTGCTTCCCCATCATCTGTGACATTTTTTAGCAGTAATGTCATATAACCTTTTGGTTTTTAAGCCAAACTCATTCCATTCCAAACAAGACACAATCAATCCACAAATCAAAAAGGAATAGCAGAACAAGAAACACATACCCTCTGGTTCCTGCTTACAAAGCTTCAATTCTGCATTGGTTGATTTCTGGAATTCTGTTCCTTGACACTGACCGGGATTAGTTTTGAAGGCCACCGGCAAATTCTGCAGACTCCTCATTTTCTTACAAGGCCTAGAAGATGACAAAGGTGTTTTGCGCACAGCCTTTCGGTTTGCAGGCATGTCATCCAAGGCTTCAACAGTATCATCACTGAGATTATTTTTAGATGAAGAAAGATAGTCTATTTCTAGCGCGCAGTTATTGAATATGAGTACATCAAACTGACAAGTTCCTTCATATTTGAACAAAACCAAATGCCCTTCGTCCAGAGAGAAAAGGCTAGCAAATTCCATCCAATCATCTTGAAACCAAACCTCATTATCATGTTTGGTCCAATGCACTTTCCACTCTTTCCCATCAGGAGGCTTTAGAAACACTGGGCTTGACAAACAACTTCCATATCTCCCAGTAAATTTGTTTGGATTCCTCTGTGAAGTTGTGTTTGCTAGTAGCTCATTATGCCAATATGCAAGGGCCATTTGAATTTCAATTAGACATAACTGATTATGAAAATAATGAATTAATATGATTAATTTTAATTATAATTTATTATATTATAACGCAATTTATTTGGATATTGAAATTGATTTCAGTTGTACAAATTACCATAAAAGACATTACTTTTTAAAATTAAATTATTGATAAAGTTATATTTAATATTATTAAATTTGTTAAATTTTTTTAAGAAGTAAAATATATTATTTAACAGTAAAATTGAATTTATAAGCAACCTATCAGAACTTATTTCAAAATGTGATTTTGGCTCAATAATCAATTATAAGATTTTTTTGGCAGTTTGGGTAATTGTTAGAAAAATTGATTATTTGGCCCCAAATAATCGATTTTTTGTCAATCCAAACATGCAGTAAGTTCACATATGAACTACAAGTACAACACAACAAGTTCTTTATTCCTCATCAAAACTTTACTTCTGACTTTGATTCTGTCACACGTCTATAAGAGCAAAAGAATGCTGAAGGCTTTTGAACTTTAAGATGCAATATTGAATAGGAAATGCGATGTTCTGATGTTTGTCTCAAGTAGCTTGGACTCTAGAATGAATAAATCATTTCAATTTCACAACAGCTAGACATCGGTGTCTTATTAACATACTTTGCTGCTGTAATTTTTGTTATTTAATTTCAAGTTGCCTTCTACCCAAAAAAAAAAAAAAATTCACAACAGCCATCTCTTTCCCTATATATATATATATAGATATATCTCCATATATATGAAAAAATATAACTTTTAATCCCTATAATTTTATTGTATTTTGGTATGAGTCCATGTAATTTTTTTCATTATTTCATGTCCCTCTATTTTATCCTATATATTAGTCTTTTTACTTTTGAATATACTGAATACGACCTTGATGTGGCACTTTAAAATTTTTTGACCTGTCATACAGAAGGGCAAAAAAGGACCCAAATCTCAAATGACAAAGACAGCTCGAAAGTGACCCCACTTAATCAAAGGTTATTAGGGCATTAGTGTCACCTCGTCATTTTTTTGGGTATATTCAAAATAAATGGATTAATGTTGTGGACAGGATAGACTAGAGTGCCTAGAACAATGAAAAAAACTATAAAGACTCATGCCAAAACATGTTACAATTACAGGGACCAAATTTTTGTTATCCCTCTATATATATACGTATATGACGTACGTACATTCTTAAGGATGATCATGTAGCTATTTCAATTCAAGCACAATATTGTCTTCTACTTCTTGATTGCCAATGCAAGCATATAAAAGATCGATCAGAGCTGATTCAGAGGCGAATCACCCATTCCATATATGTCAATCAGGAAAGGGGGAAAAACTGCGAGGTTCAAGTTTCCAATTATTATTATTATTATTATTATTATTATTGTTATTATAAACAAAGAGACGGGGATTAAAAGGCAAAACCCTGTTCAGCTTTTTCATGGCAGCAAGCCCAGAAGAAAAAAGGAGCAAGCCTTCGCGCACATTTGGGGCAAATAAAAACTACGAACATGGAGAGAGAAAATGGGAAAAGAAAGCTTGAAGAGAATGAAAGAAAGAATGCTTACAATGGATCCAAGATTGGATTTCAAGATGATTTTGAACAAATAGATAGGCCTGGATGGGTGAGAATGAGAAGCCATTGTTTGTATGGGCTTTTCTTTAGAAGCAAGAATCTTTCCTCCTTCCTCAGTGCTCTCTGTTCATCCAAGCAAGCCTTTTCATTTTTCCCACAGCGCCAGCTTGAATTTTGCTTTTCTATTGCCTTCCTCGACTTGCTTTTAAGTAGGGGTGTGCAATATACCCGAAAACCCATCAACTCGCCCAAACCCACCCTACCCGTTTAGAAACGGGTCAACCCATACCCATTTAGTGAGGGAAGGAAAACGGGTATGGGCGGGTAATACCTGTATAAGTATAAACAGGCGGGTAACGGGTTAACTCTCGGGTGGCCCATACCCGCCCGTATATATATTATATTTTTTTTTGGCAAACTTCAATCCAGTGGTCTGCTAGTGCAACTGCTACCGTCCACAGTGATCCAGTCCAAGCTCTAGAGTCAGATTAGAACCCACGCTTCGTGACCTTGTCCAGTTGTCCAAAACTCCAAATCAATCCAGTCCTAAGCTCCACTGCTTCAGAAATCAAAAACCTCGCGGCCTCGCTTCATCATTCATCTACCCGTACCGTAACCAGTGTGATGCCGTGAGATCATCTTCATCTTCGCCTGTGAGAGTTGAGATTGCTTCAGCTATTATCGGTGTTCTGTCCGGCGTCATCTTCGTCTGCCCTGTCGTTTCGTCCGGCGTCCACCACTTCGCAAGTTCGCCTGGCTAATTTCTCCACTGTTCACCTGATCTTCATCGCGGCTTGTGTGAGATTCTCGTCCTTCTTCCAGCTCCAAGCCTCCAGCTAGCAGACGCAACATTCAAGTCCTTCTTCATCGCGGCTTTAGCTAGCACACGCACGCACGCAGACACACGCTCTAGGCTTCCACCTCCAGCATCGACCTCAGCTCTACTCTGCTAGCAGACGCCCGCATACAAACGCAGCAGCATGCTCCAGCTCTAGGTTCGACCTCTAGGCTCCTCTGTTGATAATTGCTTCTTTTCTGTGGTTTTGACTTGCTGAATAGAAAAATAGAAAGAAAAATAAAATTCTGCATATTTGAATGTGGTAATTGATGTTTGATGCAGTCAATAGCAAGTTAATGCCGTCTAAATGCTGTATCAATGCTCAGAAACCATTGCTTCTATGAATCATAATTTTTTTGCTCATTTACTTATGTGTTGATTTGTCTGGTGCATGGCTTTTCTAGCATGAACTGATATGGTCCTGCCATGATTAAGGACATGAAGCACTGATTGCGATCTGATGTTTATGGCCATTTTGAATGTATTATTGTATAACTTATCTTATAATTTTGTTGATATTTTGGTTAATGTGATGTACCTAGTACCAAATGTGTTGTGATTGATTTGATTTGGTTGCTGTATAGTTTTTACTTTTAAAGTTACTATGAAAAATGTGCAAGCTATGGAAGGGGCACATGAATTTAAAGCTCCCAATACCACCACCATCTCAACAGCACCTTTTGAACCTAGAGCTTCCCAAGTTGAAGATGCTCCACCTCCTAAACGAAAAAGAAGTGCAACATCTGAAATGTGGAATCATTATGAAAAATTTATAAATAAAAAAGGTGAGCATCGAGCTAAATGCAACTATTGTGGAAAGAATTTTGCAGGCCATTCTTCTAAAACTGGGACTAAGAACCTTTGGCGACATTTTGAATCTTGCCCAAAGAATCCAAACAAAGCCAAGGCAGGACAGTCCTTATTCTCTGCTTCTTTTAATAAATCAATGACTCATCAACCGTATAATGCAGAATGATGCAAAAAAGCAGTTGCTGAATTCATCATTTTGGATGAGATGCCATTTCGAGTTGTGGAAGGGCAAGGTTTTAAAAAAATGTTGGAAGTGCTTGAATCGAGATTTACATGCCCTTCTCACACTACTATGGCTAAGTTGTGCTACAAGATATATCTAGAAGAAGCAAGACGTTTGAAGAGGTATTTTAAGAAATCTAAAGTTCGTGTATCACTCACCACAGATTGTTAGACTTCAATTCAAAATTCCAACTACATGTGTTTGACAGCTCATTGGATTGATGAAGAATGGACATTATAGAAATGAATTTTGAATTTTTGTGTGGTAGAAAATCATAAAGGGGACACCATTGGCAATGAAATTGAGGGATGCTTATTTTATTGGGGTATTGAGAAAGTATTTGCAATTACAGTTGATAATGCTTCTTATAATGATTCTGCCATTGTATTTTTAAAGAAGCATTTAAAGGATTTGGGAGGTCTAGTTTGTGATGGAGAATTCTTGCAGATGCGGTGTGCTGCTCATATTTTGAATTTAATTGTTTCAGAAGGCCTTAAAGATATGAATCAATCTATTGAACTTATTCGGCATGCAATCAAGTTTGTTAGATCTTCTCCTAGTAGGCTTAAAAAATTCAAAGAGCTTGTTAAAAAATTGAGAATTGATTCAAAGAATCTTCTTACCATGGATTGTCCCACTAGGTAATTTATATTATTATTAAATTATGATTGTTTGCATTATGATATGTAATTTTTCCTAACATTTAAATCTTTTTCTTGTCATAATAGGTGGAATTCAACATATATCATGTTGCAGAATGCCGTTAAGTTCACTAAGGTCTTTGATAGAATGGAGGATGAGGATTAAGATTACAAGAACTACTTCAAAAGGAAAGTTAAATTGTCTTCCAGCTCAAGCTTTGTTGATAGGATGGAAGAGGAGGATGAAGATGAGCTTAGTGATCATGATGGTGATGAAAGTACAGTTAAACCTCCTAATGCTTATGATTGGAGTGTGGCAAAGGAATTTCTTACCTTTTTGGAGTTGTTCTATACTATGACTCTTCAATTTTCTGGATCAAATTATGTCACATCAAACACATGCTTTCAAAATATAGTTGCAATCAAAACACGATTGGATTCAATTGCAGTTGAATCTAATTCTTTATTGAGTGACATGGCAGAAAGGATGCAAAGTAAGTATGACAAGTACTGGGGAAAGGCAGAAAACATGAATCCATTATTAGTAATAGCTGTGATTCTTCTTCCTATATACAAATTTTCTTATGTTGAAGTTGCTTTTAAACATTTTATTGGTGATTACACGAAGAGGGAAATGATGAAAAAGAAAATTATGGGGTTTTTGCATCGCTTGTTTGATGAGTACTCTGCAACTCTAACAGCCAGTGGTAGTGAACCATCTGAAACTGGTATAGAGATGGGGGATAGTAGTGCCAGTAGTAGAGGGAAGCAAGTTCCTCTATCTTCTAAAAAAATTATTGATGTGGCAATGCAAGATTTTTTAGCCACTGCAATGAGTAAGCGTCCAAAGAAACCAATTTCAGAGGTGGAAGAGTACTTAAATGTAGAGTTAGTTGATGCTTGTGATGATAGTTTTGATATTTTGGCATGGTGGAAAGTGAATTCTTCCAAGTATAAAGTTCTAGGTTTGATTGCACGTGATTTGTTAGCTATGCCTGTCTCCATAGTGTCTTCGGAATCTGCTTTTAGTACTGGGGGTCGAGTACTAGATGCTTTCAGGAGTTCCTTATCTTCAAAAATGGCTGAGGCACTCACTTGCACACAGAATTGGTTATCATCAACATCATGCACCCCATTGGAAGAGATTAATATTGACTATTTTGATGAGACTTTACGTGCTGTTGATGGTAATAATAATATGAATAAGTTATTTTAATTATATTCATTTTAATTCTCCATATTATATAATATATATTATTATTTACTAATCTAATTGTTTTAATTTGTCTTGTAGAGGAAGAGTCAATAGCTCAATCTTCTGCTGTATCAAGTGACTCTGAAGAAGATAAATGAGGATTGATGAGACTGGGTTTTCACTTTAAAAATTAAAATTATTGATCCTTGTTTATTTAGTATTTGTTGTTAAAATATTTATCCTTATATTATTCAGAGATTTAAACTTTTAGAATGATGCTACTTGAGCACTTATGTTAAGTTCTAGTGGAATGAAAATTATATATTTTTATTCCTTTTTTTTTTAAGAAAATGGGTGTTGTGGGTAAACGGGTGACCCAAACCCGCCCAGACCCGTTTGCACCCATTTAAAAATGGGTACAAACGGGTATAAGCGGGTACAGGCGGGTGGCCACCCATTTGCCCATAACGGGAGGGTAACGAGTACAGTCACGGGTGGACCGTACCTGCCCGTTTACACCCCTACTTTTAAGCATACTACAATAAAATCTTCCATCTTGTTGGGTAAGAAACAGATTTTTTAAAGCAATTAATGCTATTTTTCTAAAATACTCTTATGAAAATATTAAATTTACTTTTTCTCCCATCACTTTACTCACTCAATTAATATGTGGGCATTTATAATGCTGCCATGCATTAAATGAGGGCGAAATTTTGTTGGAAAAAAATGATATTATAATATTTATTATATTTTATATTTAAAAGTAATATCAGTAAAACAAAATATACATTCCCCTCTCTTATTTGTAAAAACACATTTTAAAAATAATTTTTAATTTAAAATATAAAACACCTTGTGATATTTAAACTAATGTTTCCAACTTCTTCCAATTTTACCCTTTATTAATAATGTGAAAATATTTAATATAGTTATATTATTTTTAAAAGTAAAAAAAAGAATATATCTTATTTTTTTATGATATAAAAATTAATTTTTCTTAATATGCATAAAACCATGAAAGTATCTTACAATAAAACTGAAAAAAAAGTATTTACTTATACAATTTATGTATATTTATCTTGTCATAATTTAAAAATGAATTATAAAATTCCTGTATAGAGTGTCACAAATTATTCATGATTCGTAAGGTTGTTTATAATACTATAATATTGTATATTTATTCTTGGCTTAAAAATAAATTGCATGTGTGCTATTTTTTGAATTATAGGGCCATGATGTAAGTTGTGCAAAGGAAAGCAAATTAGGTTATGTCATATAACAATAATTCTTCACACCTGAGTGTGAGGTCTTTCAATAGGCAATGTTTTTTAATAGCCTAATGTCTAAATCTACATGAAAAGAATGTGCAATGAGCCATTCAATGAGATCTTGAATGTCTCTCATATGACTAATAAGAGGGTGACGCTAAGAATGGTCATTTTTAGTGAGAGAGAGAGAGAGAGAGAGAGAGAGATACACTAAATGACAATAGGTGTTAACGGTTGATGCAACCAGTATGATGGTCCAGATCTTAAAACAATGGTTTTTTAAGCTGAGTTGGATGATTGAATTGGGTGTTTAGTGGCTCCAAAGATTGTAACTTGAAATGTAAGTTTGAACTCTGTTTCTGGAATGAGCTCAAAGACACAAACATCTCCTACTTTTAAATCATTATCTGCACGAAATTGCTTCCATCCCCGAGAAGAAAATTCATGAAGTTGACATCCATGAGAATCTCTTCTGAATATGCAACCAATAGGCCAAGCTACATCTTTTACAACAAGCTTGGCGCTCTTAGTACTCTTATCAAAATGTGTTCTTGCAAATTTTGTTGGCACATGCTGCCAGAGAAGGTGAAAACAATGATTATCAGGCAAAACACTTATGAAACATATGAGTCATGTTAATGTCAGCATGTCTTTTTTGTTTCTTTCGATCATCGCCAATTGAAGGGGGGGAAAAACACCTTACACTGCTAATGTTCTAGTGAGAGCAAATAAGCATTTTAGAATATCAAACATTTAGAATTAGACACAATATGACACTTAGCTTCAATTATGCAAAGAACACTTCGGGCATTAGCTGAGATGACCCTGTCATTTTTTTTTTTCTCTTGAGAAAATTAATCCGCATGTCTTTATAATTTTCCTTAATTTTAAATTAATTTCTTATAGTTTATTTATTTTAATCAAGTCATCATAGTTTGATCCATTAAATGTGTTAATCCCTCAAAGTTAAAATTATTAACTTTCCCAAAACAAATATAATTTTGAAGCTTATAGAAAATTTGATTTAATACTTTTAGCCCAAAAAGAAAAAAAATTGATTTGATACAATGTCTATATTTTTATTAAAATTTTTATGAAAATAATATATATTATTTCAAAGACATAACCTAATTATGTAAATTTTAAGTTATAAAAATCATGTAATTAATTTTATATGTATATAATCTTTTAATAAAAATATAAAAGTTCTTAATTTCCTTTTTTAAAGGAAAACTTCAAAGACTTTAATCTTTAAGGATTAATAAATCTAGTATATCAAATTATAAGGATTTAATTAAAAAAAATAAAATCTAATTCAAAATTAAGAAAAACTATAAGAACTTAAAAAATTAATTTTATATTTTTTCTTACTTTTTCAGAGACATTACTTGCTAATCAAACTTTTTGGGTGAATTCTTGCCAAATATTATATTTCATTTTAGCTTCTAGGGTAAATTTAAGTTCTTTGGCCCAAGTTCAATACAGTGAAATAGAAAAATTTGTTACTTCTAAATTTAGAATTGCTATTTTTAATATAAACGAGTGAATTTGCCACCGAGCTATCTGTTTATACTCTTATTTTTCAGTCATAAAGACATTCAATGCAATAATAAGTATAGCAAATAGTAGGGGTGGTAGTTGCACCAAAAAAAAAAAAAATAGTAGTAGTGGTAGTAGAGAAGGAAAATTCATACATTGGATCCAAAGTTTCACTCAGTTATTAATTTGGTACTAATTTTTTTCATTTTTTTGGCCAGCTCTCTATTTAATTTGGTACTTATAGTTGAAATTTCATAATTGAGTCCCTAGAGTTGAAATAACTTTTACTGTAGTCCCTCTCGTCAATTTTCTGTTAACATTTTGCTGAATATGTGATTAAGCTTACTTTATTATCATGCTTTTGCCTGTTTTACGAGCAAAAATCAAATAAATTTAGATCACTATAGCAATATATAGTTAGTTACATCAACAAACTTTAACAAAATGTTGTCAAAATCTTTTGATAATAGTAATTCAATTAAAAAGTAAATAAGTTATAAGGAACAATTACAGATTTTAAAATCATAGAGACCAAATTAAAAATTGAGTTAAAAAACAATAGGGATCAAAAGAATAATTTTTCCATAAATGAATAAACAAGACATCAGTCATCTTGCCATTGAACTAAATTGAAAAGGCTATCATGAACCTTTTTTGTTCAGCTTATTAATTATTAATAAAATCAAACAATTTTGTACAAATCCTACAACAACTACATTAAGAGGAAAAAAGACTTACCAAGTTTGAGCCACGAAAAATGTAAGCATGTGTCATCTTAACCATAAAATGAGGATGTTCAGATTTGAAAGAGCTAGCCTCTTCAAGAGGAGTCTGTTGCAAACTGCTGATTTGCTCATCTTTAAAAGGAATAACATTCAGATTTCCTGAAAATGAATGCAAGATTGTAAGTCCTCTTTCTGCTTTTAACTGGAAATCATCCATCCACAGTGAAGTAAATGGAATTCATCAGAACTTATCCATAGAGAAACCAATTAACTAAGTCAATAATACCTTCTTCATCGTCTCTGAAAATATGTACTTTGAATGTGCGACCGATCATTTCAAAAACACAAACATGACCCACGTTCAAACCATTATCCATTACAAATTTCTCCCATCCAACTCCAATTATGGGAATCTTATACCTAGCAGGCCAAGTTCTCCCATCCAAGACCTCAAGTTGCACAACACCACACTCTTTCTTCAAATGTCTTTTAGCAAATTTTATAGGCATCACCTGTGGAGAAGATTAAAAAAATTTTCAGATCACACAAGAGAATTTAATTCTTGCTGCAACCAAAGGCTTCAAGTAAGTGTCCACATTTCAGATGAAGCTAACTAGATTCTGTTAGAAGGCTCACCAAGTAACATTTACCACTGACATGTGAAGGCTGCATGACTACCTTGAAAAAGGGATTTTCAGATTTGAAAGAACTGGCACTGATTAAAGCTCTGATCTTTTCCACGGTAGTTGTCGCTTTCTTCCTTCTTTGCTCAGAATTCAAGCAGGCAGTACTCTTGGTAAAAATTCCTGATTCCCCATCATCTGTGACAATTTTGAGTAGCAGCGTCATATAGCCTTTTGATTTTTAAGCCAAACTCATTCCATTCCAAACAAGACACAATTCAATCCACAAATCAAAAAGGAAAAGCAGAACAAGAAACACATACCCTCTGGTTCCTGCTTACAAAGCTTCAATTCTGCATTGGTTGATTTCTGGAACTCTGTTCCTTGACACTGGCCGGGATTAGTTTTGAAGGCCACCGGCAAATTCTGCAGACTTCTCATTTTCTTACAAGGCCTAGAAGATGACAAAGGCGTTTTGTGCGTAGCCTTTTGGTTTGGAGGCATCTCATCCAAGATTTCAAGTGTATCATCACTGAGATTATTCTTAGATGAAGAAGGATAGTCTATTTCTAGTGCACTCTTATCGAATATGTGTACATCAAACTGACAAGTTCCTTCATATTTGAACAAAACCAAATGCCCTTCATCCAAAGAGTAAAAGCTGGCAAATTCCTTCCAACCCTCTTGAAACCAAATCTCATTGTCATGTTTTGTCTGATGCATTTTCCACTCTTTCCCATCAGGAGGCTTTAGAAACACTGGGTTTGACAAACCACTTCCATATCTCCCAGTAAATTTGTTTGGAATCCTCTGTGAAGTTGTGTTTTGTTAGTAACTCATTATGCAAATATATAAGTTCACATATCTACTACATGTACAACACAACAAGTTCTTTATTCATAATCAAAACTTTACTTCTAACTTCGATTCCGCCATACTCTGTCACATATCTACAAGAGGATAGCATGTTGGTGGCTTTTGAATTTTTTGAATTTTAAGAAGCAGCATATAACCAAATTCTTCCATAAGCATAACATGCCGTATCCCTCTAAGGGAAACACATTGAAGAGGAAATGCGCTAGTCTAGAGTCAAAATGGAAATATTTCAATATCATTTCAATTTCACAACAGCCATCTGTGTGTGTGTGTGTGTGTGTGTCATTCTCATTCCATCTACCAGTATCCTGGAATCCTGGGTTATTACCATGTCCCACTTAAACTAATCCAGACCCCAACTATGTGGAACCGTTATAACTGCATATCCCGATGCTCAAACTCAAGACTCCAAGATAAGCTAATTCAACCTCCTCAAATGTACGTACTTTCGTATGAATTACCATGTAGCTATTTCAATTCAAGCGCAATGCCTTCTGCCACTTGATTGCTAATGAAAGCATAGCCCATTCCATACATGTCAATCAAAAAAAGGGGAAAAAGTGCGAGGTTCAAGGTTCCGATTATTATTGTTTTTTTTTCCTTTAAACAAAGAAACGGGGATTAAAAGGAAAAAACCCTGTTCATCTTTTTCATATCAGCAAGCCCAGAAGAAAAAGGAAGCAAGCTTTTGCACGCATTTGGGGCAAATAAAAACTACGAACATGGATAAAGAAAACGGGAAAAGAAAAGCTTGAAGAGAATGAGAGAAATAATGCTTACAATGGATTCAAGATTGGATTTCAAGATGATCTTGAAGAAACAGATAGGGCTGGAAGGGTGAGAATGAGAAGCCATGGCTTGTGTGGGTTTTTCTTCAGAAGCAAGAATCTTTCCTTTCTCCCCTCGGAGCTCTCTGTTCACTCAAGCGAGCCTTTTCATTGACTTTGAATTTTGGATTTGTGGCGAGATAGCCATTGTGTGATAAGTTCTGTTTTTTTATTAAACCGTCCGTTATAAATATAAAGCGTCTTCTGGCCAAAAAAAATATAAAGCGTCTTTTATAAAATTTTATATTTTATTATATGTAAGAAACGGATTTTTAAAAGCAATTAATGCTATTTTTTTAAAATGCTCTTATGAAAATATTAAATTTACTTTTTCTCCCATCACTTTACTGACTCAATCAATATGTGTACATTTCCCATGCTGCCATGCATCAAATGAGGGCGAAATTTTGTTGACGAAAAAAAATGATATATTCTAATATTTCTAATATTTTTTATTTAAAATGTAATATGTGTAAAAAAATATTTACTTATATAATTATATAATTAATGCATATTTATCTTGTCATAATTTAAAAATAAATTATAAGACTCCTACTTTTTTTTGACTGGATAAAATAGCAAACTTGACTATGAAATATTTTGTTGACTAAATATTAATTATTTTTATATTTATAAGATTCATAATATGTTAATTTCTCTAATTTTTTGACTTTTATTTTTAATCTTAATTTTAATTTAAGAAGAAGAAGTTAAAAAGATTTTTATCTAAACACACGTAGTGAATAAGGTATAAGTAACTCATTGAAGATTGCACCTTAGGGAAGTTGAAAGGGCTCTCTGAAAAGGAAGGCAACCATATTAAGCCATGTGGAATGGATGAGAGGGGTGAATCTAAATGGAGTATGCCACAAGAATTATTTAATGGATAAACTGTTGCAAATCAAGTCATTGATAGCGCGGGGGCCCATGGCTTGGGGTGAGAATGAAAGGAATATTGGGCCATGTGGAACAAGGGAATCGCGAGAATTCACAAATCATTGCGGCTGAGGATCAAATAAAAGATTTATAACTCAATGGCCTACCAAATCCGTGAGGCTCAAACTAATGACGTGGAACGCCATTCCTTGGGTGTTAGTAATAATATTGATAATATTTTTGCCACGGAAGGGATATTACCGGGGAATGTTTCTGCAGGAAAGGAGCAAATAAAAGACCTTATTTGCATGGCATTAAGATCCAAGCCTCAAGAATGAACAACTTGAAGATGAAGCAGAAGGCTGCGAGGGGACTTTCCAAAGATATGGAGGAGGCTTTTCCTGATCTCATTCCTTTACCTGTGACCAAGGACGGGTGTGCTTTCGAGTACCCCAAGAACATAAGTGGAACAGAACAAGGATGATGTGGACCCTGGGGTTCAAGTGTGGTTGTATAGCGCAATATTGTTTTTTATTTGTCTTTTTTATGGATTTAAACATTACGTGCTGGAACTGCCTGGGGGCAGCTAATAATAATTTTTTTTTTTGAATACCCTCGTGAATTTTACCAAGGAATACTGTGTTTCTATTGTGATTTTGGTTGAACCCCGTGTATCAAGGAAGAGGGCTGATGATTTTGCACCGTTTGATTAATTCACTTTTTATATTTCAAAAATATTTTTTTATTTTTGAAATGTGAAAAGTTATTTAAAATTATTTTGTTAAATTAAATGTGCTTTTAGGAAGGACTTCTTAATTAAATTCAGATGTGAAAAATTGGAAGCTGCAGTTTGTAGCTTTTAAAAAGTGGGTTTGAAAAGTTGGGTGTTTTTTAATTATAATATCTTAATTCAATATCTTATTCTTTTATTTAAAAATAATTAATTTCTTAAAAATATAATTATCATTTTAATAATAATAATTAGGTATCATATTTTTAGCATTATAAGTTATAAATTAAATAATTAATCTTGTTAATTTATAGCATTAATGTAAAATAAAAATTATAAATCTTTATCACATTTTTTAAAATTACAAATTAAAAAAGCATAAATAACTAGAGATCAAGTTTTTGGCATTATAGATTAAATTTTATGTTATTTAAAATCTTCATCACATTTTTAAATATTTCAAATATATTTTATTTATATAATAAAAATTATAAATTATTATAAATTAATATTCTTTTTGATAATTGTACATTTAAAAGTACATTTCACCATCATAATCCAAACAACTTTTAATGTACCAATTGAACTTTTAAAAAATATATTCAAATATAAATTTAGTTATAACAACTGACTTTTATTAAATTAATTTTTGTTAAATAAGCTTTCATCAAATAAACTTTTGACCAACTAAAACCAACGCAAACTTTATTGTATGAATATGTTTTTGATTTTTCTAATAGACTTGAAGCTAGAAGTTTTTCGAGTGAAATTTGGATCCTTTAGCATAATAATATTATTGTTAAAGTTTTTTTCACCATAAACAATTCATTCATGCACGTGTTATCGCGGCGATCGAAGGTGGAAGTTTTTTGTTAAGTACAATCCATGGTAGTTCGAACCAGAGTCTGCGAAAAGACCTTTGGCATAATCTAAAAATCATTGCAGCTGATATATCCGAGCCTTGGATTTGTAGTGGTGATTTCAATGCTTTTCTTGGCAGTGTTGAGCGTGTAGGGGGTGTTCATGAAAGAGCTAAAGGATGTGATATTTTCCAACGATTTTTGTTTGAGACGAGCTAACGTTGTAAAATCTGGGCTTTTATTGGCCTAAGTTTACTCGGCAGAGGGGCACGTTTTGCAATGCCTTGATTGTATGGCTAGGAATATGCAATGGATCAATACTTCCAATAATAATGCTGTGAGGCATTTACCCTAAAGTAATTCCGGTCATCGTCTTTTGTTGATGTAAATTCAGAAGCATTGCAACTTTCAACACGGCACTTCTAGTTTTTAGTATCTTGCATTGTGGGAGACCTCAAGTTCTTTTGCATTGGTTGCTCATGATAGCTGAAAGAGCAGCGAGACTACTCTGGAAAAAAGTTAATAACTTTATTGCCGGTGCTCTAGTTTGGAATAGACATGTGATTGGCAGTTCTACTAAACGTAAGAGATGTCTCGCTGCTTGCCTTGGAGGTATTCAAAAATCACTTAAAACTAAATCTTCTACCTACTTATCGAGACTTGAGGTGGAGCTAAAAAAGGAGTTTGAGATGATTTTGGAGTAGGAACATTGTTGGTGGGCACAATGGGCAAGACGTGATTGGCTTAACTTTGGGGATCACAATACAACTTATTACCACGCCAAGGTTATGCCAAAAAACTAGGAGGAAAAGGGTGCTGGCACTTAAAGGGGATGATGGAGAGTGTTGTTCTAATGAAACTACTCCAAGCAATTGGGCTCAGTTTTTTTTTTTTTAAATCTCTGTTCAAGGGAAGTAGAGATCGTTCCTCTGTATGTTGGTAGGGGGAGTTTCTAAAGGTGCCAAATAATTCTCTAAGTTCATTGGGATCATGCATCTCTTTACATGAAGTTCGTCAGGCTTCGTTTGATATGAAGCCTCTTAAAACCCGTAGCATTGATGAGATTCATGCTGCCTTTTTCAGAATCATTAGGAGACTCTGGTACTTTTATTTGCTCCATGGTTAACAAAGTTTTTGAAGGGCAAGCTTTGGAGCCTGAATTAAATGAACTATTACTTTGACCCCTATAGTTGATAATCTTGAGCGTTTGAAAGAGTTTTGACCATAAGTTTGTGCACAATTCTTTATAAGATTATCATAGAAGTTCTTGCAAATCAGCTTAAAAAAATCTTGTCGGGACTGATTCTTCCTAATCATGCAAATATCTAATAATATTATTGTTGCTCAAGAAGTCACACACTTTATGAAAAGCAAACACAGAAATATGGGATAGATGGTTGTTAAGGTTGACCCAGGAAAAGCCTACGATCGATTAAGATGAGAGTTCATAGAAGATACTCTCTATAACACTAGGCTACCTGATAAATTCATTAAAGCTCTTATGGTTTACATCATGACTTGTAAGTTGAGGGTGATTTGGAATGTGCAACAAATTGGGGAATTTCTTCCCTCTAGAGGAATACATCAAGGTGACCGACTATCTCTTTATATTTTTGTACCTTGTATGGAAAGACTTTCTCAAGTCATTAGTAGAGTTACAAGGTGAGTGGAAACCAATTAAATTAAGGAGAAATGGACCACCTTTGTCTCTCTTTTTTTTTTAACTAATGACTTGGTACTTCTTAGCACTTTTGCAGACTCTTAAATCAAACTTATCAAGAAGATCTAGGATGATTTTGTATTAGCTTGGGCCACAACGTTAGTAATAGTGAAATTCAAGTCTTTTTCTCTAAAAAAATATCTTTGGCTAGTCAAATAGATTGGTGTAACAATGAGTTAGGTTATTGCAAAAAAGATTACTTAGGTAACTATTTAAGTGTTCCTCTCTTACATAAGGGAGTTAAAATTGATACCTACGGTTATATTGAGGGAAGGTGAAGTGGAGACTATTGGGTTGGGCTGCCAAGACCCTTTCACTTACAGGGTGTCTTTCTCTTACTATATCTATTCTACAAGTATTGCAGCTCTATGCTATGCAAACAACAATTGCCTAAGGGCCTTAGTGATCATATTAAGAGGTTGATCAGAGATTTTATATAGGGCTCTATAGATAATGTAAGAAATACTAGTTTAGTGGATTGGGAGGAGCTCTGTCAACCTCAAACGTGCAATGGATATGCTCTGAAAAGATTGTAACCTAAAAATAAAGCTTTCCTTATGAAAATTGGTTGCAAGCTTGCTACCCAACTAGACCTTCTTTGGGTGTGAGTATTGAGAAGCAAATATGGTTGGGATGAGATGAATGGACTTAGGGGTAGAATTAAAAATGGTTCTATCCTCTAGCACAATATTAAGAAAATCTAGCTGGATGTGAACATGGGTCTTAGATAGGAGATTGATGATAGGAGGCAAGTTTGTTTCTAGTTTGATAATCGGCTCACCAATATAGGTCCTTTAAAATTTTTGGCTATTCATGATATCACAGAAGAAGAGCTTCTTCTTGCAGTCTACAACTTCATTTATATTGACAGTAACTACAATTGGGATCTCTTTGGTAGAGATATCCCACATCATGTTCTATATATTATTTAAGATATAAAACCTCTAAGCCTACTTGACAAATAGGCTAAGCGGTTTTGGGATCGGAGCTCTAATCACTATTATAAAATACCCCCTTACTTGACGGTTATTTTAAAAATTATTTAACAAAATTTAACCATTAAGTAATAGGGTGCCATATATTTATTTGACAGTTAAAAACCGTCAAATATTTTGAAGATTACTTGACAATTATTTTAAGATAACCATCAAGTAATCACTTAAACACTACCAACATAGGTGTACTGTAGGAATATACTTGATGGTTATTTAAAAATAACCATCAAGTATTTAGTAATATTTGATTGTTATTTCCAAAAAACTGTCAAGTATGTTTTGAAAAATTCTGTGTGTCAAATACTTGACGGTTATTTTATAATAACCATCAAATAAGTATACATACTTTACGGTTATTTCGAAATAACCATCAAGTAAACTTATACTTAATATTTTTTTAAATAATTGTCAAGTATTTATGATATATTTTTTTAAAATTTGGGGGCTGTTTGAAAAGTAGCATCCTATAAATACAAAGCAATCAAATATATATACCAGCCAGCTAACAATAAAAATAATTGAATCATTATTTATATTGAAATTATAATCCAAATATCTTTAATTTTCTATATCTACCTGTACCCTAAACCCGATGCCATAAAAAATCTATAACTTTATCTACTTAACAAGTTAAAATTTCAAAAGTAATTGGCCTTAGATATAAAATTGACTAAAAAAAATAAATGTGTATACCAAAACTAATTAGGCCTAACCACTGCTGCTGCTATCCACATGTTAAACACAGCCTGAGCTACCTCTTCAAGGGTTTCCTCTATATGTGCAATTGTATACCAAACACAATAGACATCCTCAAAGTACTGTATGCAAAGAGTTACAACAAATTCAAGTTAATAGCTATCTAACAAAAGTTGTTAAAATTTATAATTTAAGTGTCATTAAATTTAATATATACCTTATTAGGTAATGTGGTAGGGGCATTGGTGATAATATCTTTCAAGATTCTCATCAAGCAATAGTTACAGTCATTGCTCTAATTTGGTTGGAGTAGACACTATGAAAAAAAATCACATATCAATAAAATAATAGTTAAAAGATCACAATTTGTTGATTAAAAACTCAGCCCATTAGGTTTACCTTAACTGTGACCTATATCTCACAAGAGTCTAATGCCCTTAAGTTAGGGGACAAGGTCTTGTTAGTCACAGTACGATACAAGACCATAACTCTGAGAAGGAAGTAAAGAATAAATATCAGAAATTCAATATATATGAATATTAAAATAACAATTGATAAAAATTCAACTTACTTATTAAAAAGTTCTACCATAACTGGCCTGTTGCTTAGTTCTTCATTAAGAGGATCAAGATACCAAATTTTTAGAATAACAAGGTTAACCACAATAAGCATCTAGTGCCCCCTAATAAGAATAACAAGTGTTATCAAATAAGTAAATCTAAAAAATATTTACTTGTACTAAAAGTAGCTAGAAAGTGGCTCACCCTTGACAGTAAGAAGCAAGAAATAAAGTATTATTGCTTGCTGCCCTATCCTTGAATTGATCCGAAAGCTGCCTTGCTTGATCTTCAAGAGCTTCTTTTGTAATTTCATTATAGGCAAAGATATCATGGGGATTAATTAGCTTGAATCTCAACTCAAGGCTGCCAGGAATCATAAATGAGGTATAAAGGTGGCTTAGGTGAAAAAATAACTAGGTTAATACACGGATGTGCATACACACATATATAATTTAAGTAATTAACTGAGCATTATTAAAGAAATACATCATGTAGAAGCTTATCAAACTAATACTGGCCATTTTGTATTTGAGAATTTCATTTAAAATTTTATCTCAGATAACTTTAAACAAGCTCGATCTTCCATATAGCCCATCATCAAAATTAATGATATCCCCAATTGCCACTTGACGAGCCATCCTCATTGCCATCGCATATGTCTCAACAGAGGCACGGTATTTGTATTCTACAACTGGCACTGATGCTGTTGGATATTGTGAAATTGTGGCTAACTCTTTGGTATGGCCTCGACTTACCTTTTAGCTTGCTCTTCCCTCTTAGCTACACAACAAAAAAGTTAGATATTTATAATTATATTATAAAATTATAAATGACTATTCAAATCGTAACTTTTTTTAGGCAATGGGTCTTTTGCAACTTTGGTGTTACCACTGTTACAAGGCGGCTAGGCCATGCAACGAAACTCCCTACTGCTTCCCCACCGTATGTGCCTCATTAATAGGAACAGGTAATTGATAGTTGGGGTCGACGACAACAAGTAGAGAAACTCTAATACAGTTAGGCGGGAGGGGATGATTATGGATCGTCTCCCTGAAAATGTTGTACATGTGCCCTGTTGCAATCACTCTACGTTCAGGAGTGTTTGCCAAATAGTTGCAATCGTTCTCACCTTAATTAAACAAACAACAACGATCAATGTCTAAAATAAAAATAATTGGACAAATTCATAAGATAAAATATATTACCTTAAGTAGTTTTTTTGAGGGGACTGTGCAACTATCTTTCTGACTAAGGCTAATCTCACCCAAAGTCCTCCCAGGGACTTGCTCCTTCAACACATGTCAATTAATGCTGCCTGGGCTAGTAGTTGCTACTTCATAATGGCTTGCTCTTCTCTCAGCTCTTAGACCTCAGATGAAAAAGCTGATGTTTACTTTTTTATCTTGCTAAATATTGCTTCTTCTGATGCCAAAGCCGACACCCCTGACACGACCAGGGTGGTTAGTAGTTCTCGACACCCTAGCCAACATATCCTTATCCTCAGGAAGGTTGCCCTGTAAGACTTCTTGAGAGATAGAATCTTGTGTAGAGTTAATATGATTAGTTTAGATATTCATAATTAATTATTAAGTAATAGATAAATATAATACTTACAATCTTTTCAGTAACCTCCTTCACACAGAGGTTGTCAATAATTCCTTCTTTATTAGTACGTGCTAATTCCCAGAGCTTATGACGGGATATGGTAACCTCTGATCCCTCCTCCTTTACTTGTTTTTGCTCAATGCTTGCATACCCAACTTCCCTGCTCTATAAGGATATTCATTCTTCGCTACTCTTTCCTTATTCTGAGCACTCAATTCCTTGACAAGTTAATAACAAAAAATTTTGTTAGTACATACACATACAATCAATAAATAATACCAAACTTGAAATTTAAGAAATATTAATACTTTGAATTCCTTCCCACGCCATGAGACAACAAAAGCATTGCAATCCTCTTGTTTTACCAAAAGGCTGTAATAAGGGAGGAACTCGAGTTATAAGTTCAGCATTAGGATCTTTCAAATATTTATGTGTGATGAAATATCTAAAAGACGGTAATGTCCTCCTAGCCTTTTGTAGGACAAAATCTTGCCTGCTCTCATCAATGTCAATTCTTGACTGCAAAATAAAATAAACAACATATCAAATACATTAATTTTAAAAATAGTTTATACTAAAATATATTTAGTAAAATGTAACTTACCGCTATAGTATCCCAAACAAGAGCCTTCGTGGCTTCATCTACTTTGTGCCATGATTTTACTATGACAGGCACAGTAGTTTTTGCTACCATCCCAATATAACTTATGAATTTTGAGGATTTAATTACTTGCCCTTTCTTGTTCCATTGTACATCAATTTTTTTCCTACAACTCTTGTCTTTGTCACCTCTTCCATTATCGTTAGGCCCCACTAAATGTTATTGTACTCCTGCTCTAGCTTTTTCTGTATACTTAGAACCTCAGTTGAATTTGTAGCTAGAATTGATAGAGAGGTATTAACAAACTCACTATTAGAAGCCATTTATCTGTAAAGGAAGACAATTAAATCATTGATTTACTTAAACAAAATTCACAGAATTAATTCAAACATTAATCAACTTAAATAAAAAGAACACAATCAATCAACTTAAACAAAATTCACATAATTAATTCAAACATTAATCAACTTAGATAAAAAGAATATAATTAATCAACTTAAACACAAAGTTTCATCATTCAAGTTTTCATATAATTTAATTATACTTAATCAAGTTACCCAACAATAATTGATATAAAAATTTTGTCCTAAAAAATTTGATAGCATAATAGCTTAAAAAAAAGAGTTTTTCAAGTTTTGAACTCTCTCTTTATTCAAAAATTTCATCATTCACAAATTCTCATATAATACTTATACCTAATCAAATTATCTACAGCAACAATTAATATAAAAATTTCATCCTAAAAATTTAATATAACTCAATCATATCTAATCAAGTTATCCAATAACAAAATTATCACTATTACCACAATAAGGGAAGTAAATTTTCAACAAATTCATATAATGCCCAACAGTAAATTAACTTTCATATAATCTTAAATTTAATTTCCTCACTAATAAAGAACCAAAAACCAAAGCCTATATACATTCAATCACAAATCATAGTTTTAATGAATAAAAAATTTATATTCCAATCACTAATTCCAATCAAATCCTTAATTACAATCAATTGACGACAATACCACAAGGAAGAATGATAGGCCAACTTACTTAAAAGAGGTAGAGCACGAGGATGAAGAAGAAGAGCAGGGGAAGGAGGAGAGAAGACAACTAGTATTTTGCACTGTTGAAAAGCAAGTAGGGGAGTTTCAAGTCAGATTTATCCTAAATACTAAACCCAAAAACGAATTAAACATATGAAAGAGAAATTAAACTTACATATGAAAGACGGAGAATGAACCCAAAACGCCTAAAATGAAGACTTAGATGAACGAGCAACGCACGAACCCCAAAAAATAGAACCCACGAGCAAAACCCAAGGAGAATCGAGTCTAAATTTGTGTTTTTAGACAATTTTAGTGACAGAAAATGATTTTCAAGCACTCTGGGTGTGTTTTTGAAAATGTTCAAGTTGCAGAAATGTGAAAATGAAAGGTTTTAGAGTGTAAATTTAAAAGAAAATACCTGACGGTTATTTTATAATAATCATCAAGTATTCATTACTTGATACTTGTTATTAAATAACTATCAAATAAAATGTAGACATACTTGATGGTTATTAATAAACAAGCGTCAAGTAATTAATTTTTTATTTTTCCATTTAAATCATATATTTGATGTTTATTTACAAATAGCCATCAAGCACACTAAAATATACTTGACGGTTATTAACAAACAAGCATCAAATATATTTATAAAAAAATCAAATATGAGATGCAGGTATATTTGACAGTTATGTCAATATAACTGTTAAATATATACTAAATACTTGACAGTTGGTTTGAAACAATCGTCAAATATTTAGTGTCTTTTTTATTTGTTATTTTACACTTATAACCATCAAATATAAGGCGTTATATTTAGCTTATTCTGTTATAGTGAATGGTGAATTCTTGCTTCTTGGTGAAATCTATATATGAGTTAATTATGAAGGATGATTGGAACATACAAGACAACAAATGGGATGTAATATGGAAGCATGAAAGTACCCAGCGGGTACAGGTCTTCTTGTGGTTAGCCATCTATGGTGCTCTCTTGACTGATGTAGAATGTGTTAGACGACATATGACTCATAGTGACTTATGCTCGAGATGTGGCACGAGAAGTGAGGATATTGATCATATTCTAAGACATTGTTGTTTAGCAAGTGATATTTGGAGAGTACTCATGCATCAAAATAGGCTGTATCACTTTCTAAATAACTTGTTTGAAAACTAGATGCTACACAGTCTATAAGAATACACAATTGATAGCAATCTTAACTCTACATGGGCATTTATTTTTTGTCTTATTTGTTAGAAACTATGGGATGCTTGTAACAAATTTATTTTTTAGGAACTAACTAGTAGTTGAAGGACATTTTCTAGTAGACTTTGCATTAAAGGGAAGGGATGCTCTTTGCAAAACTCAAGGACGTGGACCAACCAAATTTTCTCATAACATTAGCTATAAGAAACCATCAATAAGTTGGGGGACTCTTAATTGTGATAGTGCTATCAAAAGCATTAGTAGTCAAATAGGTGCAAGATGCTTATTATGAAATACGAAGGGATCTTGGCATCATGATTGTTGTCGCAACATTGGTGTTTGGGCTATGACTGATGGCTTGAATGTGGCATAGGACTATGATTTCAAAAAGGTTAAGCTAGATATTGCCTGTATACTAGCCATGACTCTCCTATCACAAGACACCACGGCTGTGAATACTAACAACTGCTTAATTAGGCAAATCCATTCTCTTCTTCATAAAGAGTGGCAAGTTGAGGTCAATCGCATATATTGGGAGGGGAAAAAATGTGTCGACCTTTTGGCTTCTTTCACTCTCTTCGTGGACATTGGAGTGTATGACTTGGATCATCCACCTAAGACATGAAAAAACTTTTGCATAATGATACTCTAGGCGTTAGTCAGACTTGTATTTGTAGTAACAAACCTTAGTTGGGTTTTCTTTCCTTTTGAGACAAAAAAAAAAAAGAAAAATACTTTTAAAAGTTATCTTATGATAAAAATCAGAGGGAGTAAATAAGTGGAATGGGCATAGAAAATTAACTAAAAATTTTCAATCTCACATTTACATTTTTTAAATCAAACTCATTTAAAAAAAGAAAAAAATGACAGTAAAATCTTTTTGAAATATGCAAATAACAATAAAGTTTCTTAAAATATGATAATTTCTCTTAAGTCTCTTATGACTTTTGTAATATTAACTTGTTATTTGCTATCTCATTTTAATCATTGTTATAAAAAAAAATAGTTATTTTTTAAATTAAAATAATTGCAATTCACAAAACTTAGGTACAAAATTTTGCAAAGGGAAAATTGTAATTACTTATCTTACTTTAGTCATAGTCAAAAGAAAAAATAATCAATATTTAAATTAAAGTAATCATTGATACTTGCAACACTTAAGCTTTTTAGTAATTAAAAAATGTGGAAGGTTAAACTTATCATTTATTATCTCATTTTAATTATTATCAGAAAAAAAATAGTTATCAAAACTAAAATAATCATTATGTTCTTATTTTTTATTTTAAATTTTAAATTAGAGATATTATATTTATTTTACAAATGAAATAAATGTCACAAATATTTTAAAGATTTTATTATATTTTTCAGGCCTTTATTATTATTTACATATTTTTAATTTTTTTTTTTGTGATTTCCCCCCTAAAGAAATTTGTTGGCTGTCAAAAGACATAAGTAACCCCAGACATACATTTTTATTCCCTTGACTTCTCAGTAATCAGTGCCGCTGGGACTTCTAGCCTTCTTCTCTTCCGTTGCTCTCCCCTTCTTCGCACATCAATCATGGCGAAGCACTTCTCTTTCATCTTTTATCTCCTTGTAATACTCTCTCTCTTTCTCAATCAGTTCTCTTCGGGTTCTTTTGTTCGAGCCGAATCTCATTTTGAAGGCTTCGAAGCCGAAGATGACGAGTTCGACGACCAATCCATCGATCCCACTTCTCTCCGATCACCCCCTTTGACGCAATCGGAGCCCCAAACTACTAGACTCACCCCTCCAGATTCCAAGACCACGGAATCTGGTCCCGACCCGGATTTGGATTTGGATTCGGATTCTCAATCATCAGCTTCGGATCTTCCGAAGACATCACCCACTACCACCGCCGTCGAATTCTGGGATGAAGACGAATTTGAAGGCTTACCAGTGGAGCAGCCCATTCCGGAAATCTCCAATACTCCGGAAGATTCCAAACCCGCGGATAATAGTTCGGATCCTAAGGTCTCTTCGAAATCTGGGGATGTTAAGGGTTCGCGCTCGTTTACGATTGAGATTGTTTGCGGGAGTTTTCTGATTATGTTTGCGGTTAATTACTTTACTGGGAAGCGCGAGAACGAGAATATAGCTCTCGCCTGGGCTGCTCAGTTCGCGACGAAGGACTCGATTTTCGAGAAAAATTTTAGTCTTTTGGGGATCGGCGAAGGCGGTGATGATGCACCTTTGTTGCTGAAAGAAGGGCAAACGGTGTTCAAGTTCTACGCGAGCGGCAGAAGGTATTGCCAGGGTTTGCTGGCTACGATGGAGTTGAAGAGCAGGCAAGATCTGATATCAAGGATATACAATATGATTGTGCCTTCTAGAGATGAGATTACCTTTGAGGTAAATATGAACGATGAAGCCATGGATCACGTAGTGTTTGCAATGGCCAAGAAGAAGGCAGCGAAAGCTATGCAGAAGGATGTGTGGGATTTGCAGAGGTTTGCGGGTCTTGTTTCACCTCCCAACGGTAGGAAGTGGGTTGCTGATGAGTTAGCTGTTATTTCAGAGTCAAAGGAAGTTGCAGGTGAATTGATTACAGAGGCTGTGCTTGAGCAGGTTTGAACTGATTTTGTTTATCTTTACAAATTATTCGTGGTGGATTATCATGTTTTACTGTGCATTTCCTTGTGTGATTTGTTCTTTTGTTTTTTATTATATTATGTAGTTTATAGAATCCTATGCTTAAATCCTATGTCGTTCTTTATGACTTATAAAACTTTTTAGCTGGACATCAAACTTTCCACAATACATGGATGACTTAGGAAAGAGAAAACAGCCGAAAACTGAAGTAGAATGGACTTGAAACCCTATCATGATGAGTTAATAATTTTCTTAAGTTTGTTGGTGCACGAATAATGTGAAAAATAGTGATTGACAAATTAGTCATTAGCAATTAGTAAATTTTTACTAATTAGTCAGAATATCTAGGTATTCAATGATGCTATTTTTTTTTTTTTTTTGAAATATCAGATATATCACTAGTGGAAGGTTTAAACTTTTGAAATGACAAATGACAAGATATATGAATAGATGCCACCTCATGTGATGCTTTATACTGTTCGAAGTTTGACATGTCTGTGAGTGTCATTGCCCATTGTTCATAGTTCACGAGTAATACTCTTTTCTAGCGCTTCTGGAAGCTGGAAGCATAACGTGGGGATTGTTTGTGTGCATGTATCAAAGTTTTATGGTATGAAGAAGTAAAAAAATTAAGTTTTTGAGTGTAGGTTTTGTGTTGATAAAGAAAGAAAAGATGAAAGGGATTCATTAAAACTCACTATCAACAAAATTGCATAATGTCTGCCTGAAGGTTTCATTTTCTATCTAGTTTAGATGGAAACATAAGATGAGTAGTATATTCAAAAGAAATATACATCAATAGGATTCTCTGAAGGTACCAGTGTGGATGGCAAAATCAATCAATTAGACTTTTATGAATCATGAGCAACTTGATAAGAGCTTGTTGATTTGTGAAATCCAACTCTTTGAAATACTCACCAAGGGTGATTTATTGTACTGAAATCTCTAGACTGCTGACCAGATCCTTATGGAGAGCCTCACTTAACTGTTAATATCACGTAGTAGGTTAGAAATTGAATTGTCTGGAGGTTAAAATGGACTAGAAATTTACAAGTGACTGAATACCATAAATGGGAAATGGGAAGAGTACCCCTTATATGATATTATGCTTGTCCTTAATGATCCAAAAGCTGGAAGACCATTATTTCTTCTGGGAAATGTCTCAACTGTCATGATATTTATTGATCAATGCTTATGCATCCCAGTAAATATCCATCATTCACTGTCTTATGATCATCTAAGATACACTTTAGTAATTACTTTTATCTGGTTTATTCACTTTGCTAATTGTTAAGGATTTATTTGAAGAAGGCAGAACAGGATCACTAGATTTATTTTGCTAGGTTGTGCTGATTGTGATACATAGGCTACACCGTAATGCTCAAGTTCTCCAGTGGGCTAAAACAAAATTCTTAGTTTCGATTCCATATAGGCTCCACCTTTTTGCTAAAAAAAAGAAAAAGGAATTGAGTAGTACTAGTACCTCATTCCCAGGGTTCAGGCTATTTCATAGTTCATTGTATTACATGTTGAGATGAAATTGAAACTTAATAAACTTCATTCATATACAGCCACGCTAAATGCAACCACTCTATATGGTTTATGTTTGTTTATGGATATAGGTTGGCTTCTTTCTTTTGCATTCTTCTCTCTTGTTCCAATGATAAGTGTCTATGGGTTAAAGTATTGTTTAATTTTATGTAGGGTTAAGGTACAATTTTGCCTCTAAACTATTTGTGGAGGAGCATTGTTGTGCTTAAACTATTCAATGCAGCAACGTGGCCCCTAAACTAATTAAATTGGAGCAATATTTCTCCCACCATTTAATACCCAAACGTTTGACTATTAAGCTAGTGAGAGAATATGGAGTTTGACCACCCTTGGATGCCAGCTTACTAACTTGCTGAATGGTGAGAGATGATAACGCTATGAAGGAAAAATTAATCGGTCCATGTTGTTTATCTGCACCTTAAAGCACCCTGGGATATAAAATCTATTAAAAAGGCACAAATAATTTTTATTTGAGCTGAATTATCATGGATGAAGTGAGTAAATTAAATTTATGCTTAACAGCATATTAGTACAAGATTTTGAGACCTCTGCATATCAATTTGACATCAACAGTCTGAAAAAAAAATTGATCTCAATAATTCCTCTCAGCAAAAGAGGAAATAAGAGAAGCAACGAGTTGCCACTCACCAAGACTTTAGTTTTTCTAATTGGCCGCAAAGTTGGACGAGGAAGAACAGGAATCTGTGGGTGACAGCAATACCTTGGGTGAACACTTAGGTGATTTCTGATGTTCATCCATGAACTTCTGGCTCATGGAATAACACAACTTGAGAGCCGGCAAGGTGTTGTAGAGCTCCTCGTTGTCGCTGAAGCCAAAGCCAAGATCCAAGCAACCTTTGAGCTCATCCAGATCTTAATCGGTCAAGCTCTTGGTTTGAGTCAGATCCTCATTCAGCTTCTCCACAAAACCTTCAAACAAAACTTTATTCATCATCATCATCATCATCTTCTTGCCGCTAGAGGACATTCCCCCAAAACTGTGGCTCCTGATCCTGAAACGATCCCGCTAGTCGTCTCCTAGATCAAAGGCACACAAATTGCCAGTCTGAATTTCAGGTTCTTCATGGAAAGAGTTGGCATGAGAAAGAACTGATTCACAAGAGATGCTTCCCATTTTCCTTTCCAAACAGTGTAAAGATAGAGAGGTATTTCTCTCGGGTGTGAGAGAAGGAGAGGAGGAAGGTGGAGTGTGGGGTAAGAACTGTTCTGCAAGTGTTCTGATAACTGCCATGTGTGCCAGCTAAATGGGATCCACTTGCTTTAAATAATGGACGTTTTTGGGTTTTAAATGTTGAGGGCAACATTGCTCCAATTTAATTAGTTTAGAGGCTACATTGCTGCATTGAATAGTTTAGGGACAACATTGCTCCTCCATGAATAATTTGAGGGTAAAATTGCACCATAACCTTTTTATGTGTATAATTTGCACCCAGAAGTATCTTGATGTGCTGAGACTGAATTCACTGTGGCTGGCTTCTTTTAAATCATATAATTCTATATATGATTTGCTTCTTTCTTTTGCATTCTTCTCTCTTGTTTCTATGATATGTGTCCATTGGTTAAAGTATTGTTTAATTTATGTATATATGATTTGAGGGTATAAATTTCTTGATGGGCTGAGATTGACTTCATTATGGTTGGCTGCTTTTAAATCATGCACGTTCTGGCCCATGTGACATTTAAAGACAGTTGCGCAAGTTTTGTGTTTGGCATCTGTACAGTTCTTAATCAGGAATTTGATTTGCTTCCTGGCCTCCTAATGAGCTATTAACAACGTGCTGCAGGTTTTTGGTGACAAAGCTTCTGAGAAATTTGGAAAAGGTTTCATATCAATGCATTTCTCTGATCAATATCCTGGCATCCACAAAAAGGTACTGTTGTTCAAGTTTGTGCTCCCAGATGCTAAGAATATGGCTGACATGACTCGGTTGGTGGCTCTGGTACCATATTATATTGATTTGGTTGGGAGATTAAAACTAAGTGCTCAGGTTGGTGAATTTGCCCTATCTTATGCCTGTTGTATAGTAAATTAGGTTGCATGTATGGTCCTCTCTCAGACTTCGATGCCCACAATGCAGGCTCGGTCTAAGACAGAGGCTGCTCGGCTAAAGGCTGCTCAGGAACGACAGAAAGAACGTCAGAATGCCCGACAAGAAGCCTTGCAGAGAAAAAAGGCTGAAAGGAGAAAGATGCTGGAGGAAGCAGAGGCTAAGCTCAGTGCAGAGGCTATTAAGAAGAAAGAGGCGAAAGACCGTGCTCGTCAGATGAAGAAGGCAATGCCAAGAATAAAAATGTCTCGTGCTGGCTAGATTGAGTCTGTTTTTTCATGCAACATCATATTCAGTGCTCGAGTTCTTGATCGCTGGGGAAGGTTCTAATTTGCCCATCATGGTGCAGTACTCCAGTAGTTTGCATTAATCCTTCACTAGATAGGCATGGCCACGACTTGGTGAGTTCCATAGACATCAAAAATCCAAAATCTAGGTATTCCCAAAAAAAAAAAAAAAATCCAAAATCTAGATCTGAGAAGTAGATTATGGTTTTAATTGCTTCGGAATTCAGATGGTAATATTCAAACTGCTCGTCCTAGTTGCTAGGTCACTGTTGTATTCTCTTGTTTCATTGCTCAGGCAAAACGCTGAAGTTTACTTAACTTGCAACCTGTATTTTGTGGTGCATTGCTTAGTTTAATGGTGGTTGGAGATGAGGGGAAAGAACCTAATTTTTTTCCCTATCTGACCTTGACATTTTTTCTATGGTATAAATGAAGGTTTTTTTTCCCACACTTCTTCGTAGTTCCATACACGCTGCTTGCTTCCACCTTGATCTTTCTTTAGGCTTGTCTTCATGCGACCTCAATGATTTTGCATTTGATGATGCATTTGATGGTATAGTGCCTAAATGTGTGATATGTGGGTAATCTAATTTTTGGTGTACTTTATAATTTACGGTTGGGAGATGATAAAATGATCAAATTTCATTGACAACTGATCATAATAAAATGATAACTAATTGTGTATTGTCATTTTGCTATGTTCAATTGGTCCTTATCTGTAAATAAAATGCTCCAAAGGCCCTTCACTATGATTTTCCCTTAATTATATTACTTTGGAGAATTACATCCCAAGTAATACAATTAAATATGATAAGGTCTATCCATAATTGAGCATGGGAAAATGTTCTAGATAAGAAAACTAAGGGCTTGTTTGGTTGTTATTTTCATTTTTTGTTTTTAAAAGTTGTTTTATAAAACAATTTTAAAAACCTTTTGAGAACAAATAAAAAATTTGTTTGGCAATAGTAATTCAAAAATAGTTTTATAAATTTATGAGATGGGTTATTCTTTTTTTGTCGGGACAAAATATGACGTTTGCCATTAATGAGAACAATTCTCATTTCTTGTTTTTCACTTTTGCTCTGTAAAACTAAAAAAAAAAAAAAGGAACAGAAACAACTCAAAATTATTTTAGTTTTCTTGTATTTAGAAACAAAAAATTAAAAACTGTTTTCAAAACAAAAATTAAAAAATCATTAATCAAACAAGTTTTTTCATTTTAAAAATCTTAAAATGAAGAAATAATTTTTAAGAATAGTAAACAAACAGACTCCAATTATTTGAGTTTTATCTTCTTGTAAATATTAATTTTTAAAATTAAAAAATAATTTTTAAGAATAGTAAACAAACAAGCTCTAATTATTTAAGTTTTATCTTGTAAATATTGAAGTTTAACATGGTAATATAAAAATTTCATTTCTGAATGGATTGAAGAAATAATTTATTTTTTTATTTGGAACCCAATTATAATTCTCCCCTTTTTTTAGAGGATATGCATGACACAAGTTATCATGTGTAGGGGTGGCTAATTTAAGGAGACTAGGGATTGCATCTTAATAGCAGTATGTAGATATCGGGAACCTATATGTTTAATGCATTTTTTGTGCTACATCTTTAATGCAACCCAAAAAAAGATTTTGTGCATGACGTGGAGATTTGATAATCAAATAGATAATTTGAATATTTAAATGCTTATATTTGTTTTTATTTTACGAAATGTAGGATTTGAACTTGTAGATATAACATTAATGTAGAGATTTTGACGGGGGAAAAAAAACATCAATGTAGAGATGCAGTACTAAATCTTGGTTGGCTTGTAGATATAACATTAATCTTAAAAAAAAATTCAATTGTTATGTTGCTTGGCCATTTCCTCTTCTAATTGATTGATATAATATTTTAGATTAATTTGAGTTATGGTTGTATGATATATTATTTGATATTTAATTTGGGTTTGGTCGACTTTGAAAAAACTCAAATTGTACTTGTATAGGTGTGTGTGTGTGTAAGTTAGGTTTACCTGCTGGAAGACGCTTAACTAACTGTAATTATTTTCCATAATCATGGAAAGAATATTTGTTCCATTAAATTATAATCATAATAATTCATTGTAACATGAAAAATAGAGCGCAATATATATAAGAGATACTAATTTACATTTTATTTGGGGGTTTGGATCATAGTGCAACTGATAATAGTTGACCATATTTTCACCCGTGCATCTACTTTTGCATGTGTATAGATACTGTAAAAACTTGCTTGAGATATTTGCGAGTTTTTGCAAGGATCTTTTATCTTTTGAAAAGTAACCATAAAATAAAAAATAAAATTTTAAAATAATTTATTTTTGTGTACTTGTAATATTTTACTTTATGTAAATTTTTAAATTTAAATAAAAATTTATTCTATTTTAAAATTTGTTTTACCCAAATATATTAAAGATATAAATAATAATTTATTGTTATTTTAAAATTTGTTGCTTCCATAATGGATTTAAGAAGGAAATACCTAGATTTGTACTCTTCCTTCAATTAATGTGAGGGAAAAATTTAAAATTGTGTTAAAGAATAAATTTTCTGTTAAGTATTACCCCATAATTAACTAAAAAAGTTATTCTCTAACAAATATTATTAGATTTGTCAGTATTTTCTCTGTATAAATTTCTAAGTTACAATTGTTATTTTACAATGTATTGCCTTCATGCATACAAAAAATTATAAATATTTTTTTAATTAGCATATCATGCAAAATAAATTTAGCGTATTTTCTTTAAGACTTTGTTGGTCCATGCGTCATGAAAAAAATAAAACATATATCATAATAAATCATACACTGTAATTTATGTTATAATAATATTTATAAATCATAATTACAGCCAAAAGTAAAAATAAATATGAATAATGATTTTAAATTAAGGAAGTAGAATAACCAATATTATAGTACTATTTAACGACTAAGAGAAGTATAGGAGGTGTGCAGTAAAAATAAATTCTCCAACCTCGTAAGAATAAATTTGAAGTACATAATTGCAATGTTTTCAATAGATTTTAAAATTGTAGTATGCTTATGTATATTGATAATAAAAAAATTAATTATTTAATTCTTATAGTTTTGACTCACTTACAACTCAATATCTCAATTTTAACTTATTGTAATTCAGTTTTTATATTTTTAATTTAGTTATAACTCATTCTGTAAATTTTACCTCTTACAATTTAGTCTATATAGTTTTAAACACTTAAATATTAATTTCTATATTTTAAAAAATAAAATTAAAAATATTAAAAATATTTTAAACTTCTAATATTTATAATATTTATTAAGATTAAAAGGGTTTAATAATTTAAAATATTATTAATAAATTTTAAAAATATTGTAAATGTTTTTATTAGTAATAATTTTATTGCAAATAATATAAATAATATAAATATTAAAATTTCAAAATCTTATGGTTTTAATCTTTTAATCTTTAAATATTATAAATATTAAAAGTTTAAGATATTTTTAATCTTTATAATTTTATTTTTTAAAATATAAAGATCAATATTTAAGTAATTAAACTATAGGAAATAAATTAGAAGAGGTAAAATTTAGGGATTAAATTACAATCAAGTTAAAACTATTACGATTGAGTTACAACGAATTAAAATTTAAAAATTAGATTATAAGTAGGTCAAAACTACATGAATCAAGTAATTAATTTTCCTAATAATAAATTTGTTACCTCATGCATAATAAGAATATCAACAATAACTTATTTTATTTTCACATATACTATTTTGTAATTTGATATTTCTGCGTATATGAAAATATAATAAACAATTTGTTATATTATATCCTGCGATGTGTTATTCTCACATAAATTAAAATTTAAATAACTAGTTATATTATAGACTTTTTCCTATGTACATATTGAAAACATAAATAACATGCTCTGTATATTAAAAAATTGAATTTAAATTCTCTAAAGTTGATATATGTAAATTTCAGTGCATTTTTTTTTTTTTTAAATATTTTTTCATTTTATTATTTTTTAAAATAGAAAATTTCTCTTTCTTTTTTAAAAAGGAAAACTGTACAAAAATTTATAGATATCAACGTCAAAGAATTTAAATCCTAGGCAATTATACATAAAAATTTGTTACCTGTGTATATTAAAAATATAAAAATAATTTATTATTTTTATAAATGTTATTTTCATATAAATTAAATTTAAAAAATAAAAAAATTTATCTTATAATTTTTTATTTAACTTTATATTTTATTATACAATTTATTATTTTATACTTACACAAAATAGAATCAACAAATAATATATCTCACAACATTTATTTTTATTATGAATTTTATATCTGCTATTAATTTTTTTTAACCATGAACCCCACATTTATTTTTCTACTATGAGGCCCACATGATATTTTAACAATTTGTTTTAAAAAAAATTGTTACCGTCCATTCAACAATAGATAAAAAATAACAATGATATTACATGCATGGGCCGTGCCATGTATAAGTTCGGGGGAATGCTGAACTTAGAGAAAATTATAAGAGGGGTTATATATTTCACTACTTTGCACCTCTTGACTCAAATATTTTGTACCCTTAACCCAACTTTAAAAATATTTGGGTTTTAAAAAGTTTTAAATATGTTCAACTGAAGTCTTAAAAAATATTACACCCCTTTGACCTAGGGTCATGGCACACCATTGATTACATGTATATAGATTCTATAAATTAAAATGTCATATAATATCTATTTGGAGGTTTGAACTGTAGTCCAACCTATCATTGTTAACTATATTTTTAAAATGTCATGTGATATGAAAATATATTAACTAATTTGAATATTTTTAAGTATTATTCTGTACTTTTAGTTAAAAGAACAATTTTTACTATTTTAAAAAAATTAATGTATTGTTTGAATTAATGAAAATTTGAATTTGAGCCAAATTTCTAACTTAGCTGGGATACATAAAAATATATAAATATAGATTTAGTTCAAATTAGAGTACATGTTTTATTATAACATTTTTGTAATTTTAAATTTTTGGAACACGGTCGTTTAAAACCTTCTTGTTCTCTTCAAGTTTTCATTGTCAGTGTTTTTGTTACTCTCGTGTCTTCTGTCATTTCTGGTCCTCATTATTTTATAATCTTTTATTTTATCCCTTTTCTTTCTTCCTTTATTATTATTTTTTTTGGCATTGTTCAAATAAAAAATTTCAAATACATGAATTTAAAATGTGAAATTTTAAATCTGAAATTTAAATTCATCCGTACTTAAAAAATAATTACATCGATTTAGATTAATTTTCATTTATTTGTGCCTTTTTTAATCAATTTAAACAACTTTTTCTTGAAATTTCAGTTGCCTAATTTTTTGACCATTCCAATCATGCCAAAAGCCTATTCATCAAATTTCTCCATTGAATGTCAATCATCACAAATCAATCCAATTCTCATCATTAGTACTGTGAGAAATATATATATCCCATCTCAAGCTACCTAATGAATAATAATATAGATCATGACCTTCTATCACGTGACTCCTCACGTGACATATATACCAGATAGTTAGTTTGCTGGTCATCCTCAAGCCCACCAATAAGAACCAAACCCCACACACACAGACAAAAACACACACATACACAACCTACACAAAACCAACACAATCTGATCTTTTTGCCTTGCAATAGAAAGAAACCTAAAACCCCTCCATATATATATATATATTTATATATCTCCCACTTTGCTTTCACTCTATGTCTCTTCCTTCATCCATCACAACCATTGAAGTACAAGCAAAGAAAACCTTACACTCACAACACCACACACAACAACACTATTAATTTCAACCTAACAACCAACCCTCCAGTCTTCACCTTCTTTGATCTCCATCTCCTTCTTCCACATCATATCACTTCATGGAACCTCAACCTCAAACCCTAGATTTCGCCTCCACCGTCGACACCTCCTCGGCTTTCCGCTCCGTCAAGGAAGCCATCGCCGTCTTCGGCGAGCGCCTTCTCGTCAAAGAAATCGGCTCTCCCTCGCCCTCGCCAGCTTTGAAGCCGATCAAGCGAGAGAATTCGTGGAGGTTCACGTCGAGTCCGGTGACGACGACAGCGATAAAGGGAGAAGATGATGTTAGTTACAACTACAACGATCATCAGAAGAATTATAACAATAATAATAGCAATGGACTTTTGGAAACCCTAAAGAAGGTTGAAGCAGAGCTGGAGGAGACGAAGATGGAGCTGAAGCAGTTGAAGGAAAGAGAGAATGATACGGAGGTGGCATTGGCGACACTCAACGCAGAGCTTCACAAGAACATGTCGAAGCTGGCTCAGGCTGAGGCGGCCGCCGCTGGGAAGGCCGCGGGGAAAACGGTGAGGTTTGATGAGAGGCTGAATCATTACAAGGACGATGATCATGATTATGTTAACAAAGGAGAGATTGTGATAGAGGAAGAAGAAGTGAAGAAGAAGAAGAAGAAAAAGGAAACTCTGGCTCAGATTCTAAGTGTTGGGGAGAGAGAAAGTTATAATAATAATTATTATTATTTGGGAGAGAAAATGGGGGAAAGAAAAATGAAGAAGAAGATGAAGCCAATAATTCCACTCGTGGGCGGGTTTTTTTCTAAGAAAAAAGGATCTCCTACTAATCACCATAATCCTCTCTATGCGTCTCCTTTCTTCTATGATTGAAAAATTATCATTAAATACATGTTTGCATTTTGGGTTTTAATTTTGTCGTTTTGTCAACAAAATGTATTTCTTTTTTTCTATTTTTTAATTTGTTTAATTCTTGGTAAATGTACTGTGTGTAAAAAAACCAATGTATGCCTATGTAACATACAATTTTATATCTTTAGTCATTTCTGCTTCGCCGTTTTTTACATAAGTGGATTATTATTATTATTATTATTATTATTGATAATGAAACTTTTATTCCATTAATTAAGCTTGTCTTAATTAACCAACAGGATTAGGTCTAATGAAAAAAATTAGTCTTTTACATCATGTCGAACTAAGGCTCAAATTCTTACAATAGGATTGAGAGTCGATTTGTATTTTAAAATTTAAGTAACTAATATGATAATTTAAAAAAACTTAAGGGGCCAAATTTATAATTGAGACAAGTCTAAAGAATTAAAAGTTTTATCATCCCTCCAAGTTAATTAAGTGATGATGAGTTGGCAAAATGTGTGAGAAGGTTTATATAAGTCCCATCTATCATTGCTCATATTTCAAAATGCTAGGTATAGAATGGCGTTAAGAGAAATGAGGTGTGAGCTTCTAATCTAAAGTAATATTTTTCAGACGAAAAAAAAAAAAAGCAGTTGTTCCTATATTTGCCTGTCGTAGGGTATGTGATAAATTTTCTTAGAGAAATGTAATCAACTATTAGGACTTTAAGATTAAGATTAGTGTAAAGATTCAAATGAACGAAGAAAGAAAGATTAACAAGAAGCAATTGGTTCATCTTTTATAAATTAATTCTAAAGGATCACGTCCAGGGGTTTTGATTTTGAAAAGATCATCACTCTTGAGATGGAAGCATATGTACATGTCCTGGGATGAGTATCCAAAATCCAACTCACTTATTCTTTTAATTATAAAAATAGAAAAAATAATTTTGAAATGATGGATTTAATCTAAGCATACCCTATCTATCTACTCAATTAGAAAGTTTTAGTCTTCATATTTGTAAGATGATTTACAAAAATTAAGCGTAATTGATACGTTTTTCTTTTTCTCAAATGAAAATCCAGTTGAAAAAGAGTTCTTTAAATTAATTACTCCCTTAATTTCTTTAATTATAAGAAATAAATAGGAAAAATTATGTATAGGTTATGTGAAAACAACTTATCTACAAATAAGTCTCACAAATTAAAAAACTTCATATAGAGTACCAAGTGTAATTTGAGATTGGAGTGTAAAGATAATACTACAACAATCAATATAATAATTAAACCAATTATACATTGTTTACAATTACCTTATTAATAATTTATAATTATCATTTTAATTTTTTATAACTGTAACTTTACATGTTTAATAGTTAAACTAATAATATGTTATTAAAAAATTTAATGCTAATTGCTTACAACTATTTCATTTGTTATTTATAATTATTACTTTAATTTTTTTATAACTTCTGCTTTACATATCTAATTGTAAAACTTATTATGAATTACTAACAAGTTTAATACTAATTATTTATAATTATTTTATCGATATCTTATAACTATCACTTCAACTTTTTACAATAATAATTTTATAGAACCAACCAACAGTAAATTATAAAATCACTCAAACCAATTTTTTTTCTGTAACTTTTTCCTCGTATAATTGAATTTGGTCTCTGTTTTTTTTTTTTTGGAAAAAATTATATCTAGCAAAGCAAATGTTCAAACTTTTTTGCAAACTGTCAATATCCTTTTCATACTATCTTGTACACAGTGATTTTGATCATAAAGTAGTCCGAAAAATTGAAAAATGGAAATTAAAACTTAAAGTAATGAAAAATTAAACTGAATAATGAAATCTTATTTGTTGATTGAGATAGGGCCTTTAGCGTGCAAAGCAATTATAAGGACAAGGAGAAGCATCATCAATTACGATTGATTGTCATGATGAAGGAGTTGCTCATATAAAATTATCATGGATTTTGCCGTGGCAATTTCGTAGCTAGGCTTCGATGGTGAAAAAGAACAAGGTAGAGAGAGCATTCAACACAACGTCTAGCGAAGAAGAACATGGTAGAGCTACTGTGAATATAAATAGAGTGATCGTGAGCGTAAACAAAGTGTACATAATGTTTAATTGAAAAGCCATGGGCATCTTTGTTATTGTAACCTAATAGGTAAGGATAGTGTTGTATTTGCACACAAATCACAACTTACACTAAAGTTTTAAGAGATTTAGTTATAATTTTTAAATTTTATAAAATTTATTTATAAATAAGTTGCTTCTATGAAACCTATACATAATTTTTTCAAATAAATAATCATTTTATATTGGTCAAGAAATAAATTAATATCAATAAACATGATTTCTATAAAAGGTAATTAAAAAAGATATTTGATTTGGGATAATATATTTGTAAGTTTTTATTTCCACCCCTACTGATTAGAGCCGTCAATTAGGGCCGACCCTTTTAGGCCCGAAAAAATTAAGGGTCGGGCTTCTATTTTATCTTTAAAAAGTAAATCGAGTCTAAAAGGGCCAACCCTTTTAGGCCCGAAAATAAAAGGGCCGGCCCTTTAGGGCTAGGGCCGGCCCTTTTAGGCCCGTTTATAATTTTTTTAAAAAAATTATAATATAAAAAAATAAAAGATTAAATACATAATTCAAAGAAATAAACATATTAAATGCATTCATTCATCCCTCATTTATTTATTAAGATTTAGCTGATAATATTAGCTAAGTTTAATTTTTATTGGTATTCACTTTGATGTTGCTATTTGATATTAGACCTAAATATTTTAGTTTTCTTTATTGTTGTGGTGTAAATTTATTTAAATTTATTTTCTTAAACTTAATTTTATGAATAATAACTTTTTTATGATTATAAATATATATTTTATAATTTTTAATTGAAAAAATAATTTTAAAAAAATAGGGCCGAGGCCCTGAGGGCCGGCCCTTTAGCCCTGAGGGCTAGGGCTGGGCCTTAAAAAATGGAGCTCTGATATGTAATCGGGCTTATTAGGACCAGCCGTTTAGGCCCTGGCCCTTCAAGGGCCGGCCCTTTAGGGCCGGGCTGGCCCTAATTGACAGCTCTACTACTGATTGGCCAGCCCGAGAAATTCTTGCGTGGACTAGTATATCACATCATTCATGCTTCACATAATAAAATTACATCAATTCAATTAAATAAAATATTATATATCATTATTTTTAATAATTTTATTTTTAAAATAGAATACATCTTTAATTTATTATCTTTTCTCCTTTTATCATCATAAGACATAGAATCAATTTATATTTATAATCATCTAAATGACAGGTTTTTATTAGAAAAGCATGGATGATGTGGTGCATTGGATCAACGTAAAAATTTATCTTGACAGTACTAACCTTCATCGAAAATCTCTAATTTTAATTCCTTAGGCTTTTTCCCCTTTCTCTCCTCACTAAATCATTATTTGACATGGCGCTTATATGGATGCTGATTCAAAATTTATTCTGCCATGTAGGATAAGTCAGCCATGACTCAATTTAATTTATGGTTGACAAGGATTAAATAGGAAAAAATATTAAGAATTGAGTTTTAGACTAGTGAAAGTTTTAGGGGTTGGGTTACACTGATTGCTTGAAAAACTAGGTTTTATGTAAATTAAAATTTATACAACTAAAAGATTAACTTTTTTTTAAATATTGTACGAAATAAATTCATGTAACTTCCACCACATTTTATTTCCATCCATTGGATTCCCAATCATTCTGGGAACTGGTCAAGTGCTGGTTTAAATATTAATAATCAAAATCATCATTGAATTATCATCAAAATAATTATAAATAAAATATTTTAGGAAGAATTTCAATGAAAAACTATAGATGAAGCTTACTTATTAGTGGATCTCAAAAAAATCTAAAACTTCAATTTAGTCCAAAGGATTAAAATAAAACTAATTTTAATGATAAAATGATCAAAGTACTCTTAACCTGTTATGCAAAATAATTAGTTATTAATTTTTTTTATTTTACTCGTCAACTTAGTAATATGAATTATAAATTACATAAATTAATATATTAATAATTATATAAGACTCGATATAAGTTGTTTAGTCCCAAACAACAATATTAGTTGTTAAATTGCTAATTTTACTTGTTAATTTATTAATATTAGTTGTAAATTATTGACATGTATTATAATTTATAACTAATATTAGTAGATTAATAATTTAACAATTGATATTACTATTTTTCTAACAAATGGATATAATTTACAACTCATTTAATAAAATAATAAGTGAAATAAAAAAATAAATAATTAATGATTTTACGTAATAAATGAAGAGCATTTTAATTTTTTTTATTGTTGAAATAATCTCCATTTCAATCCCCTCAAACTGAAGTGAATTTTTATATTTTTTTTAAATTCATTAATAATTAAATCCCATCTATGATCCTCTCCCAGCATTTTGTTCAATTGATCAAGATATTGATATTGGTTTAACAAATTGACCCAGGATAAGGGCCGTACCCATTGTTCGTGGGGCGCATCTCCCGAACCGGATTGTAATGAATAGCGTGGAGAACCTCGCCTCCTCACGAGATGGCTCGAGAAAGTCTCCAACTTGCAGAACCAGGAGGACGATTCATCGGCTTTCTGTTTCCCTCGTATACTTGCCTCCAGCTATACGACGTCGTTCCTTTCTCTTCAACCGCCATCGACGTCCACGATCACTGCATCTTCCAAGCTAGCGAAGGCCGCCATTCATAGCTACCATACACTGAAGTTACTGATTCCCGAAGCATGCCTCAGCCAAGCAAAGAGCCCTGCAAGAAACAGGCTTGTGACATTCAAGCCTGTCTCTCCAAGAATAACTTTATCCCTCAAAGGTACCTTTTACGCCTCGTTTGATTTCAATCTTGAAATCTGATTATTTGTCAGCCGTTTGAATTTTTGTTTGATTCCTCAGAACATGCTTGCACGTGCTTGATTGCAAATCGTGGAATGATTTGCTCGTTCGCTTTTTGGCCTTCTTTGATTAGCATTTTGATCATCTAGGTTTTGTTGATTGCGTTTTTGGGATCATTTTGTCATTTCTTAGTATTGCAACTTTTATCATTGTTAGTTACAGCTGGATATGTCGATAATTTGCTTAGATGAGCGATCTTCTATGGAGTTTTCTCTGATGAACTATGTATGGAATTCCTCGTTGAAAGCCAGTATAATCAAGCAATAGGCATATCAGTATCATTAATACTTTTCTACTTTTCACAAGGCGTACATCACATTTCTAATGAGTTCCTTGCTGTTGTGCTTGGATGGTGATGTGCTGTTCTTGCGTATTAATGAAACAAATGAATTTTGAGTTTCTGATACAATGATCTTGGCGGAGTAAGAGATAGTGCTGGCCATCTGACTAAGAATATTAATTTTTTTTTAATTGTTTTGGACTAAATGGTAGTAGTTCCCGTTCTCTTTTCATTACTCTAGTTATTGTTCTGCTTGAGGCGAACATCCATCCAGTGTAAATCCTTTGTGACTAGAAACCCTTTCTGTCTCTTGCTGATGCTTGGGAGCATCTGATGAGTTAGAACCGATCCTGTATTATATTATTCTTCTATTTCTTCATTTTGTTGAAGTTATTTCTCTCTTTTCCAAAATAATAATAAGCTGTTATACTGTTTACTGCCATTATCGGTCTGTGTCTGGACTCTGATTGGTGTAGAAAATGAAACAACTTGCTGACAGATTAGTAAAATGCAGAAACTTGCTTACAGAATATAATAGATCTGTACCATAATCTTTCTCTTTAATCTTACAACCATGTTCAATGTGCATAACCGTCTTTTCAATAAAATATCTGGGGAAAATTTTAGTCAACCCCCTTAACCCAACTTAATTTCAGTCCAACCCTCTAAAACTCTGAAATTTTACTGCACATGTGGGGGATTGAAGTGAAATTAAGGAAATGACTTAAATAACCTTATTGTCCTTCATGAAGTTAGGTGCATCAACAACTTGTGTAAGGAAAACAAATAACTGATATATGAAAAATAAACGATGGACATAAGTGGAATTTGCGACTTTTATTAACAGCACAACACCACTTTGAATTTGCAACTCTCGTTCCACCTACGTTAGTTGTTTATTTTTCCTACATGAATTGGTCATGCCCCTAGATTCACTTATTTATATTCATAGTGGTATTATACTGTTAATGAGAGTTGCAAATTCCACCCACATCAGTTGTTCATTTTTTATATGTTACATGTTCATTTTCCATACTTCAGTTGTTCATTTCACCAAGGACAATAAGGTCATTTGAATCAGCTTTTTAATTTCATTTCAATCCCCCACATATATAGTAAAATTTCAGAGTTTTAGGGGGGTTGATTGAAATTAAGCTGGGTCAAGGGGGGCTGACTGCAATTTTCCCAGATATCTGCATGTCAAACTTAATAGTGCTGAAACAGCACTTAAGGACAAAATCTAAGATCTCCTGTACCATAGATCTCCCAAATATCCTTGTATTTTGGTTGTAAGACAAGGTTCTGACTTCTGATTATTAGAAAGTTGGAGACTATCAGACGAGATTGCAAGCCTTCTGAGTAGTCTTAACATTAACAATTCAACATTTTAAGGCTCGTAGTTCTTGCACTTCACTCTTGCTGCAATATGCAGTATGGAATCACTTGCACGAAGAATATAAAAATGCACTATCTTTCTTGGAAAATAATCTGCAACATAACTCTTTTCTTTGAGCTGTTTGTCTCTTCTCTATGAGCAAAATAATGACGATGATGAGTGGAATATGTAACCGTGGGGAGATGGGAACCCTCGTACATTGAGGATAAATAAGTCTTAATAAAAGCACATCTCAGTGTGATTAAGAATAAAAGAGCCAAAAATATTTAACAAGTTGAAGAAAAAGAGACCTTGCTGAATTATCAAGAAAAGCAAGGGAAAATATTCTGGCGGGATTTAAGGGCTAGCTTCCCTTAATTTGGTACGTAAGGATTAAGCAGGGATCTTCACTACCATGGATGGAGATGGACATGCTTGCGTAACTCTGTCCACTACGAAGTCAGAGAAGACTGCAAAAGACTTATTTGCCTTCTGAGTGATTTCCATGTTGACAATACAATGTTTCCATATGCTCAAGCCATGCAATTTAAGCATATCAATACTGCAAATGTCCTATCTCGTATTGCTATAATGTTTTTTGCGTTATATATATATATATAGTGGTATTTTAGCCTGTATAGATGAGGTGCAGCGTTATGAGTTGATGGCTGCTTGTGGTTATGATCCATAATGGAAACTTGAACCCTTTTTTCTTTAGAATACTGAGGGTTTTATTGTGTATCATCTTGCAGGATAAAGGCAAATCAATCACGTAATGCTTAATTATTTAAAAATTCAAATTTTGTTCTTAATAATTCAGAATGTGAATACCTAAAGATTTTTAACCAAATCTTGTTCCAAATAAATCCTCTTAGGTGAGTTGTATATGCCCTTATTTTTTGGCCAAAAGTTGTATTTCCCATGTTGAAGTAATTGAATCTTCTGTGCAATAGATTATGGAAAGCCTGAAAGTAGCAAGTTTCTTTTACGGTGCAACATTCTTTTTACAGCTTTCTTAACTTACCAGTGGTGGAAGTTGACAATCTTCTTTGAAAGGTCATGTAATACTGAGTTGTGAAAAAATGTTAAAGTTGTTGGAATCTCTGATTGCAAATACATAAAGAGCTTTAATCAAATCTTGTTCCAAATAAATCCTTCGAGGTAAATAGTGCATGTGATGTTGACGAAATTGAATCTTTGCATCAAATAGAAATTGAACTTCTGTATAATAATAGATGATGGAAGGCCAAGTAGCAAGTTTCTTTTACCTTACAACATTCCTTTAGCTGCTTTCTTAACTTGCCAGTGGTGGAAGTTTGGAACAGATGAAAAAGCGTCCCCCCCCCCCCCCCAAAAAAAAAAAAAAAGAAAAGGTATGAGTTAGTTTCATAATTTTCATAGCCTGTCACATGAAAGTCTTTACAGTGCAGTTTTGTTTCTTCCCAACGAGGTGGAGCTTTGCACTACTTTTGAACACTGGATCTGTCAATAAGCTAGACTGCGACTCTTCTGCTTGTTCTATGTAGCTTTGAAAGTTAGGGTTCATTAATCTACTGTTGATTACAATGTGTCATTTGTTTCACCATAGTATAATTAGAAGTCCGCATTATGATAAATTAAAGCAACTGTTTTTTCCTTTTTTGCAAGCTTGTTGTACTTCTTTAATCTTATTTATAACTCACTTCTACCATGATTTACTAGAATTAAAGAAAATTTTAAAACTCATTTACTCTTTCTAAAAATTGAATAAGTTTTCAACTTTACTCCTATTAAATATATAATATACTGATATATTCTAATAATATAATTTCTCTCATCAATATTTAATAGAGGGTGAAAGGAAAATTTTGCTATAAAAATTTAATGATGCGGCTTATAAATGGGATGAAAAAATCTTCTGTCTCTGCCTTGTAAACAAGAACAAAGGGAGTATCGAACTTCATTAACTTGATTATTAGAGGCTTCTACTCACTGCTTTCATTCTGTGCAGGTGCCTTCAAGTCATTGAAAAGTTGGAGTCTTGTTGTGAGAAATGCAATTATAAATCAACACATTGCGGTTCCCTTTCAGGGCTTTTGAAGCAGAAGGCTACAGGATAGAGCTGTGTTCTACTGCTTTAAGATTACTTTTAATTGATGAGCGATGACATTGATTACTTTAACTTAAGAAAAATCCTTAATTAGATTGTGTCAATCAAATATTTGTAAACAAATCAAGCCAATTGTGAAGAGACACGCTTGAGTATGTCAGACATTTTTCAATAGGAGCTTTCTCATGCTTGTATGGATTAGAAATTTTGAAGGGATAGAATTAACAGGTGTTGGTCTTGTTGGAAAGAGGTAGACTTCATTTAAGTATAATTACTTGCATTTAAATATGAGTGTAAGCAAAAGACACGTTTTGGAAGCTACCCTCGATCTAGATTCAAATTCACGGGAGTTCAACATGGTTTCAAATGCACAAGTTCGCTACCAAAAAAAAAACAAAGAAAATTAAGGGGCGGAAGCTATGTCATCAAATATTAAATTCCCAGGGAATATAATTGAGGAAATAATAACATTGGTAATAAATTGTAAGCAATATTATGTTACTTTTTTTTATCAAAAACAATTTATAATAAAATATTTATGTTAATGCATCAGTGGCAGTAGTAGTTGCTGCCGCTCTTGCAAATTATAGGTTATAAATGAAAGAGTAAGAGATTTTCTGTTTTTGTTTTGTTTTTTTTTTCTCACATAATTATTTAACTAGGTTAGATTCGAACTGAATTTAAATGAGGATAGTTTTTCCATTGGCATTTTTTTATATTTGCACAAACTCAAATTTAAAACCTTACCTGAATAGTTATACCCTTTTCAGAAAAACCATAACATATTGATAGTAACATGTTAGTTGTTAACAAGCCACAAGTTACAGATTGCTAGCGTTTTCTTTTCAAGTAAATTGAACAAGTTTTATCCAGAATATTTAGTTGAATATTCTCTTCCCAGAGTGGAAATCCTTCTATTTTAGTATTTTTAAATTTAAATGATCCAGATGCTTGGAAATTATTTGATTACTTCAATACTAAAGTCAAGCCTTGACGATAGAAAGCAGATATTCCAAAACGAAACAAAAGAATGGAATCTTCTCTTGTTTTGAAACTGAACAAGTTGCAACCTACAGATTGATTCAACATGACAGTGTAACTCACCCAAGAAATGTATAAAACACAAACATGATTTGGCAATAACGAGATTTAAAGAAACACAAACAGCATTACATGTTAATAAGATCTCTCGACATTTTTTCTGAAAATTAAAGCAAGTTCTTGATCCTCAACCACCAAAAACGTTTTAACCTTCTAAAATATTCTACCTTGTATAAATATTTAAATCAAACAGTCGGCCTTTTTTCTCATAAAATTTTTTTAAAAAAAAAAGGCACTTGCACCAATATGCTGTATGGCAATTTGCCTGAATACTAGATTTTTAAAATCTGATTCCTTTTTTTATATTGAAAAAAAAAAAGGCCAAACAATGAGTTTCACAGTAATAAAAAGTCGTTTCTCACTAAACTAATACGCAAAGTGGAAATACTGAAGTTAAAAACAATTGATGAGCTAGATACAGAGAAACAAGGAACAAATAAAAACTCGCTAAATCAGTAAACCCCTTTTTGTGAGTCTCAATTGACTCCTCGCAAATGATTGCAAAGAGTGAACGTGTATATAAGAATGTTGACAACATTTTCAATATTTGTTGCAGAGAGCTACCTGGATTTTAACTGAGATACACTATATAATAATAATAATAATAATCAGGGAGCAGAAAATTACATTGGACTGTGTCTTCTGATGTGTGGAGCTTAGAGAGAGGTGTACAAGGCAACATCAATCAATAATCATCAGGGAAGCCTAAAGGACCATGACAGGACAATCTCATCCATATCCCAACTGTATCAGAAAATGAATATATGATGATGACGACGATGACGACTGGGGGGCGGAAAAATCTTGCTCAAATACAGTGTGACCTTCACAAGGTCCCTCCCCACGAGACAAAAGTATGAGAGAATTGCATGCAATGGCATGGCAAAAAGTGTGTATATTTATATTTATATATATATCTCTATATATATCATGATGCTCTCAACGATTCCTGCCGTCTTAGGGGAATCCCTTCACCATTACCGAAATCATCATCTTCTGAATGCTTGGGAAGTTTGACGGGCAAAGTTGCCGGTAAGCCTGTACATGGATTGATTACCAATATCAAAATATATACACGTGATTTATAAGAAGTAATCATGAATAGTACGACTCATTTCAAACTCCATGTAAAATGTGAGACCCACATCCAGTTGTACTAATAATAATCAATGATTAAGTGTCAGTGTGAGAAAGCATGCAGATAAAACAGACCATGGATGCAAATGAACTGGACTAGTTTAAACTCAAGTCCCGAAAAGGTTGATTTTAGCTAGACTTGTTTCTAAAATGTATAAAGCTTCAATAGCATGTCGAATTTGTTCACTTAAATGAGACAAACTGAACAAAGTATTCATGATTTTTTACACGCATGGTTTTAGTAACTCCATTTTTTTCCACTTTGTTCCACATTCTAGCAAATAGATATGGAAAACTTCCATTTGTCCCCATGCTAACATGTCTATCATGGGAATGTCGAAATGAATTCCTATTAGTATGGGGAAAAATAGAAAAACCAATTTGTTGGAATTTCAAAAACTAACCGCTGATTTTGAAAGTTCAAGAGCTATTTGCAAGTAAAAGAAATTAAGGGGACTTTATTTTCCCCTTTTTAATAAATTTATCTTGTGCATGTCGATGCTATTATGTTTGCAATGGTTTATTTATCCAATGATTAAGCTTAATTATAAATTTAAACTTGATTAAAGGTCAAGCTAGAGTTAGAGCTCAGCAAATTCCAAAATGAGAGAGAGAGAGAGAGAGAGAGAGAGAGAGAGAGAGCATTCTAAAGTTAGACTAGACCCGATTATACCTATAAACAAGAGGATGCGAAGGAAATCGAGTCATTTTGTCCTTTGGGCAATTTTGATGATCAAAGGTTAAAGACAAAGATAAAAGATTACCAAGAATACGATGATAGAGATAAAGGATTGGCGGAGCATACCATCAGCCATATCTTTAGTTTTGTGAAGAAGAAAAGTTCCTGAAAGTATCGTCACAAATCCACACATCTCTGTGACAACTTGTGTCGGACTCTGCCTATCCCAGTCCTGATATCAAATTCAGAAGGTAGATTAAGTGTCAGTCATCCAAAATCGAAAACAGTGAACAGACACTGCTAGTCAAGCTTTAAACATACATTTTACATATAAGATTCAAGTAAAAGACAGAAATTACTCATTTAACGGACTAGATGATAAAAGTAATAAAATACATCTCACCTAAAAAAAAGCCAATAAAATACATAGGGCAAACAAGTTGCCATAGTGTTTGTGTCCAAAGGATTTTGAACTAATGCATGCTTATTCATGGTACAGGTGGGAAAAGTTTCGCACCCTATCAAAAATAAAGACTTTGAATCAACAATAATCTATTCCTCAACTTTTCCAGAAGTTCATTTTAGTTGGTCCATGTAGGATCCACAATGCGCAAAGACAGACCAAGGGAGAATTTGACAATAATACTCCCTCTATTAAAAGGTAGAAAGAAAAAGATTTTTTTTTTGTCTTATTTATAAGTAATGTACTAATGTCATTAGATTTTTACTAGAAGTTGCTGCTCTTACCCCATTAAATGCTGATTATTAAAGCACGTATATTTAATAGAGGTAAAGCTGAAAATTTATTACATTTTTCAATAGAGTTAATGAATCTTAATTGGTTATGGCGAAAAATGTTATAAGTGACTTGTAAACAAAACCAAAAAGAGTATGTATTTAATGCCTCCATAAAGCCTTTAATTTTTGCTAAAAATTATGTATTTGTCCCCCTCTAAAATTTTGTATTCCCCCCTCTTACTAAATTTTTTCTATCAGTTGCCACTAATGCTTCAAAGTCTTTAACAATCTTCTAATTAAAACCATATTTATTTATTTTTTTATATTGATCATAAGAAATTATAAATTAATTTTTTATATTTACTTTTGGAAATGACCAACAATATACTTTCCAACCTCTTATTCACACTCTTTCATAAAAAAAAAATTTCTTTAATCACTCTATATATTATAAAAATACAATTTCAAAATAAATAAAATAAATGACACAGTTAATGTTGTTGTACTTGCGTATATTAAAAAAAGATTCCAAAGGCAATATAAAAAGGACTACAAAAAACTTTTATTATAGAAGTTTACCCCAGAAAATTCTATTCAATAAAAACCAAAAAAATATGAATATAACGCAGTAATGCCCAATAATATTTCATCATCTCATACACACACACACACACAATATATATATATGTGTCAAGACATTGAAATGTATTTTAATTATAATTTGTTTTTTTATAATTCTAATTTTTCGTAAATTTATTATTAGTAATTTCAAATATTTAAAATTTTTATTTTTTTTATTATCATAATTCAAATGTTTAAAATAATTTTAAATCATTATAAATATTTTTAACTACCCCTCCCAACAACAACAACAAATTTTCTCCACGTTCCACCCATCGGATGCAGTTTTTTCCAATATTCAGTAGGATCAATATATGACATCATAAATGAATTAAAGATTAAAGATTAAATATTATCATTGGACATGATCCTTCAATAAACAAGTGGTCGATCAAGTTAAAAAATAACAAGTTAGTAAAGAATACTTACCTTAAACATTATAACACTAGCCAGAATGGTCAACGATGTGAACATAACATAATATATGGGAGATACCACCGCAGTGTTGAAGGTATCCAGTGCCTGAATGCAATAAATGAATTCATCACATGAGAAATAAAACAGAAAGCACCTACAATCAAAACATAAAAAGAGAAGAGAGGCAATAATAGATATAAGTAATTACATTATTTAATTATTGAATTAATAGTTATTAATACTAAATAGCAGCAACAAGAACATGATCCAGCACCTACTTTTCTATCAAGGGTTTGAAACATAATAGATTCTGACTCACCTTGACCCACTTTTCAATGGACTAAGCAAGAACCGGTCAACCCGCACCTATTTGGCGATACTTTAAAATATAGGATGATTTTGAAATCCATTTTAACATTCTGAAGCACGGAATCTAGGTGGAAGTATGAAATTTGTTCAAGTGGTTTGTCCCCAAAAAAAAAAAAAATCAGAAGAAAGAAAGATTCCAAACCAAAGTGAGAAACAAACAATCAGAGCTTCTCCCATATCTTTAAACCTACTTGGCTAATGGCTGTTAATCTGTTTTATCGACAATGTTTTATTAAGTCATTGCAGATTCCTTAATCATCTTGAAGCAAATAATCACTCGGTCCATTTTTTAAATTCAATTCCTTATACACCAGGCAGTAGCATAAATCAGTTCTTTCACTGGTTAAGTTGGGAAGAACAGATTTCAAAATCAATCACAGAAGTTCACTCAAAGACCTCAAGGTTGCAGATCATATTAGTACGCTTGAAAGTGTGTCACAAGAATATTATTTTTGGTTTAAGAAACATATTACATGGAATTCAGACAAAGAAGCTTCCTATAACCAAAACAAGCAAGAAAATTAACCATTTATGATACATATGCAAAGAACATGACAGGGATATCTTAAGTTTGTAGTGAAAGTCAGAGTGGAAAGTCAAATAAACCATTTATGATACATAAAATGAATATAGAATTCTGGAAACTAACAAGATAAGTAATCAAATTACCATGTTTAAATAATTCATTTGGGTAAGAACACAAACAGTCACAACTAGAGTGAATGCCCAAGTTTGGGGAAAAAGTAGTTGATTCATCCCTGATAGAGTTAATTTTATGGCAATTCCAAGCGCCTTAACACTCATGACCTGGCAAAGAATAACTTTAGAATAAAAACACCAAGAAAGGGCATAATATGGGGAAAGAAAAGAATACTAGAAACTTGTTGACAATCAGAGCATGAGACATACCGTTATAGAACCTACAAGGGAACAAACACCAATATAAACCATTATGTGAGTCTGGCCATATAGAGGAACGAAGTGGAAAATGAGAATTAAGACAGCTATTAGAATCACTGTTGCGAAAATGAGAAATGCTGCCAAAATAAAGATGATTGTCTCTCAGTTGGTATGAAATAATAAATAAGATATTTTAGATGAAGAGATTAATATTTTAGGCAAGAATTTGGTTACCAGGCTCCATGGCAAGCTCCCATACTTCTATCACCGAGTTAATTTGCTGTTCTTGAGGTGCGTGGAGGACAATTGTTGTAGAACCCACAACGCACAAAACACAACCAAGAATGCCAAATACATGCAACTTTTCTCTTAAGATAATATGAGCAAGTGCAGCACTGCAATAAAACAGAACAATCAGCATTTACCACATAGAAGTGAGGCATTATATGAAGCTAGTTTGTTTCATGCCTGATTATAATGCTGAGTGCACCAAGTGGAGTCACCAATATAGCTGGAGCAAATGCATATGCTGCAAAATTAGCGATTTCTCCAACAATCACTGTTGAAATTGCAAATGCCTGTTAGAATACAAATTTCAACTAATATCATTAACTACAGCCAATTCAGATAAACTAACTGATCAGTGAAAAATTGGCACTACCCTTGAGTTTGTTAAAGGTACTTCAAGGAACTCAATATTTCAGAAGCCTAGTAGCTGCACTGCCACCTCCATCCACTTCTAAGATAATTAGCAAGTAGCAATATCACTCATTTTTAAAATTATTTTCCATCATTCCCACCGGTGTCTAGCAGTGTGCCTTCTCATCTTGCAGAACTTCAGTATGGCATAACCGAGAGCCATAATAGGTTTAGCTTCACTGAGGTTAATAATTAACAATGCTTCCAAATCAATCACCAATTAATGAATCCATCTTCTATCTCACTCTCATGAACTCATGAAGGAGCAGCAGCTCCCATTATTTTTGTTAGGGAAAAAAAAAGCAGAAGCTTTCAAAAACAAAGCAACCGCATGGATGTTGAAGAACTGTGGGTGGCAATAAGTGATTAGATAGTGTTCAGGGATTAGTGAAGTGGCCACCGGTAATGCATCCAAAGTAAATAATATGGGAGTCTCCAACTATGAACCTTATGCTAAGAGTCCTCCCAGCTTTTTTGTTCATTTTTTCCGTAACTGCAACTTTCTAGAGACTTGGTAACATGTTTGCTTTCCCCCCTATATTTCTCTCTACCAATGTTCGCAACATAATTTCATTCCCAAAAGATCATAAAATCATATAAACAAAAGCCATAAAACAATAAAATCAAAAAATCCAGCACACAATTAATAGCCAATCCGTGACCAAATAGATTCATGTACAAACTCACTTGTTATCATGCCCACCCACCAAAGTGGCTCATATAAGTAAGAATAGCCTCCACTTCCTGTCAAATAAGATTGCTTAGAAAGTCAGTCACTACAGCCCATGATAAATTGCATGGATGTTCAGCCAACATTACAAAGCATAAACACAATGGCATTGCATATACAAATAATAAGATCTGCATTTTAACAGCAAGTGCAAAAGCTAGAGATATACATGCATTACGCAACTAGCAAAATGACAAGTTTAAACAGCAACACCTCCTAATCTACATGATTGAAGCATTTTGTATGTTCAAACAGCAGAAACACATATGAAACTTAACAAAACAATGCATCCAATTTAAACTTTGGACTACTGAAGTGAAAACCGCTTAATGTTCTATTTCGGTGCAGATCTCACATCCAGTGAACCAAATTTTAAAAATGAACTAGATAACTAATAGCAGCCAACAAACATGAGCCAAATAAAGGAATTTCATCATCTAATTTCTGAGTATGAGATGAATCATATGACCCGACCATAGCCAATAACAACCAGGTTGAAACCACATATATAAAACCATATCAAATCACTAAACTACTTGTGATCACAAATATGCTAATAAAACCCACTTGTCGGACAGCAAGATCTCTTCTTAAGAAGGAAATGGTCGTTAACATTCCAGTAACAATATCCCTTCCCAACTTCCATCTGATCCATGATCAGGCCTAGGAACAGAACAAATCTCGAATAGCCAAACCAATTCACCCCCAACCCACTGGACCGCATCCCATTATTGCTCAACCGTACCCATATTTAGTCCTCTAAATTGTGGAATGAAGACCCATAGGTCTGGAATCAATTGAAGATTTGACGTACCTGCCCTGATACCACTAGCACCCGCCTTTTTCAACCCCTTCTTCTTAACAATGAAGCTAGCACCGATAAAGAAGCTAGACGACAGAGCAAGACAAAGGCCCTTAATATTATCAGAGGACATGCCCTCACGCCAGCCCGTCATGACAACGAACAAACCCTAACTTAGCAGAGCGATGCTTGGATTACCCAGCACTCAACTCAAGCCAACCCAACCAAACGGGTACTCCAACAAAGGTCAATAAACCGAGCGGATCTTCGAAGCAAACAAGGAAGAGCAGCTTCAGAAGCCAAAATCTGAAGAAAAAAAATTCTGCCAGTGCAGTTTGGTGGATGATACAGCTGTGACGTGAGAGGCTCCTCAGATTTGGAAATGTATTGCACACCGCACTCACAGAGAAGGGGGGGGAGAGAGATAAGAAAGAGGTAGAAAGAAATTAAAAAAAAAAACGTAAGAATTTGGTTTTACTCTCCCTCTCTCTCGCGGTGTCACTCAGAGTACAAAAAGTTTGATGAGCACTCCCTGCTACAACAAGTTCATGATTTTCCTTCCTGCTCTCCTTCTGCTACGATGCTGTCTCTCTCTCTCTCTCTATACATATACATATAAACACACACATATAGATCTTTCTTTTTCCAATCCGAATCCTTCTTCTCTCTATATTTTTGTGAACCGAAAAAACCACACGAAATCCCGCCCCTATCTCTCTCTCACTCTCATCTTCAAATCTACCTTCTTTATTATGCTAATCGCGCCGTCATCCACAGTAGAAACCGTGAAGATATCAAGAAATTTGCTGTCTTTACTCGATTTAGGCTTCAAAATTGTCGATTAAAATCTTTTCCTCCGGGAAAAACACCTGAAATATCTTCCATAATCTTGTAAATTTGTTTTCTGAGTTAAATAAAATACCCGAAGAAAAAGGCATTGGCTTGAGAGTAAAAATGCTTTGATAAATCGACTTATATAAGTTAAAAAAATATATATTTTGTTTTTGTGGTTGACTCGTTGCGACAAGTTTTGGCCAGAACACCTGTAAATGAAATGTCTTGCGTGTGCATTTTAAAAGAAGAAATGTCACGCAAAATGAAATTGACCGGCGAAAAGTAATTAAAATTGACATGTTTTTCTATTTTAAAAAAAGCACCCACTATTTTAAACCTGGCCCGTAGAGTTAATGGGACTTTAACGAGTGCAAGATTAATATGCATCAAATCAGATGAGAACTTTTTTTTTTTTTTAAGATGGAAGCCTTATCATTGGCGCTACTGGTCATAGTATGGAAAATTTGAAATTCAAGGTCAACTTCCTCGGTGGAAAAGGTAAATTGTTAAGTTAATATTTCAACTAGTTTAATAAAAAATTTTATTCATGATCAATTTAATTACAGTTTGACTATAGCTTTAACCATTAACTCTTGAATTAATGCATTGACCCAATTCAATGATTAGTTCAGATTTAAGTATCTTGACATTGCTTTTTAAACTTTTTAATTATTTGAATTAAAGTTCTTTTTATTCCTGAACTTTTTTTAAAAAATAGTGGACATCTTGTACTGATAAGTGGGACTATTTTCCATTTTAACCATTTTTGTAATGAGCAAATAATTCATTCTGTTGGTCACTCATTAACTTTGTTGTATTCTACTAACACAGCATGTTCTTATGACCCACACACAGTGACAAGTAAAATTTTTACAATGTTCTTTATTGTTAATTTGCCCCTTACCTTTTTTTAAGAGCATTGGATACACTAAAATATTGTTAAGATAAAATTTAATAAACATGGTTAAAATATTAAATATTTTAATATTTAATAATTTAAATATTATTATCTATAAATATTCATCCAGAATTTATAAATTATTTTTTAAATAGTATCAGCTTGAACTAGTTTTCAAAATTTATAGATGACTTATAGTTTTTTATATATCAATCATATTTTTAATATTAATTAGATTACTTAAATTTTTAGGTCCTTCTTTGTAATTTTTTTTATCAATTAACTATTTTCCTCCAAAATATTACATCATCTAAATTTAATAGGGTTAAAGGTTAATTTTACCCCTAAACTGTACGTAAAGGTTAACAAATGACCATAAACTTAACTTAAGGTTAATTTTATTCCTCAACTTTAGAAATTCAGTTTGCCATGCCCCTGGCGTTATTTTTCCATTATGCGGGTCTCACATTTAAATTGTTTAATATTTTATCATAAAATGTATTAATAGTAGGACCCGTCATTTTAAAAATATTTTTATAAGATAAAAGAACTCTCTCTCCTCCCATCTTTCTCCTTTTCTCTCTCCACCCCACCCTCTTCTCCATCTCCTCCCTAGTGTCTCTCCCACTCTCTCTCCATCTCCAAGCAACCCACATAACAGTGCCACCTTACCATCTAGCCTTCTCTTCGTCTTCATTGGCATGGTGTGGCTCCTCCCATCATTATAGCTACCTTACCCTTTAACTTGCAAAAATAAAGTTCGATTATTTCCAAATGCCATAATGTCACCATTATCAAGTCTTTCGTTCACAATTCATCGACGTTAGCCAAAGATGATGGGTCTGGTAAAGGTGATGTCATGCTTGGTCAAGCATTTGCCAAACACCGACGCTACGAGTGGTGAATTAATAGCTTCAAACTGAAATGATGATCCCGACCTTCTCTTTCTCTCTCTCCTCTCTCCTCCATGTCATGCCTATATGAACAACCATTCATATATCGTTGTTGACACCATCCCAAAGTTCATCATCGTCTCGATTGATGCTCACGTTTTAGGATAGAATTGGAGAGAGAGGAAGAAAGATGACCTACGATGGTATGGTAAGTATATGTGGAGGTAAAGAAAGACACAATGTACATGGTGTCATGAGGTAGAGAAGGATATAATGTATGATGGCCATCAACATGGGGTTAAAGAACTCACACAGTCGCTTCTAAAACTTTTCCTTCTATCTCTATTCACATTCAATTCCTACTTATGATAATCAGTACAAGCCCATGTATATGTGGCTTTAAAGAACAAAGGATGAGTCGAGCCTTTAAATCCAACATAGTATGCAAAGATTCGAGAATGGTGTTGGCATTAGCATCCAGTCTTTGCCTAATTTTTGAATATCATGAAAAGCGATTTCATGCAACATACTTACATGACTCCACATGAAGCGTCTCCTACTTTTATTCTACCACCGCTTTTGATTGAGCTTGGATTTATTACAACTATTAATAAATTTTTTGTGCATTTATAGCCTTCCAAGAAAAGGACATATGCTCTATTTTGTTCTTTTAAAATAGAGCTTGCACTTAGTTCTGGCTTTGACTGGGTTTGAACCCACTTGCATGCATATCAAGAACCCACATGCGTGCATGCTCTAGATTTTATTAAAGCAAGAGAATAGGTGAGCATGAATGGAATTGCATCTTTGTGTCACATGAGGCAAAGTAGAGGCTATTTCCTTAAGGTTGAGGATGGAGGCGCATGAGGAAGGGGGAGCATATCCAAGTAGTTTGACGATGGTGAGAGATGATGATGAAACATAAATGTTGGTGTGAAAGAGAGAAGATGTTGCCTCATGATGGTAAGAGTATGTGGGGGAGAGAGAGAAGAAATTTTTAAGTTATTAAAAAATATTTGGTGGGACCCACAATAAAATATTTTATAACAAAAAATTCATTTGTGAGCCTAACTAACAGAAAAAATAGATAGTACAGATGACAGGGTGATATATTTAAAAATTTTAGTAATTAAAGAATATAAATAACTAATAGTTGTGTTTAAAGTCATTTGTGTACTTTCATGACTAGTTCAAGGGTAAAATTAAGCTTTAACCCAATTTAATACTATTTGTACATTGTAGTGCTAGGGGTAAAATAAAAAACATGACAAACTAGGACTAACAACATGCCAACAAAAATGTTTATTGAAAAAATATCATTTGTCCTATTAATATGCCACAAAAAGAGCTACTTAACCCAAAAAAAGTGGAAGGATGAGGGAGGAAATATCTCTATTAATTTAAAGGTTCATTTTATTAGTTAATTTAGAATTTTATTTTCTCCATTTTTAATATAAAATTATTAAAATATTAAATTCAGGAAATATAATATTTTGGAAGAAAACCATTAGTTGATTAAAAAAATTATATAGAATGATATAAAAAATTTAAGCAACTTAATTAATATTAAAAATATGATCAATATATAAAAATTACAAGTAATCTATAAATTTTTAAAAAAACTAGTTTGAGCTGTTAATATTTAAAAAATAATTTATAAGTTTTGAATAAATATTTATAAATAATAAATTTGAATTATTAAATATTAAAATATTTAATATTTTAATAATATTTATTAAATTTTATTTTAACAAAATTTTAAAACTCAGTGTTTTTAAAAAAGTTTAAAAATAAATTAACATTAAAAAATAATAGTTAGAGTTTTATATATTATTGTGCGTTGATTCCACACAACAAGTGACTAGGGGAAGGGTTTTTTCCTTCTTCAAAAAATAATTCATGAGAAAACTGCTCACTTATGAATAAAGGGGTATCTAAGGCTTCTAACAAAAATTCAAGACAAAAAAAGAAAAAATAGCAATGAAAGACCACTAAAAAAATTTATATTAATTAAAAATTAATTGTTATTAAAATTTAAATGAAAAGGTTTGAATTAATTATTGTTAATTTAAAATAAATTATTGTTAAAATTTGATAAAAAGCTAACTTCAATCAATAAATATTTATTCTGATTTTAGCAATAATTAATACTTAATTGAAATAAAATTTCTCCTTGATTAATATTTTTCCTTAAAAACACCTTAACCCCTAGTTATCTTTTGTCCTTACAATTTGATTGGACTAAATTTGTCGGTCGGGAGTGGTGCTACCGGACCAGCCGCGAATTGGACAGAACCGATGAAATCATGTAAAAGAAAATTTTAAAGAAAAAAAAATTGTCTGGTTATTTGTTGCAAATTGCAATGCTTATTTAATTCTCACTTTTGAAATGTTAAATTTCTGTTTAAAAATCTATTTTTCGATTTTAATATGTTTGGTTAACATATTTTTCGTTTGAAGTAAAGCCCGCCTGCAAAAGCAAACACGCATATAATGCCTCCAACAAAGTAATGGTAAATTAATTTTTTTAACCAAAATCCTTTTAAACTAAACAGAACTTTTAGTGGATGAAATTTATTTAATTTTATTATTGTTACAAAGTGATATCATCTTTGGATATTTTTTCCTATTCTAAGTTTTTGGTATAAAAATTATTCTCATTTTCTTCATAGTTTGTGAATGGTTGAATAATTTGTGACTTATAGTAGTAGATAGTGTCACTTGTCAGTATTTGTATATTATATTATATATATATTAATTGATGATATTGATGTTGTAAAGTATTTTTCATAAAACAGTTATTTTTCAGGTGACAAGATGTAAAAGATACAAAGTCAACATTCTTCCGCATGATTAATAATAATTGTGGACCTGATTAATGTTCACTATGATTATCAATTATTAGTTGCTTTAAATTTATGTAATTTAGAAATTGTTTAAATTGGAATATTCAGATTTTTACCAGAATTGGAATATTCTGTCTTGAAATTTATTGTTAGTAGCTTTTTTATGTTATATAATATTTTAATATGAAATAAAATATATTAGTTTATTAATTATTGTTTTAATTAATTACAGTTAAATTAGTAAACTTTAAAGTAGTTACTTGATCGATTCAATTTAAGGGTCCTCAAAATCAGACAAAGCAGATTAAATTAATCTGAATGGAGAAAAATTTATTTTAAGTAAGATTTGGTTGGGACCCAATTGGTTTGATTTGATTTCCTGTTTGTTTGAATTTTAATTGATTTGAACTGAATCAAATGCTCAAAACAATCGCCATTCTTTTTATTTTGATAATATTAGCAATAATTGTGTCATTTTGGATATATTTTGTATATGAATATTATGTTAATGACAAAATTCAATGCTAACGGGTTGTTGTGGCATAAGGAAAAAATTTATTGTTATATTCTTAGAAACTTGATTTCCAAATATATTAATAATTTTTTATTTTCTAAAAATGCCCTTAACATGAAATTAAGATTAATAGTGTATAAAGTATCAATTTTATTTTGAGAAGTAAGCACATATGTTCAAGGGCAAATGAGCAAAAATAGGGTACCAAGTAGACAACCAAAAGCATCCGATAATTTAAAGTGAGAAAAAAATAAAAATATTCATAATGTTATTTAAGTTAGTGTAAAAGCGATCAATTTATCAAATGCCTCAATCGTTTGTTAGTTTTAAGTGTTAGAGCTAAGTGTGCTTACTAGTTATAAAAATGACCTCTTTAACGGTTCCATGTAAGCTGGAGAAATTTTGACCGTTGCCATGTGTGAGTCTCCTTTCCCATCAACACTTCTTCATTCTTCTATTGCCATTGAGTTCTTGTGCCCATAACCAAATTTGATCATGCAAATTGAGATCTTCTCCTATCATCAATTTCACGCATGCTTCTTCTTCATTCTTCTTCTTTGTCTTCCTCAACTACATTCACGCCTCTATTTGACTACAACTCGAGAATCTCAAAACTAAGCTTTGTGGATTCTTCACTGTAGTTTTATGGGGGCTTGGCCATTGAAGATCCAAGCTCAAATCTAAGCTTTCTTGGTTTGTTAATATTCTTCAATCATACCCATGGTATTGAAAACCAGACCGGACCGGCTGGGTCAACCCGAAAACCGGTGAATCGGTCCCCTGTCCGGTCTGGGTTTGCTCTTAACCCGGTGAGGGAGTAAACCGATATAACCCGGTCAACCCGGGTTCAACCTGGTATAACCCGGATAACCCGGTGGGTTGACTGGGTTAACCGGGTTAATATTTTTTCAAACTTTTACCCCAAAACGACGTCGTTTTGAATTTTTTTTCATTGTTAATTTTTCAGAGCTCTGAGTTCGAAAAAAAGATAACAAAAAAAAGTAAAATTGAAGTCAAAAAATGAAAAATTAGAGATAGAGCATGCTAAGTCCAAAAATATAGTATTTTATTATTGTTAGACTTTTGAGTGGTTAAGTTTGGTTGAATATTTTTATAATTAATGTCTTTTTATTTAAATTGTATTATTTTAATCATGATCAGTTTGCCACCGGTTCAACCCCGACTGAACCACTAACCCATGACCCAGTACCATGACCGGTTTAATGACCGGTCCGGTTTTACGTACCTTGATCATACCACCCCAATCGATGCTTCACTTGCTTCTTCTCACTATCACCCAATCCCAATCTGACAAGCTCTTCGATGACCCAAACTTCTTTATCACAGTGACCTTCTTGTGGTCACCTACCAACACCGTTGGCTCCTAGTGGCCCTCCCTAATGCTGTCACCTCTAAGCTTTGTTCCCAACACCCTGTCACCCCCCAAGAATGTCTCCACGAACTACTCCACCATCACTTTCAAGCTCACCCACCAACTCTAAATCTTCAATGGCGAGGCTGAAAAACACATGCGGTGACTAGCACAGCCTCCTATTTTGCCTTTCCTACCTTCATCGATTACTGTGCTTCTGTTGTGGCTGACGATGAATATGGCTTCAGGTATTTTGTCTGCAGTTCACTAATGTTACTCTAGCACCAAGAAGTTTGATTTCTCTATCCTTGATTCCCTTCTTCGATTTCCCCCTTTCACTTTGATCTACTTCAATTCTTAGATTTGTGATTTTCTAGCCCATGATTTCTTGTCTAAACTTGTACAATTTTTTTTTTTGGATTGATTGTTATTGAGTTTTGGATTGATTATATTCTGAGCAATTTTTGGTGGCTTGCTAATGCTTTCCCTTTCAATAATAATAGTGACTCAACCTTTCCTAGCCCACAAGGATAACCCATGTGCTAACTACACAATCAAGGTTTGAAGGATTTATGGTCATTGTTATATCTATTAAAGTAATGTTATGAGTATTTTTATCATTTTTCTCATTTTAAGCTACTAGTTACTTTTAATAGACGACTTTGTGGATATTATTGTCTTTTTGTCATATATTCAAATCTAATTTATGAACCATTACTTTAAAAGCATTGATACTTCAAATTACCTCATGTATTCATATCGATATCATATTCAATACTGATACTTCTTCGATACGTATCCATAATGTATTGGAATGTTATTTTTAATTTAAAAAGTTTTAATTTTTGATATATATTCGATACTTCTAGATTGCGAGTTGATAATTCATGAAAATTTTTAAGAAATTAATTTTTGTTAAGATTACAATATTAAAATTTTGAGAAAATATAACTTTATATCCTTATACTTTACTCACGTTTGCTATTAGTTCCTATACTTTTTTTTTTGTGTTTTTAATCCCTATATGGAGAGATCTAAAACAATAAAAAATAAAAGTATAGGGACCAAAAACACTCAAAAAAAAGTATAAGGATCAATAATAAAATGCAAGCAAAGTACAAGAACATAAGTTATATTTTCTCTGAAAAAATTTATTACTAATATCTTTTTTTGGGACGTTAGTGGAGATGAATGTGATGACCTTGATGGTATTGAAATTTTAGAAATAGTAATTTTATCTCTTAATGAACTAGATATAAAATAAATCATTTTTGAAGATGATGGTTAAGGAAGAGAAGATATTGATACTATATCTATTAAAAGGGAATTAATATTATTATAAAAGATTATATATGTATGCTAGTTTGGATATTTGCTAAGATTATATTTTTAATGCTTTTATGATTTTCTTGTTAATATGTATGTGTGTATGTAAAAAACATATCATATCCCATATTTTAAAAATGGAAGTTTCGACATACCAGATACGCGTATCAATATCTATGCACTATAAACTATCATAATATTGTTCTCAGTTCTCACTAAAAAAAAAAGTTTAATTTTAGCATGATAAAAAAAATTCAATTTTTAGGTTTAAAAAATAATGCCAAGTCAAACTGACTTCAAAGTTCAAAATCAAACCAGACTGATGAATATAATAGTATCACCAAATCAAGTGGTTTACAGTGATTTTTTTGTTTTTTTGTCAAAAATTGACGAAAATGACAAAAGTCTTCTCGGTAAAACGAAAAAAAATAACAAAACTGTTTTTACCTTTTTTTCCTCTCCATATTTCATCTCGATCTTTTAAAATCGTGATGAAAAGTACTGACAAAACTTTTGGAAAATATATATCTTTTGCATTACGCGTTTTTTGGCTTCTGCTTTTTATTGCTGAAGAAAAAAAAAAATTCAACATCTTTAGATGCAAAGTGAAGTTGTTGACCCAAATCAATCAATTTTCCAGAGACTGTGAAAATAGCATACCTTAAATTGCATGAAATAAAAATTCAATAGAAAAAGCTAACTGTAAGAAGTCGCGAAACTTGGTTACTTAATCACAATAAATTATAAACATGAAGATTTATTTTCAAGTAAGAAAATGGCCCTAATAATCTTAACTTTTCAATATTTAAGTTTGAAAAATACAAAAATAGGTCCATTATGTAACATCTAAAAGCTTTTCCTTTGATTTATTAATCTAATGAAGGATAATTATATAAATTTAAGTATAATTAATTTTGAAGATAGTCAGAGACGACTAATAGATCTATTGGGTTGACTTTAGCCTTTGGATTGGAATTTGAAAGTGAATTGAGTCACATGAGCTCAAATTATAGAAAAAAAAATTAGAATTTGGCCCACCATAGCATAATGCATTTACATCATAGCATAATGTCAAGAATCAACTTTTTTAAAAATGCAAAAGAAATGTTCAAAATAGAGAGAGACTAGAAAACAGAGAAAGGTGACAGAGAGGGTATTTTCTCTACTAGACCATCAATTTTTGGACATTTTGGAGGTAATTAGAGTTGGATGTTACTTAGGTATGCCTTCCTTATCTTTTCTCTTTTATCTACACTATTTAGAAGTAAGGTTTGGGTTTGAGAAATTAGGATTTTCAGACCTAGAGCTATGAATCTGAACCCACTGATCTAAATGAGATTAATGGGAGTTGTTTAAATATTTTACACATAGTTTATAAATTTTGACAAGGTTGTGAGCTTGGGTCATCTATTTCAAATGAACCCTAGACCTTTTAAAGTTTGATTTTGGATTGTTGGGTATTATATTAATAATTATTGAAAGCTAAATAGAGTTAATGAGAGTTAATAAATCTAATAGTTATGCTTAAGTGCAGGATATTAGAATTTTGGATAATTAAAGTGTTAATTAATGAAAGTTAAGAGTATTTATGATGATATTAATGATGATTAATATGATTAGTTGTAGATTAATCATCTTGTACACCATTTAAGCTTTGATATAGCTTGTGAAATACTTTTATTAAGGAATAAACCCTTGACTTCTCAAAAGTTTGAGATAATTAGGGAAAAGTTAGTTTGTGCATTTGTTTGTTAATTAGTTATAGCCATATGTAATTGAATAAAAAATATGAGTTTATTTTTAAATATATGAAAGAATACAAATTGTGACATAGGGTTAATATTTAAAGATTTTATTGTGAAAAAGAATTTGATTATGTGAAATTATTTTTTATATTTTGTTTAAGCATGATTTGAAGAAAACATGGACCTATGGAAGTGATGAAATTATGATAGGAATATAGAAGAGTATGAGAAGTAATGAGTATGACACGTGTATGCCATGTAAAGAACTCGATGCATAATTGCATGTATTATGTGTTAACCATAATTTCATCGCATGATCATATGAGGTAGGGGTTTCGCCTATAGGGAGAGAAGTAAATATTATAAATTTATGTGGTAAGGCCACTATTCAGAGCTTGATAGCTTGCCTCTTTGTTTTATTATCCCACTTGTTGTTTGAGGGATTGTCTTACTTGTTTATTGAGATATTCAAACCTAACTAATTTTCACCGGTTCACGACAAGGCTAGATTAGAGATATAACACCCCATGATTGTTAATATTAGGAGGAAACCGTGACTCACAAGTAAGTGTAGTAGCCTTAGTCAGACAGTTTTCTCACAAGTAAAAGGCTTGGTAGTTTAATGACAAGGACAAATCCTACTAAAGACCCACCAATTTCATATCAGAGGTATCAAGAGGGTATAAGATTGGCATTGATCATGCATATCATTATATAGCTATATGGTTGTTATTTTTGTAGTTTTGTATGTTTTATTAAAGGCACATGATTGTTAGTGTTGTGACCCTTGCATGCTAAATAATCTAATATCACATAATTGTTAGTTTTGTGACTATATAAATTAAGTGGTTTAATATGTGAATATGTTTCAATTGAATTTGTCATTTGTATCACTATGATTAATCAACATGTGTTTGTATAAGCTAGATTAACCTTAGATGTTGAGTAGTTGCACTCACCTTATCACCTATCTTTCTTCAATATTATAGGTACTAGCTTATCAGGACAAGACTGAGGAAAACTGTCAAAGGCTTAAGATTTCTATTCTAGATTTGTAAACCTTGTTTATTTGAAGAGTTGATGTGTATAATTTTTCTTGATAATACCAACTAGGAGATTGCATGTTTTTGATTACTTGCACTATTTGATTCTTGATCTAAGTTGTATATTTTAGGCCTAGGTTGTATCTGAATTAAATGTAAAATCTAAATAAAGCCAAAATACTAGTCCAAGTAAGAAGTTCTTATATTTGTGAGTGATGGTGAATTGAATGTGGAATTTCGTGATTAAGACTCCCCCTATTATTTTTAAAATTAAGAGGTTGAGCATTAAAAATGTATTACACATATTATTAGAGTACTGTGGATTGCACAGGTCTTATTGATTCTATTGAGTATAGTCTAGGGTGGTTATGAGCTTATAGCACTTGGTTATAATTTCGGACACCTTAGTTATATTTTGAAAGCAAAAATGAGTGAGTTTATATTTTGATGTCCAACTTTTAATTAAAAAATGATTTGAATGTAAAATAAGTATAATTAGCTAGAGCTCGAAAAAAGCTTTCTGTAGATACCAGATCATTTCAATTGAACATCGGATAAAAAAATAGAACATGTTGGAAGTTGGCCTAAAAAATTTATCATGATAGCATGGGCTCTGCATTTTACGTCGCAACATAAAAGTTTATGTTGCAGTGTATTGTACCATAATTATTGTTTTTGGCTTTTTTTGACCCTAATTTGATTTATTATCTTACCTTATATGGTTTTAATGCTTTTGTATACATGTTTTGCTAATTTTATTTTTTAAAATGATTTTATAGCATTTTAAGTTTTGAAAAGTTAAGATCCAATTTATGTAAATTTTTCAAAGTTGGTAATCCATTTGGATTAATCCCGTAATTACCTCAATTTTAAAGTTAATTGTAAATTAGTTAGGGTAACCTTACACATTACTTTATTATATTTTGTTTTTAGTCTCTATAGTTTTATTTCATTGTTCTTAATTCCATTAATTTGATATGTCTTTAACGTTAGTCTTTATAATTTTTAAAAATGCACATAAAGACTACAAGCTAATGCCAATGGAGTTAAATTTTCTAGCATGTATTTAGCTTTGTTAACTTTTTTGCTAACATATACTTAATCTTGCATTCCTCTTCTGCGTTCTGTAACATTCTAATTTAAATTTTAATAGTTAATTTGGGTTAATAGAAATTTAAAAAAAATATTTAGAGGTAAGCAAATTAGTAGAAAATGATTATTAAATCTAACTTAGGATATAATTCTAAATTAATTTTTTTAAAAAATTAATTAATTAATTAAAAAATATTATTAAATTATTATTATTATTATAAAAAAAGAAAAGGTATAAAAACAAGAAAGGAGAAGAACAAGAAAACTTTCGGCGCCGAATGAAATCATCACACATATAAAATAATAATAAAAAGAAAGAAAAGAAAAGAAGAGAGAGGAAAGAGGAAAATAATAAAAAAAATGTGGGACTCACAGTATTTTTTTTTAAAAAACCCAACTCTTTCCTTCGTTTCTTCATTTCTCCTTCTTTTTTTAATTTCTCTTCATGCGCGAACAGAGGGGGCGACGGTGCGCAAGTTCGCCGATGCTGGGTTTTAAGGTAAGAGTTTTTAATAGAATATTTAGGGTGTGATTTCAAGTTTTTCAAGACTAAGTAAAGTGATCTAAAATTTGTTCTTAGCCATCCTTCCTCTTTGGTTTCTGAGTTTGTGGTGGTAGAAAATTTAGGATTTAAAAAAGGGATGAATTTATGTTGAATAAATATGGTTTTTGAGGTTGTTAGTAGTATAATAAATATTCTAGAGTATAAATTTATTGATGATATTTGAATTTGTGGCTTAAGGATCAAATCCTAGAATAAATTTTTATTAAATCTAAAAATATATGTTAATTTATTGAGGTTTAGATGATTATTTGGGATGAGAAATGAATTATTATGGCTATAGGATTATGATTCTAAGCTTGAGACTCAATTTTTAATTTTTGAGTATTTTAGGTGCGAATTTATGAAATAAAAAGAAAATAATAGAAATTAGTTTAAAATTTAATTTTTAGATTTTTAATGTTTATTGATGAGTAAAAGAGGAATTAAAAATTTTACTTAATAGTATTAACTCTAGATTTGTATTAAGATTGAGATTAGGAATTATGTTATATTTTTAATTCTATTATTAGAATTATTTTATTAGTTTCAATAATTGAAACTAATATTTATAAATAATATGTTATTTGTAAATTGTGTTGTTGGTGAAGATTGTGGTAGGAGAGAAATTTGTAAGGAATAATTTATTGAAAAAGCCACGAGGTAACCATGCTTTTAATTTGTGATTAGTGTTACTTTATGTTAATTGGGTGATTATTGAGAAAATTATGAATTTTGTAATATTGTATAATTGTTCAATATTATTATGAATTTGTTTGATTATTGTGGGAGGTGTTGGGAGACTTGCTAATGTTGTTGTATTTATGTGCCACGTGGTACGCTCCTATTGGAGCTCAATAGGTGGCTTATAAGGGCTCGGGCTAATCTGCCTTTAGTCGGGTAATTTAGCACCGAATGAGGGTTACGGCTCGAGATTAATAAAGGAATATAAGGATGGTTGTTTGTGTGTATTGTAATATTTCTTATATTTGTTGGAATTATATTATTTTTAATTCTCACTTAATAAGCACACATTTAACTGTTTGTATATACTATCATAAATTAGCTATGGTTACTGGGACTTTTGAGTCTCATTATGTGGTTAACAATTTTCAGGAGAAGAGCTACGAGTGACACGTGGAGGAGTTCCAGAGGCTTAGTGGCATAGATTGTAACATCCTAATTTTTTTTAGATAAAAAAATTGTTGTGAAATTTAAGTTTTTATTTAAAAAATAATAATAATAGGAATTTATATTATTTGAGATTATTTAGAAATAATAATATGGTTAGAAATTTAATTATGAATTAAAAATTTAGGTTTAAAATTATATAAAAAATATTTTATTAAGATATAATTTTAAGATTTAAAATAAAAAAAATTATGTGCGTATGTGAGTTAAAAAAAAGAAAAGAAAGTAAAAAAAGGGTACTGTAGAAGTCCCACATCGATTAGATGTGGGAAGGTGAGGTCCCTCCTCATATATAAAAGGAGGAGGCACAGGCGAAGAGGAGCAGAGGGAAGAAAAAGAAAAGTTTATGTAATTTGTGAAAATTACAACTAATGACCCAAGATGTAATTTGTAAAAATTGCAAGTAATGACTCAAAAGTTTGAATAATTAAATTCAGACCTATAGTTTTTTTATATAATTTTGGGACCCACAATCTCATTTTTATATTATTTTTCTCTCTTCCTCTTTCTCGCAAGGGGGGATTATTTTCTTTTTCTTCAGGTATGTTCTAATTTTCCTGTTTAGATTAGCATTTAAAAATTTATTTAATTATAAAATTAATTTTATAGTTATTTTCTAAATAATATTAGCTTTTTAGTGATATGATTATTTTGTAGGATAGAGTAAATATTTTGATTAGGATTTTTTTATAGGATAGTTAATTTGATGATATGATGGATTAAAAATATAGATTAAAACTCTTAGGGATATAATAAATATTATAGAATATTTTTTTGAGGTTGAAACTCATGTTTAAGAATTTTTGAGTTAAAATCTAGATCTATATGGTTGAATTTATGTAGAATCTGAGATGTAGGGATGAACCTCTGATTATTAAATATTTATTTAAGTATGAATAGATATTTTTGAGGTTATAGAAAGGTAATTTGAGGTTTAAATATGATTTATTAAGGTATGAAAATTTTAGAAAAGAATTTGAAAAGTTAAATGAGGCATAAATCTTAAATTAGTGTTAATATGGATTATAGATCTAAGACTTTCTAACTCTTTAAATTAGAGTTATTTATTTTAATGTAAATTAATATATAGTATTATGAAATAACTATGTAGATTGTGTTGACAAAGATAGTGGTGAAAGAGGAGTTGTGAAGGGAAACTTGTTATTCAAGACACAAGGTAACCATTAGTAATGTGTTGTGATGAGTGTGTTTGTGAATGGTTATGTGTTGTTTTGTTGTTTGGAAAAACTATGAACTATTGAAAATAAATACTGTTATATACTTATTTGAAATTATTGCCAAGTGAGTCAAAAATTTATTTTTGTTTATCATGATGAGATATTATTATTCGGATATATTCCTGTTTGGATATTTGAATGATGCATGACTTGTTAGGGTATTTTAATATATGGTGTTAATGAAAATTTCTGTTCGATTAATTATTACCATGTGGTAAGCTCACATTAGACCCAATGAGTGGCGTGTCGCTTGGTCCAACTCACCTTTGGCCAGGTGATTTGGCGTCCGAGCATGACAAAAGGAGGATATAAGGTGCAGTCATACAAATTAAATACTTGTTCGATTTGTTTGAAAATATTGTTCGGTTAAATGTTTTGTGTGCCCACTTAGTAATCGCATGATTAGTTACAACCGTATGCATCATTACATATTAATTTTTGGTTACTGGGACTTTTAAGTTTCATTCCCCGTGGTTAATATTTTTATAGGAGCGAGTCCGACAGAGAAAGCACCAGAGGTGTAATTATGGTGTATGAGACACCATCTTTTACGTTGCCCCTTATTTTAGATTATACAATATATCTTGTGCCAACTTAGGACATATCTTCTTTGTGAAGCATGTAAACTCTAATCCTTTTTATTAAAAGTATTTATATGACTAAGAGAATTATGTCTGTCCCTCTTGATTTATGATCTGATTTGAATATCATGCCATGAGGATTATGTCTGTCCCTCATAGTCTTAATTGCCTTTTTAGATATTTTAAGACTTTTGTTATGTCTTAGATATATCATGGTAAGAAAATTTTCTACCATGATAATGGTTTTAATAATTTACGAAAAATCAGTTTGTATTTTTGAAGGTGTTACATAGATACACTGTCTCTTTTGGGTATTTGATTTATAATTTATAATGTGTTATATTGCTAATATTAGGGTCTTTTATTTATTGACAATTATATGAATATATAAATGTAATCATGCCTTTCAAACTATTTCTATTTTTGGTATACTTTGAATGACTGTAATTTTAATATTTGGTTTTCTTTGGATTGGTTAAAATGGCATGATTATGAGGTCAAATAATTGGCTTGTGTTAAAAATTGACTAAATTATTTATTTTACTTGTTGGGAGTATAAGGATGGGCAAATGTGATTTAGTTTACTTGTTGGAAGTATAAGGATGGACAAATGTGATTTAGCCTAATGGCATGTGGGAAGTAAAAATTTATCTGAAATGTTATACTGTGTGAGTTGAAGCTAATTATAAAATATTTTATATTGAAATTATTGATATAAAAATGTGTTGGGTGGTTGTAACCCAACTATGGTTGAGTTAAATTATTTAAAAAAAAATTGGTGTGTTACAATCTTGCCTTTTATATAACAACACGGCCACACCACTACCTCCCCAAGGTCTTTTGACGGTGCTGGGACCGCTCCCCTCACGGGGCCCAGATCCAGCATTCCCCACTGGTGGTACAGTGAGTATTCCTCACCCCATCCTCATGGGGGTCTTTTGGAACCTCCCCAGACTTGAACCTCCAACCTCTAGCCCCTTAACAAAGTTTAGGTTAAATTTGGTAGAGATTGGAGGTTCAAGTCTGAGGAGGTTTCAAAAGACTCCCGTGAGAGTGGGGTGAGGAATACCCACTGTACCACCAGTGGGGAATGCTGGATCTGGGTCCCATGAGGGGAAGGGTCCCAGCACCGCCAAAAGACCCTGTGAGGTAGTGATGAGGCCGTGCTGTTACACATTCTATTTAAGTCAAATATAAAAAAAAATGTTTTCATAATTTTTTTTAATAGAAGACTACGGAAAACCACATAGAGGTAATAATTAGCTCATATTTGAACATACAAAACTTCTGCACCCTAAAGGTGGTTTTTGCAAAAATCATAGTAAAACTATTTTCCCAATTACCTTTAGTTTTCAAACATACCTAGTCAATTTATTTCCCTATCATCAACATATTGTTATCATGTTAGCAAAGGAAATAGCAGATTTACAACAAAATTTACCTCCCTAAGTGTCGGTTCATAATCTTTATGTTCATGCATATTTTTAAAATTACAGACACTAATGTTGTAAACTAATTAAATTAAAGGACCAAGAATAATAAAATCAAATTATAAGAACCAAAAATAAAACTTAATCAAAGCATAAGGAACTACTACCGTGTTTTTCCTTTAAATTTTATTTCTAGGATTATATTTTTGCATTAAACAAATAATGATTCCCATCATAATTGATAAATATTTATTTTTCTATGGAAAATAAATATTGGTTTAACAACATTTGAAGTAAATTGTAAATATGAAAATCTACAACTACATATGTACCCCTCTATGCAATAAATAATATTTGAAAAACTTGTCCAACATGCCCAACCAGGCTAAACAGACTGTCAAATCTTACATAGACGAAATTAAGATTTTATTGGGAGGCAACTCACATGCTTCATTATATTTGGATCTGTACCGAACAATTTAATTATTGCATCAAAATACTCATTTATATAAGTATATAATATAACTCGTTTACTCTATAATTATTTTGTGAATTTAAAACAATTTTGGATAAAATAGTTCCCATACGTGTTTCTTATGAAATCGCTTAGATGGCATTTGTATTTATATATTTAAATTTACATCTTATATTTAAAATTTCACATTTAATATTTATATATTTAAATTTTCTATTTCAATAGTGTAAAAAATTTAAAAGAAGAGCAACGAGCTAAGATTTAAAATAAAAATAAAAGAAATTATGAATGACAAAATAGCATTTAGTTTGATACTCAAATTCATGACTAGGTAGGCCAAAAAAATAAATTATGGGTAGTTGATGAAGAATTCGAATGTGAAGGAATAATTTATGACTCAAACTCAACAGCAAAGCATGAGTCCACAACTCACTCAAATCAATCCTAGCCACATATATTGCCCTTTTTTCATGATAGGACATGCTCAATGGTGATACTTTCGAAAACCCCATAAATAGAAAAATAAGTAAAATATTCTAACTTTTTTTTATTTTATTTTAATTATATATATATATATATATTTTTTTTTTTATTCTTGAAGCCTATTCAAACCTCTGAATAACTACAAAACATAAATATCCTATCTATTTTTAAAATTTTATTTTTATTTACTCAATTAACCGTTAAATTATATTTGTTAAACCAAAATACCCCCTTTTTAAATATAAATATTATCTACAAATTATTCAAATTATCCAAAAAATTGATGCTTATATATTTTGTACTTTTTAATTTATATTTTAATTTTTTTCACTTTGTAAATATCTTTATTTAGTATTTTAAAATACATTAAATACATGAATGGGTTAAAATTTTAAATAATATTTCAAACATCGAATTGAAAATATTAATGAAATAAGATTTTTGGGCCAAAAATAAAATAAGGATTTAATATAATAAATTACTTAATATAATGTATATTTATTTTTTGAATTTTAACGAAAAATTTAAATTATTGATTTAAATAACCACATACTTAATTATTTAAAGTTTTTAAAATTGGAAGAGAGAACAAACAATTAGATTATAAGAGAAAATTAATAATTTTGAAATTTTTAACAAAATTAAAAATAAAAAATTAAGTATTTTAGAATCTTTGACTAAATATTTCTTAATGTTAAAAATTAGACTAAAGTATATGTTTTTAAAATAAAGAAGAGGTCTCTATAATTTTAACAATACAAAAGGAATGTCATTGTATTTTACTCTAAAAAATAAAACACACTAAGAATATTGACTGTGAAAAAAAATTATAAGATAACCACATACACTTCAGTTAATTGGTAAATAAGTTGTACTAATTTAATTAAAGGTCTCTAATTTGCGTTTCCAATCAAAAGGATCTTGTCCTAACACAATCTATATTAACTTGGATCCACATCAAGAGTTCTCAATGTGATGTGGGGTAATAATAACATGTTGATTGCTCGCTGCTAAAAAATAAAAATGTAATTCAACAAAGAACATTTAAAAAAATCATTTGATACCAAGCATTATCAAATACCTTAAATTCAAGGCATGTGAGATTCTAAACAAAAGCCCACAAAATAAAGGCACTGAAATTATTTCGGTCATTGAATAAGTTAAAATACCAATTCAAATATTGATAATCCAAACTATAGTCAAATTTTAGTTAGGCTGATCAAGAACAAATTATTTCATTAAATTAGTCGAGACATTTATTTAATAGTTTATTAATTCAATTGGTAGGGTTAATTGAGAGTTCAAAACTATGCAAAGAAACTAACTGTAAGAAGTTGTGAAACTTTGATACTTAACCACAATATATTGTAAACATGAAGATTTATTTTCAAGTAAGAAAATGTCCCTGATAATCTTAACATTTCAATATTTAAATCTGAAAAATACAAAAATAGGTCCATTTACTTTATTATGTTTTGTTTTTGTTGTTCTCAGTTTTTAAAATTTGATTTTGCCTGTAATGTTAGTTTCTATAGTTTTAAAAATGAACATAATGACTATGAGTTAACACCAATAGAGTTAAATTTGCCAATATGTATTTAACTCTGTCAACCCATTTGCAGACACATACTTAATCTCGCTTTCATCTTTCACATTCTATTTAAGTCAAATATAAAAGAAAATTGTTTTCATAATTTTTTATAATAGAATACCACGAAAAACCATGGAGCGGTGATAATTAGTTCAAATCATAGCATATGAAGCTTTTACTCTCTAAGGGTGATTTTGTGAAAATCATAGTGGAAACTATTTTCCTAGTTACCTTTTGTTTTTAAATATACCTGGTCAATTTATTTCCATGCCATTAATATATTTTTACCATGTCGGCAAAGGAAATAGCAGATTTATAATAAAATTTACCTCCTTAATTGCCAGTTCATAATCTTTGTGTTCATGTACATTTTTAAAAATATGGACACTAACTTGTAAACCAATTAAACTAAAGGAATGAAAATAATAAAATAAAATTATAAGAATTAAAAATAAAATTTTATCAAGGCATAGGGATCTACCATTGTGTTTTTCCTTTAAATTTTATTCTAAGGATAATATTTTTGTAAGGGTTAATAAGTATTTTAAATCTTAAATTATGATGCAAATAACACCTTAAATGTTAAATTCTTCAAATATGCGAAAACTCTCATTAACATCTAAATTTTAAGAGCTTGAAACCTCTCTATTATTTTTAAAGGTCAAGATAAATACTATGTCAGTGTGTGGTTCTATAACTATAAAAGTAATAACCATTTTTTCTAATTTAATGATAAAATTTTATATGCTCAAAATTTAAAAATTAAAAAGAATTTTTACACATTTCAAAAATTCAAACTTTAAAATATTTTTTACATAATAGTTTAAGGTTTGAGATGCTCATTAACTGGTAAACAAATAATGATACCTATTGTGATTAATAAATTATGCAAAATAAATATTGGTTTAACGATAATTGAAGTTGTAATTCGGATTTAAATTCCAGTGTTCGGGATTGAAACTCAGTACTCAATTTGCAAAAAAATGACATGAAATTAAATTGTAAATATAAAAATTCTACAATTACACATTTACCCCTCTAAGCAATAAATGATATTTGAAAAATTTGTCCGACATGCCCAACTAGGCTAAACAAACAGTCAAATCTCACATACGAAATCAAGATTTTATTGCGAGGCAACTCACATGCTTCATTGTATTTGGATCTGGATCGAATAATTTAATTATTGCATCAAAATACTCATTTATATAACTCATTTACTCTAATAATTATTTTGTGAATTTAAAACAATTTTGGGATAAAGTAGTTCCCATATGTGTTTTCTAATGAAATCGCTCAGATGACATTTGTATTTACATATTTAAATTTAAATTATATATTTAAAATCTCACATTTAATATTTATATTTAAATTCTTTATTTTAATAGCGTAAAAAATTTAAAAAAAGAAGAACAATGAGTTGAGATTTAAAATAAAATATAAAAAGTATGAATGACAAGATAACATTTATTTTGATACTCAAATTCATGACAAGTTGATGAAGAATTTTAATGTGAAGGAATAATTTATTACTTATGTGACTCAAACTCAACGGCAAAACATGAGTCCACATCTTATGACTCCCTCAAATCAATCCTAGCCACATATTTGGTCCTTTTTCATGAAAGGATATGCTCATGGTGATACTTTCGAATAAAAAAATTCATGAAATAGAAAAATAAGTAAAATATTTTTATTTTTTTAAATTTAATTATAGATATTTTTTATTTTTGAAATATATTCGAACCTGTTCTAGTATGGATAATTACAAATATATAAATATCTCTTTATTTTTAAAATTTCATTTTCATCCATCCCAATCAACCATTAAATGACATATGTTGGATCAAAATACTCCCTCATTGAATATAAACATTATCTAAAATTATTTAAATTATCCAAAAAATTAATGCATGTATATTTTTTAATTTTGTAATTAATGTTTTAATTTTTTTCATTTTGTAAACATGTTTATTTAATATTTTAAAATACATTAAATACATGAATTGGTTAAAAATTAAAATAATATATCAAAACACGCAATTAAAAAGTTTAATGAAATAATATTTTGGTTAAAAATAAAACAATGATTTAATATAATAGATTACTTAATATAATTTATATTTATTTGTTAATTTTAACAAAAAATTTAAATTATTGATTTAAATATCCACATACTTATTTATTTAAAGATTTTAAAATAGGAAGAGAGAAGAGACAATTAGATTATAAGAGAAAATTAGTAATTTAAAATTTTAACATAATTACAAATAAAAAATTAAGTACTTCAGAATCTTTAACAAAATATTTCTAACGATATTGAAAATTGGATTAAAGTATAAGTTTTTAAAATAAGGGGGAGATCTCTATAATTTTAGCAAAATAGAAGGGAAGTTATTGTATTTTACTCTTAAAAAATAAAACAAACTAAGACATTGACCATGAAAAAAAAAGGTAACCATATACGCTTGGTTTAACTGGTAAGTAAGTTGTACTAGTTTAGTTAAAGGTCATGAGTTTGCATCTTAAAAATGTAGCAGCATTGGTGGTAGATATTTTAGTTGAAAGGATCTCATTCTAACTCAATTATATTAACTTGGATTCTTATTAAGTGTTCTCAACTTGATATGAGGCAATATTAATACATTGATTGATGTCAGCTAAAAAATCAAATTGTGATTCAACAAAGAACAATTAAAAAATCATTTGATATTAAGCACTATCAAATAATTCGAATTCAAGGCAAGTGAAATTCTAAATAGGAGCCCACAAAATAAAATCACTGTAAAATATTTCAATAATTAAACAAGTTATGGCACTAATTCAAGGATTGATAGTCCAAACTGCAGTCAAATTGTAGCTAGGCGAATTAAGAACAAGTCATTTCATTAAATTAGTCAAGACACATATTCAATAGTTTGTCGATTCAACCGACTGTGTTAAGTGGAATTTCAAAACTATGAAAAAAACACGAGAGAATCTCATTTTGGGCCCCCAATAGAAATAAAAACTACACTCAGAGCTCAATACATTTTGAAATTATTTTGTAGTCCCAAGGGCCCTTTTGGCAAATTTGTTTTAAGGAGAAAATACATAATTGCCCTTAGTGAGAAAAGGCAACAAGCACAAGTTTATATTTTTACAACTACATGTTTACAAATTTACAACTTTAGGTTTACATATTAACAAATATTTTTCAGGTTTTATTTATAAGTCACTTTTAGCATGTTTATTAGAACCAAGAAAATCCTTAGGTAATGTTTGGGAGTTTTTTTTTTTTTAAGATGAAATGGAATAAAATGGGCTCACTAGAAGCTTTATGCCATTATTTAAAAGAAATTTTTAAAAGAGAGTGGAATGGCTTGAGGTGGCCTTCCAAGGCATCTTTTGCCATCCTAAACTCATTTTTTTTAAATCCTAATTGAGGGGGTTGAGGATGAAATAATATGATATAAATAACATGTTTACAAAATTATCCTTATCCTTCTCATCTTCTCTCGCTTGTTCACTCCCCCTTACCTTAAAACTAAAAAATATAATTATATCTTATTCAAATATGTTAATTTTATAAGTATTCTTAAATAATAATTAAATAAAATTATTTATTCTTTTAATTAAACTCCCAAACTTCCATTCCATTCCACTCCTTCCAACTCCACCACATTCCATTCCATTAATGACCATTCATTTTTCTTCCATCATATACTCTTAAACATACCATTAAATCTCATTAACTTTGTCTAAAAATTTATCAAATTTTTAACTTTATTCCTATTAAATTTACTTATTTTAAAATGAAATACTTTAGCATTTAATAAAATTCCCTATACTTAATAGGGGCAAAATAATAATATGAATATAATAATCATTTAGATGCTTTATGAATATGATCAAAACAAACATTTCTCTCTACTTTATAAATAAGACCAAAGGAGTAATTGTTTATTGGAACTGAAATTATTGTTCAAAGTCGACATGTTCATCTTGGCCAACTTAATAAATTTACAATTTAAAGTTTGAATATTTATAAGTATATGTTTATCTATTCACAAGTCAAAGTCCAAAATTTTTTACTTCATATGTTCAAAACTAAGATTAATCATAACAACAAGTTTAGATTTTTACAACTACATATTTACTAATTCACAACTTTAGGTTTATATATGAACAAGTAATTATTAATTGGTAGTGAAATTTTTGTTCAGGGTTGACAAATTTGTCTTGGCCAACTTAATAAATTTGCAACCTAAAGGTCGAGTATTCATACCTAAATGTTCATATACTCATAAGTTAAAATACATAATTTATGACTTCATATATTTATAATTAAAATTCATCATGATAGCAAGTTTAGATTTTCACAATTAGATATTTACAAATTCACAATTTTAGATTCACATGTTAACAAGTGATTGCTCATTGGCAGTGAACTCAAAATTCTTTCTTTCTCACTAAGAACAATTGTATTTTTTCCTCCTGAAAACATATTTTTAAAAAGGACCTTTGAGCTTGTAGAATAATTTCAAAATGTATTGGACCCTAATTACAATTTTTCTCTCTTGGAGGCCCTAGATACCAAAAAAACAGTTTTTTCTAATACAAAGCTATGTGTTAACTAAACCCCGAGACATGTATCATACAAAGTTTAATATGAGTTATACTGTTTACAACTATAATATATATATATATATATATATTGTGGATTATGTGTAAGTGGCCGTTTGGATAAGCAAAATAATCAATTCTAAACATATTTCACTTATACAGAATATTGACCATTTTCAAGCATTCCTCTTCCAATCTATCTAACAATATCTCACAGGGTGTCTTGGGTTACGTTTAACCGATGCCAAGCCATCTCGTGACCATGCACAAAGCCAACTAGGGCCTAGTGCTCTAGAATTCATTATTCAATATGTTTCAATTATATGAAAACTAATACAAAGTCAGTATGATGTATGTTCATGCTTTCAATAGGTTGTTATTTTATCTTTGATATGACAATAGTCAAATTCTAGTAAGCCTAATTAGGAGTTGTTTCTTCAAATGTATTTTTGTATTCATATAAACTCAAACTTAATACCTTATGTTTAAATAGTCATAGTTTCTACTATTAGAACTAATGCCCAATTATTACACACACACATTGTCCTCACATCCTAAAAGGTTATGGGTATACTTTTATTAATAAAAAAGGTATTGTATTTTTGTGTTTTATACATTGACAATGACATGGGTATACTTGTGTGTGTTTTTTAAATAAAAATTACATTTATTATTTTTTTGGTATCAAATACATTTATTACTAAAATGATAGTGATTGGGATAGAATAAATATTATAATTTATCGTTATTTTGTTAATGAAAAAACACATGGATTTAAGTCAAGGTAAGCATCAATAATTTCTAACATAAAAGAGTGTTAACCTTAATATTATATTTTGACAGTTAACCACTCCTCTGTGTGTGCGCGTGCGCGCTCAATTTAGTTTAATAATAATTGGAATCAATGTAATTAATCTTTCAAATTAAATTTATTTTAACGTTAAAAGAAAGATCTCCTAGAGGAGGTTAATACATAGGTCAAACGTCTATCTCAATTGAAAGTCCAATTTAGCTGAAAATGATATTATAATTATACTACCAATTACCAACCAACCAAAACTATAACTAGTAACAAAAGATAAGCAGATATAAAAACATACCACAAGAGTAATTGAGAGCGGGGGAGGGAGAAAAATCGACAGAGAGACTTTTTCGACCTTTAAGACTCTGTGTATTTTAGTTCTTAACTTGTTATACTTTAAATAAAATACTGGTCTCTTAACGTTCAAGGAATAAATTTAAGGGAAAATTGCTATGAAATCTCCTAACACCATTCAAAACATCCAAAGGCCCCATCAAATTCAAAAATATCTGTTAGGTCCCTAGAAATATAAGGGTTTGAATAAGATTGAAATGATAATGATCAAAATGTTTATATCATAAGATGCTTTATTAACAATTTAGCAATAATCATTTATCCCAATTCCCATGACAAAGGCTACTAACAAATGAGGCATTTGTCATGAACAAATGCAAATTTATTAAGTGCCTCACTTGTCAGTAACCTTTGCCCCTATAATAAATGGCCATTGTCAAAGTTTCAATAAAGTATCTTATAACATGATATTTTGGCCATTATTATTTTAATCTTATATACCCTTAAGTCTCTAGGGCTTGGTAGCTATTTAAAAATTTCACGGGACTTTTAAATATTCTAAATTGATGTGGAGGACTTCTTGATGCTTTTTTTCCTAAATTTAATTCTTGTAATTTTATTTTCTAAAAATATATGGATTAACATTTCAAACAATTAAAACTTTAAGAATTATGTTATATCGAGTCAGAGATTAAGGTTGCATTTGGTTATTGGAAAGGAACGGAATAGAATGGATTGAAAAAATTAACACATAAATAAACTAAATTATCATTCCTCCTCATGTTAAGTATGATAAAACTCATTAATATATATTATAAATGTGAAAATCATCACACCCTCTAAAAATTTCATGAATCATGATTTCAAAAATTAAGTTTTAATTGAGACAAAATTATAAGAATTGAGATGTATTGAATTTAAGTTTATTGATGGCATTTTTTTTTAAAAAAAATTGACCTTTAACCCAGCCCTACCCAATAAAGAAAGGGAGACACACATGGGTACACACAAAAACAAGTCAATGCCGGATTTGAACTCGTGATTTCTTCCAAGTAAGAGAGATGACATAGTCAGTTGGATAACTTGTCAATGACCATTGGGCATTTCAACCAAGTTAGAATTATAAATATAAATATCAAATGATTAATTTTTTTCATTGGCTCACTCAAAACCCATTGAATGTCCGCAAACTCATCACCTTAAACTTACAGATTTCACATGTAATTAGAAAAGTGTTAAAAAGTAATAGTCTTACCAAAATTGGCAACTGATTTTTTTATACAAATTTTTAATTTGTTTTCATTCATAGAAACTTTTTTTATGGCTTTGTTCTTGAATCTTGATCGCCAAGAGTCATTTTCCCTTTGAAAAAAAAAAAAGGAGAGTCATTTTCCCTTTTTTAAGCATGGCAATATGTTGCCATTTGTGCTCGCATGCAATTGCTTTTCCACATGTAACATCGTCTTTTCAATTTTTTTATACAAATTTTTTAATTTGTTTTCACTTATATAAACCTTTTTTATAGGCTTCATTCTTGAATCTTGATCACCAAGAGTCATTTCCCCTTTTGCCAAAAAAAAAAAAAGAACACACACGCACAGTCATTTTCCCTTTTTGTAGCATGGTAATATGTTGCCACTTGTGCTTGCATGCAACTGCTTTTCCACATGTAACATCGTCTTTTCAATGTTTTTGGGCCCAAAACGTTTCGAGCCCATATTCAAATCACAAAAGCTCTTTTTTTATGTGACATTCTTTTGCCTTATTGTAGGTGTTGATATTTGCCGCAATAACAAATATTTTAAAAGTCCAATCAAATGTTAAATTGAAAAGATTTTTGGTTCTTAATTTTTATGATCTAACTGGTTGAACTGTTGATCAAATTGATTAAATAATAATTAAATAAAAATTAATATTAATGCATATTTAAAATATGTGTGTGTGTGTGTGTGAGAAATTAATTCATAATATGTCTAATTGTTAATTAAAAAAACAAAAACATGAACATAAATCAATAATATTATAAATTATAAATTCTAATTTTGTAACTTGTTAAATGTAAATAAATTTTGATTAAATTAAGTATGAGCAGGTTTAAAAATAATTATATTTGTATTTATAACAATTAACATTTTTTAAATAAATATTCTTAAATCACATTATATACATGAAAAGGATAAAAAATGAAGTTGACTTAATTTTTAAATTTTTTTAGCTTTTTTATATTATGTATAAGCTCATTCAATTTTTTAAAAACAATTATAATTTTTAACTTACTTACAGTTTAACTCTTATTCAATCCAACTTAACTATATTTTTTTTGTTCAAACTGAATTGTTAATGGCTTCAATTTACAATCCAATCAATCTAACGCCCAGTTTGGTTCAATCTAATTCTTAAAACAATACCAGTGAGTGCTCTATGGCGGCTTGCTATCATATGATTTGCTTTGAACACATGTTCATAAGGTATTGATCCAAATCTTTTGATTTATTTGCTTACCATGTTAATATCCCAACATGCTTTTCAATCTATGACTCCTTTAATGAACAATTCTAGCCTTTTTTCTCAGTGTGACACATGGCCTGTTTTTTTGTGTCCCTTTTCTTGTGGAAATTAATGTCTCTCCACGTCTCACCCTTAATTACAGATTAAATTAAATCTCCTTAAATGGGCAACTTAAAAATTTCTTAACCCTGATCGTTGGAGAAGAGGGAAGAAAATATTCTAATGAATTTGATTTAAAAAATAGATACTTGATATTATAAAATTTTGATGAAGAGAAGATGTAAATTAAAAAAGTGAAAACAATTAATTTAATTTTTTTTAACACCATTTCTCTATTTTTTTAAAAAAATTATATTTACTAGAATTTCCTCTCTCCTTCATTTTCTTCCTGCCAAAAACACCCTAAGAAGATCTTTGAAGAAACTTTAATAGGAAATTTGAGATCATGAGATTTTGCTTTTTAGGATTAGAAGAGAAAATAAAGTTTTATTTATGTGTCAATTAGATTTGTTAAAAAATTATTTATTCTTTATATAGCTATTTAATATCAAGTAATGTTAAATTCAAATTTAAATATTGTCAAGCCTAATTGTTGTTAACTCTTTCATAAATATTTCCTGTATTAACACAGACTCAAATTTAAAACCTTGTACTTAACCAGCCGAAACTTTTCAAGATCATTCTTTGTATTTGACATTATAAAAATATCTTTTTATTTGATTAAACATATAAATATCCTAAAAATATTTCCTTCAAATTAAAATCAATTTATCAAAACCTTGGGCTAACCCTAAGCATGACAACAAATTGTTTGATTGGATAGCTAAAATTGAGGCACGAGTTGCTTAAGTGTCAAGAATAAACCATTCGATTAAGCTAACAAATAGGTTTTTTTTTTGGCCAAATTGCAAATATTTAATTAAGTATACTATTATTATACATAATACTAAACCAACTCTTAAATATTCCATAAAATAATTGGTTTTGCTCTGAGAAGTTACCCAAAAATGAAGTTTGCTACATGCACTACTTTTAGACAGGATAGAAATAAAGATGAAAAAGACGAAGAAGAAGAAAGGAGAAGTAGAGATTGACATCACAATAGAATTAAAGGAAAATGCCAAAGAAAGAGTCAGATCCACACGTTCGCTACATAGTGGTAATTTGAGTGAGCATTGCTGTCTTGGCCCAATAATCTTCAACTAAGAGGTTACAAACCCACAAAGCTATGGACACTTGCTATAGTATCTTTTAAGTCTCTGTATTTTATAATCTATAGTGCTCTTTTACCTTTTTGTACCTTTCCCCCACTTGTGTATGGGCCAATAGCTTTTTCTTGTTATTTTCTTGGACCAATATATTTTTTAATCTATTTTTTGGCCTCTAGATTTTTATCTTTTTCACTTTTTTTTTAATTGGAAGAGCATATACTTATAACTTGAGACTGTAAGTGGGATTTAACCTACGATTTTGTACTTATAGAAGAATTTATACGCTACTAAGTTAAAAGGCCCTTTGTTTTTTTTTTGCCACTTTTCTTATCTCCTATTGCCCTCCATTTTCTTGTACATGAGATATTAAGATGTTTACTACTCTTTAATTTCTAAAATCTCAAATCTTCATTTGAAAAAATTACATGAAATTGCTTTGAGCATTAGCTGAAATGAAGGGATAAGGTTTTGGGTATTAAGAGGTAGCAGAGAGGACATCAGACACTCTATATCCCCATTTTCTTAGACCTTTCTGCATTGGTTGTCAATTCTAAGACCCCCCGTTTTTTTTGTGATGGTCAATTCTAAAGAGTCTTCACAATAAAATAAAGTGTGAAGGTGGTTTGGCCCAACTTCCAATACAATTTTAGGTTAACAAATTGGGCTGATGGGCCTGAAAGGCCCAGGTTTTGGCAGGCCTGACATGATTATTAGGTTCTTTCCTTAGAATAAATGAAGTTTGATACTTTTTTATGTGAATGACTATTTTTGTACATGTCTACATAGTTTCGTACTTTATGTGTATAATTAAAAAAGGGGGGGGGGAAGCATAATCTATCAAACTATAAAATGTGATGGTGCTAAAAAAAATTAACGTGACAACTTGAAGTATTTATTATTTATTTTGTTAAGCTTGAGGTGGTCTAAAATATAAGAGAAAAAAATGATTTACTGGTGCATTAATTTTATTTCCAAAGTTAATCTTCATTAAATGGTGTGCAGGCATTATACTGCCATTTAAGCAAGTGTATCTTTAGAAAAAAAAATTAAACGTGAGACAAATTAATTAAGTTTAAGTAACTCAAATTGATTTTCTTAATTTTAGCAAATAGTAATTTTTGTGTAGCAATTTAGTTAGAAGACATTTATTTTTTATTCTCATTATTTTGGAAAAGATAATCTCTACTACAAGCATAGATAAATTATTATGCAATTAATTTAACTTTTAACTTTATCATGCATAACCACTTAGTTTCCCCTCATGATCCCTTAGAGAAATTCTTTCTCATGATTCCTTAGAGAAATTCTTTTTATTGCTTCCTCCACCTCCACCTCCACCTTAACCTTTAGAGAATCCCAAGCTGTAACTTGACTTTTTGCTCACACCCCTAATGGGGCCCATAAAAGAGGAATATCAACCTTGGCCATCTTGTCAGTTACCATCATTCATCTGGCTTCTTCTAGCAACAGTCCTTAACTTGTTACACATGATTTCAAATGAGTCAATATCATGAGCTGTCAATGGCCTGCTATACTTAAGCCTCATCTTGCTTAGGAACTGCTCATACTTCCATTCTTCATCAGCATTACTCTTCAAGTAAAAATAAAATTTATAAAGCTCATTAAATTTGGTTATGAACTCTTCAACATCCATATTGCCTTGTCTCAAATTGTGGAACTCAACTTCTTTTGCTACTTTTATAGTTGGCGGGAAGTAGTAGGCAAAGAACCTCTTCTTAAATTGCTTCCAAGTTTCAGATCCATCAATAGGTTTAATGCTTTCTTACTATTGTTTAGCCGCATCTTTAAGCTTAAAAGTAGCCAATTAGACTCGCTGTTTAGTAGTGCAAGTTATCACAGAGAAAATAGACTCTAATTCATCAATCCATTTCTCCCCAGCTTGGTCTACTATGAAACCCTCAAAGGATGGCAGGCTTAATCTTGCAACATGGTCAATGGTGACATCTTTCTTTTTCTTTGCCTCATGGAGTTGTTCTGATAACTTTGTTCAGAACCCCTAGAGGACTCTTCCTCTTGTTGATTATTGACTTATTGATTTACTTTCCCTTGCTTCTTCTCAAGGTTACCAACATCCTTGACAACAACTTTGCTATTACCCTCGACAAGAGTCCCCAATATGACTTATTCATACGCATCCATCCTCTTCTGGATATCCCTCAGTATTAAAGTAAGAAATGCCATATCGTTGTCATTACTAGTGGCAGGAGTAGCTTGAATTGGAGCTTGAATAGAAGGTTCTGCTTGAGTTAGGACTTAAACTTGTTCAATCGGGTTTGGTAACTCTATCACCACCTATCCTTATTAGACTTGAGCCAGTGCTGTTTCATCTTCTACCACTACTTAATCCTTTGGTCTTGGTGAATTTGCCTAATTATTGATAGCAGTGTTTCTAGTTTGCACCACATTCTTCCCTTTTAAGGATAGAAATAATACCACAAAAGGAAAATAGTTAGTGCTAGCTCACAGAGGAAAATAATACATGCATAATGATACTTGCTAATTTTATATACAAATGCAAGCATAAATCACAAAATAAGTACATAATCATATAAGTAGTCACACACTGGTCACAATCCAATTCTTGAAACTCAAAAACTTAATACTAATATGTAAGGGTGCTCTAAATTAGGACTTAAATCATCACACTAATTATGGTTAATCAAGGACTAACCCAAAAGGGTTATCCTATAGAGATTAACCTAAATAAGTCAATAACATATATTTTCACAAACTATTTAAAAACAAAGGGATTCCAAGTCTTTCAAATATTTCAAGAGCTCATATTATTTAATTAAACATGTGCGAAAGCATGATTAAGAAACACATCTCAAGATGAGAGAAAAAACTCCTCTCTTATTTTCTCCTTGTGCCCTACTCTACATAACATATATCTTTACTAGCATGACACTTGACCACTCAAACCCTTTCATAACTGACAGTAAGGGGCTAAGGTCTCAATCATATTTATTATAATGATTATCTCCCTGTCGTCATATTCTATATATCATCTATTCATCAACAGCTCATCATATGCATGAATTTTTCTTTTCATTCATATATACTTAATATCAACTACTCAACCTTGAACATAAAAAATACAAGGGAAGACCATAACAATATTTAAGTTCTCAAATCAAGCAGATAATAATTATCTTTACTTGTACAAGTATTTTAGCCCACTAATATAAATATAAGCATTAAATTACATTCCAAAGGGCCTAAAATACACTTCTACCCAACATAAAACCCATAATGTAAGTGGATCAATGATATATTGTCTTAATTGGTAATATTATAAACTAAATACACATATCAAAATAAAAAGAGAAAGATCTACAGAAATGATTATTATCACTTGGCCTGATGCTTCTTTCCTCTATTCTTTCCAGATGAGTTAGCTCCTATAATATATTAAAAGAGAGGGGTGAATACAACTACTCAATAATCAAGGTATATCTAAGTCATATAAATGATGATAATTAATCACTAATGTAAGTGGCTAATAAATTTATCAAGATAACCATGCAAACAATCATATCAAGATCATGTTAATCTTATTAACATCTAACTCATGTGAATAATCTCAAGAATAAAGTCAAGTACAAAATTGACACGATGGCCCACAAGTATTGAATGTTTATACAACATTGGCATAAGAGCCCACATATATATTTTTCACATATTTACTATATGTTTTCATTTTCATAATTACAATCATAGTTTTAAACATAGCCATCAATCACTCAAATGGCATAACAATGATGAAATGCACAATCAATATCTTCCTTATATCTCCCTTTATTTCCTCTGACATAAAACCCGTAAGCCAACAACTAAGAGGGATAATCTATGTGGTGAGACTACCTAAGGCCTTAATCATAGCATGAGGAGCTATCGGGTTAGAGTTATCTTACTCACTTATGAATATGATTTTTCTCAAGTCACATATTATAGGGTGTCATACTCAAGACTAGCTCTAACTAAAACTCCAGGTAAGCCAGTAAAGTTAGATCACTTAATAAGAACAATGCTATAGTACCTTACAAGGTAAGTAGCGGCTATAACCCCTAGGGTTATCGATTAATAGCCAAGTACTATAAAAATTTTGCACAATTGCTAGCTCCTTGACTAAGGCAAACTCCCGCCATATCATCATGCTCATGAAAAAATGCATTTTAATAACTCTTATATGTAATTCATAATTACCCACATGTTCCTCAATGTACATGGTTAACAAGCATCAAGAATCATCATATCTCAATCATATCTCATGCATCAATTTTCATGTTACCACATAAATCACATTGGCATTATATGAAAACTCAACATGCTCATACACAATTCATTACTATGTACAATCTACAATTTATAATCAAAAGTATGTACATCATCATCAACTCTCAATTTCATTACTCAAATTTTTTACATGTGCCACAATTACCTTAGTTACAAATTATAGGATTTCAACAAGGTCACATAAGCATTACAAGCAACAATTTCAAGATTTGGAGATATATATAAATATATAAATGTGTGTGTGTGTGTGTACATATTTATTTGTTTTACAAACATAAATAATTAATTAACACACAATATATTTCTCCCGACTATCTCAACTTTTGAAAGGCTAAAGGTTACTCCTCAAGTTATCACACTTTCAAGGCTTTTCAAAACTTGATTGGTGCCAAATAATAATTAATCCATAGTTAATCACATCACAATGTGTTAATAATATTATTAACACAAATTTCACTCATATTCCAACACTTAATTATTATTTTTTTAAGACCTTATCCTTAATCTCTTGAGTTTTAGAATTCAATTTTATGTATTTAAACATGTCCACTTAATTCAATAGCTTCCTTTATAATAGTTTCATCAAAGTTTTAGCTAAAATCATCTTTCAAATAATTTTTTTAATATTAAAAATTTTCATTTTCATTTCATAAATTCATATCTAAAAATGTCCAAAAATTGCAAATTTAGTCTCAAGCCCAAAATCATCATTTTATAGCCATAATAATCTATTTCTCATCCCATATAATCATTTAAACATCAACAAATTAATTTACATTTTTAGATTTAACCATAAATCTATCTATAGAGATCTAGAGTTTAACTTAAAAGCCTCAAATTTAAATTTCATTAACAAAATAATACTCTAAAATAATTATTATACTACTAATAACTTCAAGAGCCATATTTATTCATAAAAAATTTATCCCTCTTTCAAATTTTAAATTTTTCATAATCTGCCTAAAAAAAATTTAAAACACTTATATAGTTTTAGAATACTTAAAATCTTATTAAAAGCATTTTATTATGGAATCTTATCTTCTAATTAGCTCTTGTCACTAGCGTCACTCTTGTCTCTTTGTTTGCACCGAGGAAACGAAGAAAGAAGGAAAGGAAGTGAAGAAGAAAGAGGTGAGATTTGCTTTCAAAAAAAGTGTGGGTCCCACACACTCTCTCTTTCATTCATTTCTTCTTCTTCTTTAAACATACACCCCACACACACAGAGAGAATCCCTCCCCATCCCTCTTGTTATTTTTTATTTTATATTTCTTTTCTTTTTTAAATAATAATATTTCTATTTTTTTAAAAAATCATAATTTAAGATTTAGATGTTATTCTAAATTAAATTCAACAATAATTTCTTAATTAAAATTATTTATCTCTAAATATTCCTTTAAAATTACTCATTTGTCTGTGATTAGTTAATTAATCTTGGGTTAAATTTGGGATGTTACACATGATACCATACAAATCAATCATACTGATAATCCATTCTAGTACTTAACATGCAATACTCATACATAGCTTATATATTGCAAAACAACAAACATATAATATAATTTAACTTCTGATTATCTCAGCTCTTAAAACCATACCAAGAGTAACTTTAAATTATCAAGAGGGCCTCAAAACAAGCAAGCACTCTCTAAGAGCGATTAATCTAAATCATTACTATTAAACATCATTAATGACTAGTTGTTATTATTTAAATCTTAATTAAAGTCAAGACCCAAGACTCTCATTAGTATTAGTTATAACCAATGTTATTTTTAACTTCTATTAGCTAATTTAACTTCCTATTAGCCTGAAGGACACTATTAAACCAACCCATTCCTATCAACCAAGTTACTTAGAGTTAAGGTTAATATTAAACCCATCATTAACTTGTTTAAACACCTACGTTAGCTAAACCCATTATGAAGAAATGTGAAACAACACCCCAAGATTCCATAGAAGTTATAGGGATGGGTAGAACTTAGCCATATATGTGTTTGGATTTAAACTCCCACACCCAAGAAACTTCAAGAAAAATGCCTAAGAGAGGAAAAGAAAGAAGCTTAGACACTTAGGCTCTATTTGGTACAAGGTATTGCATTTTAAAGGATTGGAAATGAGATTGAGAGTGGGAGTAGGATTGACTTTTAAAAATCATGTTTGGTATGACATGAGATTAAAAAAAATGAGATTGAGATTAAACCAAAAGAATTGCAAAAAATACTCAAATACCCTCATCTCTTTCTTTCCACCCTTCCATCTTCATTGTGCTTCACTTGTTTGAAGAAAACCCAAAAAACAACCATAAATTTAAGAAGCATAAATTAAAGATCTAGGAACTAGAGAATCAATCAGCGATGTGGCAAGAATGAAGCTGATGGTAATAAATCCAAGCCCACAATGATGTTGGTGATGACTGACGATGAAGAACCTAGAGGTCATGAGCGATTGATGAGGTAACAATTGATGAGGTCGTGAGCGACAATGGCAATAGTGTTGGTGCAGTAGTTTGACTACAGCGACAATTGATGAGGTCACAAGTAACAACGATAATGGTGTTGGTGTAGGAGTTTGACCACAGTAATGATGAAGAACCTAAAAACTCAGATCCAGAAACAAACAGTAGAGACGATAAAGAACTGAAACTTAGATCCAAAAGAGAGGATGGTAAACACTTGAATCAGAATCGAACGCAACCATGATGTAAATGATACCTTCAACCACAACAACAATGGGATCTCTCTCGACTATTATCAGATTGCCGACTTTGAACAAGGGCAATTTGGTCTAGAAAAAATCAATCCTAGCATTGTTTTTGCAGTACTAAGGGATGGGTGGTTTTGTGTAATCTCACATAACATGGGATTGGGTCTAGAATTGGCTTCACCAATGATGCACACCAAACATGATAAGTTGGATTTATTCAACCCCAATCTCACTCCTACCTTTCCAATACTTCCTATAAATAGAGCCTTAGTAATCCCTAGCCTGAGAGGGCTCCAAAATATCAAATCTAACAAGCTCTATCAAAGGAAAAACATTGTAATGACACCAAAAAAAGTAACTTAAAATAAACAATAAATAATTAATTGACCTAGTAAGTTTAATAAATATAGTAAATCAAAACATAGTAGGAATAAAAGATAATAAGATTACTTATTTAAGATTTCTTGTTTCATATCTATATTTAAAATTATAGGTTAAAAAACATAGAAGTTCTAATATGTTGGAGAATGCAACTTTTATCTTCTATCAAGTCTTGGATTCAAATTTAGTCTAGTCCATTAATTAAGTATTTTTCCTTATTTCTATCATTTAAAAATTTTACTTGAAATTAAATAACCAAATATCCCTACCTCTAGTTTTCTTGTCAATGCCAAAAGAAACAAATAAATAAAATAAAAGAAGGAAAAAAAAAAAGAAACCCTCCCACTCACTGGTCGATATATAGGAAAGGGGGATGGGAGATTTCTTTGTACACTACTTTCCTCTCGTTCTCTTGAATCTTTTTCATTTTTCTTCTCCAACATGATTCCTCTGCTCCTTGGTTTTTTGTCACTATCATGTGTGTGAGTTACATCTTTAGCTTTTCTTTCTCTCACTCAGTCGTCCACCGTCATGTGTGATGTGTGTGGGGGATTAAGGCCTCATTTGGTGTGATAGAATTAGAATTGAATGTGATTGCATATGTGTGTTTGGTATGTATATGGAATCCTTGTATTATTTATTATTTAATATGCATATCCATATGTTAAAAGACTAAAATATCCTTAAATAAAAAAAATCTCCCTCTACATAGTTGAAATCCTAAGTCCGAGCATCACAACCCTCCCTAAGACCTACTTAATTCATCTTCCTCATCTACCTCATACACTACTAGATTCACACCTAGACCAAGAAGCAAGAGCTCGACAACATGGCTCATATAACATCCATTGCTAAATATTCATGCCTAGACTAAGAATGCCTACACATACAGGGAGAGAGAGAGAGAGAAGGCCATGGGCGATGGGTCACCAATGGATGATGGAACTGTCGACCTGTGATGGTGGTATAAAGTTCCTTGAGTCAATGGAGATCTAGAAGGTAGGTCATCATCGGTTATGGAGTAGTTAACCTATGTACAATAGAGAAAGAGAGAGAGAGAGAGAGAGGTCATGGGACGCGAGTTATCAATGGATGATAGAGTGGTCAACTTGTGATGGTGGTGTGAAACTCCTTGAGTCGATAGAGAGCTAGAAGGTGGGTCATTGCTAGTAATGGAGTTATCAACCTGTGTGTAGTAGAGAGAAAGAAAGAAGGAGTGTCATAAGGAGCCCATTGTTGCTTATGCCAAGCCTATTGTAGAGGAGGATGTCATCATCCAACACCGATGAAATGTGGTCATCATTGATTGTCACCTTGTCATCGCCACTGCTGGAAATGCCATAAGGAAGAAGAAGGTATAAAATGGAGGAAGGGGTAAAATAGATAGACAATGCATGAAATTATCATAAAATCAGATTTCATCTTGTATATGATGGAATCCAATTCTGCCTATTTTGTAGGAATCAAGATTCTAGAGAATTGTAATTATAACATACCAAACACACTATAATATGGATTCCATTTTTGATTCCTTCTCCCACTTATTGATTCTAAGGTATCAAATGGGCCATAGTTTTCTTCACTTCCCCTACTATTGAACGTCTAAGATGGGGGAGGTTTAGAGTGTTTGGTCATCAAGAAGTTTGAAGGAAAAGGAGCTAAAATGGAAAGGTACTTTTACAATATTTTGTAGTTGCTTCTTTGTTGAATGATTGAGAACTAAAATCTGTAATTTTTTCCTTCCCTTTCTAAATTGAGGCAAGATAATAAATTGGGTGTGGCTGGAAGTTATTGTAAAACCTCATTGATGCATAAAAGTTGATTAGGTATTGGATTATGAACTACAAAACATGTTATTTGGGTTGATTGTTGATGCATGTTAGGTATTTGATGAAATATGCATAAGGGATTGAAACTGAAAATGAGCAACTGAATACTAGAGAAAAATATTGATTAGATTATAGTACATACGTCATCTAATATTCATGTTTTGTGAAAGAAAGATGATAAATATTACTCATAAAGGTTTTGTGTGAATTATTGATTGAGTCAATGAAAAGAAGTATTTTGAATGTACTATGAGATGGATGTAAGTGTAGGATAATCACTTATAGATATTTTAATGGTTAGTAGATATTTTATTTTACACAGACAAGCTAAATGAATAAAGTTGTAATTGTGAGTTAGGGATTGGATTTATCAAAGATGATTTTCCCATTTTTTTATGTGATCTTCTTTAATGCTTGAAAGTTGTTGGGAGGCATACCTATATTCTTGTGCTTGCTTTTATGAGTAGATGTATGAAATTGCTTGAAAGAAACTAAGTTTTTTTTTTAAATGAAAGTTGGTAGTTAGTTATTATAGTTGCAAGGCATCATATTATGGCTTTCTTGAATTGTTCGACCTTCATATTAGCATCCGCAAGTTTAGCTATGGATATTAACCTTATGAGAGGAGTTAGCTAATAATTTTATTGTTTGGAATTTGATTTATGAAGAATTTGAATTAATGAATAAAGAATAATTATATTTGATTTGTCAAAGATGTGCTATAGTTAGTAATAAGTATTGTGTATAATTTTTATTTAAAGAGCATTAAGATGAGGGTGGTTAAGAATAAAGAAAAGTTATAATGGGATCGATAATAAAAGGGGGAAGAAGCTTGGATTGAAATTTGACAATGACTTTTCTCTTTAAGTACTTGGGTAGTCTATAGTGATTTCTTATGAGATTGGTTAAAAGATAAATTATTTATTCGAGAGTGTCTCAGGTAAGTAAATAACATCCTATTGCAATTTAAAGGAATGTTTAACTTCTTGATTTATTTTCTTTTATTCTAAACAAACTGCCTTATTATACCTTGTGTTTAAATACTGCATAGTATTGAAATTTTCTAGTTAAAGCATGTGAATAGTTTTACAGGGTTTGAATTTATTTATGCAACTTTTCTTATAGTTATTTTGTTTTCTTGAAATATTGCACATGCATGGGTTGGATGACCTACTGTTGAAAAGATCATTTATGCATTATGAATTAAACAACAATTCAAATTACAAGAATGGTTCGATCGCATGCATACCATAAACATTTTATAGGATTGAATACATAATACTGATTGTTAGCAATACTTTCATTAGCCTTTGGCATGCCATGGTATACCTAACTAGCATGGTGTATTAGAGGTGTTAGTCCCGTGTGTTGACCAACATATGTGGAATGGAAGATATAGTTTAATGGATATAATCCACGCCTATTATTCGTGAACTTTATACTTGCGTCTATTTTTTACAATTTCTTGTCATGCTTGATATGTTACTCATCCTCGTGGATTGTGTGTCCACGCCTATATTTGTTTTGTTCAAGTCCTAAAATAAAAGATAAAGTTTTTAATCTATACATTCATTTTTAGATATATAAACTCTGTTGAGTTTATTTATTAATTTTAATTTTTACACTTATTATTTTCGTATTTTCTTATATTCTTAGTTATTCAAAAATGTGAATGATGATTTGTTATTTAGTTGATTTTCTTTTTACTATTGAAAATCAATTTACTTCAAAGATTCAGATTTTAATATGTCTATTATTATTGTTTACTTATACTAATGATTGAGATGCTATTTATTGATAAATATTTTTAGCTTCAAATGATAGTGTTGAGCTTGCAATTCAGGTTGACTCCTAAAAAGTACTTATGTGAATAGTCAAGTGGAAAGTCTTTTATTGCATATTGTCTCTCTATATCATGATTGTATAGTCCTAAGGCCATTGTAATCGATTTGTATCTTAGTTATTTATGCTCTACGTATTTTATAGGTAGGATTCTCACTTGGTTATATCTTGGGGCTGTGCTGTTGTAAGAATTTTAAGAGGTTAAATTTTCAGGGAGCAATCTGTGAAAGATGTTATAAAAAGAAAACTTAACATTTTTTTTATTATATAAGATTTTGTTTGGTAGCAAGTTTTCTACATGGTTTGTGAATCTAAAGACATTAATAAGTGTTTCTAGTTATTAAAAACTAAATGAACATGGGTTATCTCATGTTATGGTTCATTCACACATAATTTTTGGATCGTGACAAACGCACTCTTTTCAAACTCCTTTCTCTCCTTATGCTTTTAGTTGTTTTTGCGAATTTAGAAAATCCTAACTCAAGTCCATTTAAAAGAGTCCAATATCTCTCAGGGTTAGATTTTAAATCGCATTTAAAATTCAATAGATCTAATAGTCATCCAATTACTATGATTAACCCAATATAAATCTTAATTAATTTATTAAACCTCTAAATTGATCTAAATTAATTTTATTTTAAATTTTGAAATGTTACAATTTAAACTCAAATAAGGTTCTTACCATCTTTTTTTTTTTAAAAAAAAAGGGTGAATGGACACGTAGAATTCTAAGAAATTCTTTGATTTCTTGTGGCTTCTCATGTATCGTGAACAGCTGCAAGAGAAAAAAGGACATGTTATTTTTTCATAAAAACAAATAAATATTTTTTTATTGATATATAAAATATAATTAAAAGTGTCTTCAGAGAGTAAAGTAGTAAAAAAAATTGATACAGGTCTCACACTATGTAATTTAATTGTAAATAAAATTTATAATAATTAATTTTTTTATATAGAATTCCAACGTAATTCTCTCCAAAGTTTTACTCAACTAGTACAATAAAAAATGATCTCAAACTTCACGACAAACGCGACTGGTTAATTGAAATTATAATATATTTCATGCAAGTCACGAAACTTGAAACGTGTGGGATTGAATAAAATTATAATTATTCGCTTTCCCAGTCCCATTTATATTTCTCGGCCATATATTTATTAAAATCCGTGATCGGATTCGGATTGAGTTGGGAAATGGCGACGACTGCGACGGAATTGGTTGAGACCCCAGAAATGGGCAAAGCAGAGCCAGAGATGACGATGATGGAGGACAAGCTCACTAGTCTCCCCGATGAAATCCTTCAATACATTCTCTCCTTTCTCGATACCAAGATTGCAGTCCAAACCAGTGTTGTGTGCAAGAGATTGAGGTACCTCTGGATTTCCCTTCCCGTTCTCACCATCGATAGCGAGTCCTTTCGTTATTACTCTTCCTTCTCGAATTTCGTGGTCTCTCTTCTTGCTCGCAAAGACGTTTCTATCAGCATTTGCAAGTTCTTGTTCGATATATCGAACCCCATTTATTCTTCTATTCAAATGTGCATAGATAGCCATGATTTGTTTGAGCCTCTTGTGAAGGGGGTCATCCATCATGTTGTCGATCACGGGGTTCAACATTTGAGCCTTCATTTTCCTCGCATTGTGGATGAATTGCCCCAGCTTTTCTATTGCCAATCGTTGAAAACCCTTGAATTGCGTGAAATTATTATTCTGCCCAAGACAAACCTGGATTTTCTTACCTTGACTACTTTGCATCTTGTGAAATGTTCCTTTATACTGGACGGGGAAGGTACCTTGGATCCTTTTCAATGTTGTTTCAATTTGAAAAACTTAGTGATAAGTGATTGTCGGATTCCGTCTAGAGTTAAAATTTTTGTAATTTCTGCGCCTCAGCTCACCAACTTAACAGTATCAAGGATAGAACATAGTCGAAATGTTAATCCAAACTGTAAGATTGTTCTTACTTCAACGAAAATAACATCTTTCAAATTCGTTGAGTCCCATATTCTCGAGTTCTCCATTCCGGCACTTCCCTTCATTGAGAACGTAGATGTCGATGCTGCCCTAGCCGATGATCTATTTGGCACCGTACGATTGGCAAAAAGGAAGTTCATTTTGCATTTGATTGAAATGCTTCGGGCAGTTGGTGGTGCAGAGATTGTCGCATTATCTTTTGAAACTATAATTGTGAGTGTAATATACTTTGCCCACGTTCTTTTGTTTTTTTGTTGTCTATTTTCTTTTTCTTTCTAATGGTCTGAGTTTTGTTTCTGTTTGTGGTATTGTGAAATTCTTGCTCTCTGGCTGTGCAGATGCTTTCCAAGTTTCTTGATGTTCTGCACTGCCCTTCCCCTTTTAGTAGGATGAAAGTTTTAAAAGTTGAAGTGCCACATGACTCCTTCACCATTCCTGGCGAGGTCATAACCTTCTTGTCCAGTGGATCTGCGGCTGAAGTTTTCAAGGTGGAATACCTAAAGGTATTTGTTGAACCATAGCTTTTCCCCCCTTAATTTTTATGAACATAGTGAAGCTTATTTGTACATAGTAAAACTGTCTCATTAAACATTTTTTTTTAACCTTTGATATGTTCTTCTTATATTGACATTCTGGAATCTGTTTTAGTTCAACATATTATTATTAGATGTTACACATTTGAAGCAAAAATGGTTTATACATTATGCTAACTAAAAAAAACTTATCAAACTCAGCTGGAGTTATCCACTATCTCCCCTGCGTTAATATTTGTTTGGCATGTTGTTTCTACATAATTTCATGTAAGAAAATTCCATAAAATAACACATCAGTTCCCTGCTCTGTTGGCAGTCGCCATTTCATGAGGACATCCAAATTTTTCTATGTGTTGGTGGAAGCCAACTAAGCTGAGTTCTAGTACATTTTGAGTGCTCAAGAACTTTTTGTAAATCTGATATGGAAATGCAATGGCAAATTTGACCTCATTCACAATTTGTGCCTTTGTGACAGAAGCACCAAGGAAGAGCACAAGGGAGGTTAAATATCTGATTTCGGTGAATTTGTAAGGTACAGAATTGTCTGTTGTCTTAACATTTGTTTCACAGCAGTGGTATTTGTCATTAAGATCCTTGGTGATAAAATCAGCTAGTTAAATTGAAGGATCCATGATTGATTTACTACTTTCTAAACTGCCAGTTTGGATGCGTTAACATGATAGGGCTATAAATGCTTATGATTCGTATTATGCCAATGAAATTGATCGTATTTTATTTGTAAAGGCCATCCTAGAAATTGATAACTTTGTAGAATGAAGATACGATTTATATAGCCTACTGTGCTTGTATGCTATTCTTTGAATGTTCATAATAGATATAGATTCATTTATTTAGTTTTGAAATGATTATTTATACCAAAATCTCGGTTGGTTGGACGAATAATTTCAAGATACCTTTGGCTAATTTGCATAACATGGAGAATGGCTGTTTGGGTATTGCTTAGTGCTTTCAGAAGCTTACTTTGATCATGGATTCATGGGCAAGGAGTTTGGCTGGAGATCTCTTTCCAGTTTCCTAGGTCCCTTTCCCTCCTAACAAACATAGATCCAATGTTACAACGTTCTTGCAACGTAGTTTCAAAATAGGAGAATTTTGTAGAAGGGTGGTTTAACTCTTAGGGTGTCAAGTGCCTAGGGAAAGATGCAATGAGTTGGTTGTGGGATTTCCTTAAGGATTGAAAGGAAGGGTTTGTTTTAGATGTTCACAAACCTATTGAAGTCCACAAAAAGATTTTTCTTAATGCAATGCTGGTGAAGACCGGGTTCTCTACCATTTCTTGAGCTGGTAAAGATATAATCTGACATTGAACTCCAAATTACAAGTATCTTGGGATGGTGGTGAGGCCAGAGTGATGTCCAATGAAAGAAGCTTATGTTATCTCGCATGACAGAGGTTTTCCTTTTAGGGAAACCCATGTTATTCAAAGCTTCTTGGAGAGAAATAAGGGCATTTTTGGTTGCAAGAAACGGGCCCTTAAGGAATGGAATTAAGAGGGATTCCATAAGTTTGTAAAGTTTGGTTTGCAGATTGTCTTCTCTTGTCGATAAATATGGTAATGGTGATTTAATAGAATTAAGAGAATCTGAAACGGAGGAAAAGGAAGAAATGCTAAATGCAAGCACTGTTATCACAGGATTTTCATTTTTCAACGAATTAAGAGAATCTGAAATATATAAATTATCTTCAATAGGCAATCTCATGTGATCGAGAATCTTAAGATCTTTATCTACGTATATGGAAAAAAAACTAGTTGCTTTCATCTTTTTGCTCCGCATGAATAATTAAAACGAGCCATCTGCATTTGCATGGAGTTTGAAATGAGTTGCAGTGTTGTGAGCAGTGCAGCTTTCTGAACTACTTATGTTTTTACGATATTGATGAGGTTGAAAGACGCATTCAAAGTATATGTGAAGCCTTGTATTGGCCAGGCCGGACATTCGATTTGAATTATTCAATCTACATTTGGTTTAATCTTCCAAAATTTGAGCTTCATCTTTTCTGGGTCATGTGGTTGAGCCATTTATAGTTACCTGACTTGACTTCTCGATCATACGATAATGCTTGCGAAAGTTTGCTAACCTTAGCTGTGCATAATAAGAAAGTTTTCTTTTCTATCGGAGGAGGAATGTTCTGGATTTGAAAACCTTTCAAGTAATTAGCATAGATATTTAGTATGTATTTGTGATCTGTTTATAATTGAACTGTATCAAATTGTTATGATGTCATATACATTTTGAGGGAAAATGCCGAATATCAACACGCTCAATTTAAATATTATTGTTGGTCGGGTTGGACCATGCTTGTTTAAAAATGATGTATTCTATCCTACAGGAAGCTATCATTTCAGCCCGTGTAATATTTCTGATTGACCATGGAATGGTGTAGGCACACTTCTTAGAATTGATATTCTTGTAGCATGAATTCTCTGAAGCAAAGATCCATGAATTTTGCTCAAGTGTTCTTAATCAAGAAAGATTACATAATATGTATATATATATAGATATTAAAAAAAACACTAAATCAAATTTCAGAAAACTTCATAAATCCTTAATCCTGAGGATTCATTTCTGCATGCTAATTTGGGTGATTTTTGGGCCGTGCAGGTGGAAGATGTAGTTCCTGAAGTTGGCTTTAGAAAAGCATATTCAAACATGTACAGAGGCTGTATAATGACTTCTTGAGAAATCAATACTTTGGGTGATACTCAAAGAAAGCAATTCCATAATGGACAACATTTTGTCTTAGGCTAAAGATTGTTTCAGTGATACCATGAATATGCAGGTACAAACTAAGAATTATAGGGTTATTGCACTTTGTATTTGTAGTGTGTGCCTACTGATAATAGTCCCAGGAAGGGCACATCAAGTGAAGCTTTGAACTTTGAGCTATTAGCCTATTATGTCTTTTCTCTTTTCCTTTTTCATTTATCGTTTCTAAGGTGGAAGGCACCATCTGGTTCAAAATTCATGACTCTTTTTTTTTTTTTTTTTTGTGGGGTGGGGTAATAAAGTTATCAATTTTATTCATAGAACAAAAGAGCTATCGTAGCTACATGTTTCAGAAGATTAAAAAATAGCAACTTATGCTTAACCCATCAAGTCGTGTGTACATCAAGTAGAGCAGTATAAGAAAAATTCTAGAGCTTAACACTTGAAAATCACTATATATGGGCATGCAAATTTGGACCACCCTGTTTGGGGGAGGTTAGAGCATGAAATTTGCTTCTTACGGACAAAAGTGAGCTTCAGGGGAATGTCTGAGGCATGTGTGTTGATTCCTAAATTCTTATTTCATAAACTGAGACTTCCTGTAAATAATATTCTCTTGGTCTTTATTATAAGACTTTAATTTTAACTTAATCTATGAAATAAATTTTTATAATAAAAATGTGAGGAATACATTCGGAGATTGATAAAAAAAAGGGACAAAAAAATTAGATATTTAAGGCTCATTAAGTTATTGGAATGAAATAGAAAGGAATGGAATGTGTTGATAATGAACAAAATAAGTTAAAATAAGGTTTTATATTGATAGAAAGATGGAAATTATAGAAAGTTGATAGTTTTGGAGTGATAGATAAGTAGGAATGGGTATTGATGGTGTTCTTCAAGGTAATCCCCATTCATGCCCATCACTCCATATACTTTATTTTTCTATTGTTTTCATTTTTCTATCATTTCACAACTTTATTTTTGTTTATTTTGTTCTTTATAAATTATTCCATTGCATCCCTCTCCAATAACTAATCACGCTCTTAATTTTATACATTTAATATATTTTTTTCAATCAAATGAAGATAAGTAATGTTAATGTGTTAATAATATTAATAATAATAGTTTATTATAGAATAATTAATAATTAAAAGATTTTATTATCTTGATTTAATTAAAAACAAGTACCTTATATATGTCTTTCTCTCTATCATTATATGAACCTTAAGGATTTAGGCCAAGGACACTGACTTTTTATGGTCTTTAACTTTTTTTTTTTTTTGGAATTACAAACGGAGGAAAAAGTCTACAGGTAGGAAAAAGGAACGAGAAGGGATTAACCCATATTCTCAAAACCATATCCAAGGTCATATTCCATGATAACAAAATAGTTAAAAGATGGATTCATAGTAATGCGTTGTTGGTGATATGATGTTCAAGCGTTATGTGCTAACCAATTCGCACACTTGCTTCCCTATGCTCATAACTTTCTAGACTATAACAGGGAATTGGGTATTTTGTTTAGTTCAACCTACTTATTTTTTTCCTTCTTGCTAGTTTAACTACATAAATTTTTTTTTTAAATATAACTTTAGATTTTTATACTTTACTCACATTTTATTTTTAATCCTTGCATTTTTTTTCTTGACATTTTGGGTCCTTATATTTTTGCTTTTAATTATTTTAGATCTCTTCAAAGTCTTTACACTTTATTCATGTAGGAAACTAAAATAATAAAAAAAATAAAAGGTAGAGATCTAAAATATCAAAAAAAAGTACAAGGATTAATAGCAAAAGTGAATAAAATACAGGAACCAAAAATTATGTTTTTCTTAAATTTTATTTTGCCGATACATAAAGAGAGACATATGATATTCATTATATTGATGTTATCATTATTAAACATAACTATATTTTATCTAATGGTTAAAAAACTATTTTTTTATCTTGGTGGATGGGAGGTTTATTTTTCACAAGAATGATAATAAAACACTTTTAAATAGAGTTAGGAATAAAAGTTGGACCTGAAAGTCTTATTTAAATAAGGATTTGGATTTGAAAAATGGGAGACTTTTAGAGTCATTGGACTTCTAGGCCTGACCCTGATAAGTTATGAAAAAAAGGGGTCGAGCTCGGGTGGCTCTCCAAGGCCTATTTAATTTTTTTCTCCTCTACCTTAGAACACATCATTTGACAAATGGGAAAAAAATCTTAAGTATTCAACCATTTTAAGTTCTTGGACTCTCTTAATCTTTTAACTCAACCTTTCTCTCTCACCCTCTTCTTTCTTCAAGTTGTCTTGCTAGTCGCCTCTATGCTTGCCCTCAGGCTCTTTCTGTCTCTCGACTCGCCTCTCCCTCTCATCTTTTGATTTAGCATCTCTCTCTCAGTATTCTATTGCTTTAGCTTTTTGGTTATCTTATTTTCAAGTAATTACTCTTCAAGCATAGACTTTTTTTAGGTTATAGATGTCCGAGATTTTAATTTGATATTTGCTTCTAAGATTTCAATTTGATTTAAAAAATTCTAATCCCTTATCTTATTATGTGAGGATTATATTAATATGCCTTATATATTTGATTTCTGAAATTTATTATGAATTTTAATGGCATCAATTAACATATATTTAAACTTTTAAATTTTTTATTTATTTTCTAAATGATGTGACGCCTTGACTTTGTTTTTGTTAAATTTTAAAGTTAAATTATAATATTAAATATTATAATGTTAAATTAAAGTAATTTTTAAAAAATATTAAATTATAATATTAATTTTTTTATTTTTTAAACAAAGTTTCTAAACACCACTTTAACTTTTCTTAATAAAAATTGGGTCTCAAAATTTGATAAAAATTTAAAAAACGAGATTTAGAGCTTGGGCCACTAAAGGCTTGGCTTTAGGGAGTCAGGCTCGTCCATTTTTTTATTTTTATTTTTAAAATATATAAATAATAAATATGTATTATGATTTAATTATTTTATAGAGCTTAAAAACTTGTAAGGCATTTTGATTTTATGTGCAATGACGTATTTACCCCATGCTGATATTTGGACCTGTCGCCGTCGGACGCTTTGCTTCTCGGTTTCGCAAGTCGCCGTTCTTCCATCACTTCTCAGCATCGCTGTCGTTGCTGCCCAGTGGGTTCTAGTTTGCATGCTCTGCTCTTCAGTCTTCAATTCTTCATCCAGATGCCTTTCAATTCTTCTCTTATTTATTTGCTTTTGATTCTTCAAGCCTGAAGCCATTCTTCAACTCCGAGCTAAGAACGACAGGTAATAGCCCAGAATGCTGACGACGAAAGCCATGGGGGTGACCGGCCGGACGTGGAAGGGAGAGGGCTGGGTTCCGACAGCCTAGATCTGAAGAAGCCGAGCAGAGCTAGGATGATGAAAACGATCGTGGAGTGTGGAGACATGAAGAAGTTTGGAGCTATGTTCATAATGATCAAGATAGGGATTATAATATGAACTCTATGAATTTCAACACTGACGGAGGTTCGCCAGTATAGAGAGAAACAAGATCCAAGAGCTTAAGGAAGTAAGATTCTTAAATTAAGGTTTCAAGAAGACTTCAAGGAAGATGATGAGATATTGGAGGGTTTCATGTATAACTGATAGTAAGTGATAAAAACGAGATGCTTCGTCCATGCCTCCAAGATTGGGAAGTGATATTTGGACCTGATAGGAGTGCCAGGACCAAAGATCCATCGTCCCTGTGGTCTGAACCTGTGCCGTGAATCTGACCGGGCGATTGGGTCTGGACGTCTGGTGATTATTTTTTATTTTCTAAAAATAGTCTTTTTCACATTAAAAATAATTCACCAGCAAGTCTAAGATATTTAATTATTATTTAAGTATTTTAAGAGTATTTTTCTGTCATTCTTTCTTTTTTGTTCATAAAATTATTTGTTATTTGTTTTTCCTCTGAAATATTATCTGAAGAAAGATTTCTGCAGGAAATAAATTGACATTTAGTGAACTCTACAAAGAGGACCCTGAATGTGTAAATTTGTCAATTTTTAAAAGATTATTTGATTACACAAGCTTTCTTTCATGATATATGGAGATTGATTTTTTCCATAAAAAAGAGACGTGTCGTTATTTAATAAAAAATATACTTTCACAGATATCTGAAATTTGTAACAATGGAAAATATTAACCAATAAATGTTTTAATTCCCCCTTTTTATGGTGACCTCTCATGTCTTTTTATGGTAACAATAAGTTTTGTATGGTTAAGAAAGATCATAACATGAAAGTAGCAATCACTAACCAGAATTCAGAAGGATATAATTAGCATTATCATTTTTTAATTGAATAAAAACAAAACTCAAATGAAGCAAAACATGAAAAATAAAATAGTAACAAGGAGACTATGATTTATTCATTTGACAATCAAGATTAATGACCCATTTAGAAATGCAACAAACCACTCAAGAATCCACATTTGTGTGGGTGCATATTTATATGATACAATATAGAACAGTTTCTATTTTCTATACTTACAAGTGAGGGATTAGAAGAACAAATCTATTTCTTCTGTAACAAAAATGAAAACAGTATGACTAATAGATGAGAAGAGAGCCCAAAGGAAAAACTCTCTTTCTCCTACTTGGCTGTACATTTCCATCCTTTGCTTTATATAGCTGTTCCATTTCTCAACAGAAGAATTTCTTCTGGTGATAGGAGACAGTAAGAACAAAAACAGAAAGTGAGATCCTCATTGATGGATGGATCCTATGCTTCTTTCTATTTCTTTCTTCACTAGTCCTTTTTTACGTAGAAGGGATCTGAGTCCCCATTCTCATGATCTGATAGTAATCCAATTCTGTGATGAACATAATCCACATTCTTCTCCATGCCTTTGCATTTCACTTCCTTTTCTTCCATCTTTGCAACATGTGAACGGGTTTCTGACTGAGAAATCATTTCCCTCTGGACTTTCTGGTTCATCCAAATCATAAGCACCCTCAAAACTTGAAATCCCCAACACACAGACTGGTGAGGAAGCAGTATCTTTGGATGAAGATGATGGTGTTGTTTCAGATGAATCCCTTGAGATAAATGGGTGCCTAAGAAGTTCCTCACATGTCCACCTTTTTCTTGAGTCTCTCTCCAAACATCTCCTTAAGAAATCCAGACCCTCCTTTGAGAAATGGGTTGGGAATTGAGGGATCTCATCACCACAGGCAATCTTCAAAAGAACAGCCATTGGGTTTGAATCATAATTAGAAGCACCCCAAGGAGGCCTACCAGTAGTCATTTCAATAACAGTACATCCCAAAGACCATATATCAGCGGCAAAATCAAGCTTTTCATTCCTCAAAACTTCAGGAGCCATCCATAGAGGGGTCCCACTAACATGTTCCAAAGACTTGTTATTCTTCTTCTTCATCAAACATTTATTTTTCAAGTCCTCCACCCTCCTTGCACATCCAAAATCTGCCAATTTGATGTCCCCAGAAGACCCCAGAAGCACATTCTTGCACTTAAGGTCACAGTGCACAATCCCATTACCATGAAGATAATTGAGGCCTTTAAGAATTTCTTTTGTATACAAACGAACCACATCTTCTTGTAATGATCCACCAAATTTCTCTGCAATATCAGCCAAACTACCCCCAGCCATGTACTCCATTAGAACATTGAGATCATCTCCATCTCTTTCTGACCCTAAGTATTGGACTGTATAAGGAGATGGTTCTAGATTCTTGAGAATCTCAACCTCATTCTCTAAAGCCGCAAATTCAGCCCTGGAATGTGCTGATTTAACAACAAAGAGTCCTCCTGTGGATTTGCTCATGGCCAAATGAACAGTTCCAAAAGATCCTGATCCCACCAATTTCCCCTTCATCCATTCCCCTTGTTTGGGAGATCCAGATGGGGCAACTCCGGCCATAACGTTTCTTTATATTACAGCTAACCAAATCAATCTCGAATTGAGAAATCCCCAATTCGAAATATGAAACTTGTAGTATTTCAAAATTCATACAGGTTGCCACAGATCGCGCATACAATCTGGGGAAACAAAAATCCAAATAACACATTCATACATAGAGGCTTTAAAAAAGCACGCTCTAGAGGACGGAGAACAAATTGATCAAATATTCACACATGCATACGTACATACAAACTTGAACAAGCGATTCATCACTTCCAACACCACGAAAATTCCAAAAATTCTAGAAAATACAGAAGAAAACAAAACTTGAATCAAATCTAACATTATTGTACAGCGGAGAGAAACCTTGAAAATGGTGCCAAATCCAAAGGGTCGAGCGGTTTCCCACGAATCGGGAAAACCGCCCTCTGTTAGAGAGAAGCCTCTGTTTCACAAGTTGTGGGTAATCGCTCGAATGTCATTCAGAGGAAGAATTTGAAACTATATATAGGACTCGGACATGGAGATCCGGTACAAGCCATTAGTTTAAAATTTCTAAACCAAAAAAAAAAAACACTTTTAGTCCCAAAAATTTATTTGAGAGTTCACGTTAATCCATTCATTTTATTTTATTCCACCTTAATCTTTTAATTTTATCTTATCTTTCGATTTTGGTATTTAATTTCTTATTCCAATTTAATCTTAATTTTATTTAATTTTATTTTTTATCTTAATTTTATTTAATTTCAATTTGATTCATTAACTTTGCCTCATATTTTAACTTTGGTTTTAATTGATGATATGGTTCTTTACGAAGTTTGATATTATATATATATATATATATATATGTATATATGCTTTTAATATTATTAACAAAATAAAATAATTGGTTTAGGCTAAAATATACATTTAGTTTTTTAATTTTATATAATAATTTATTTTAGCTCCTTAATTTTATAAAGTATCTTTTTAGTCTTTTAATTCTGATATTATTAGTTTTATTCTGAGAAATTTTTATATTGAACTTCTAACTATTGACAAATCATTCTCAAATGTTAACATATTAAATTTAATTTTTTTAAATAACAATGATTAGTACAAAAAATAATCATTTAAAATTAATAATGTTAAAGTTAAATAATTAAAAAAATATTTTATAAAATTAAATAATTAAATTAAAACTTTATATAAAATTGGAAGACTAAAAGTATATTTTAACCATTAGTTTATTTCATTATGAATTCAACATCTCTTTTTATGTTAATGTTATCTTTGAATACATGGCACACACAACATATCAATGGCTTTTTTTTATATGAAAAAATTTAAGTGAAATGGGCATTAAAATTCACTAAGCTTAAGACATGCCTTTGAACTCAAAAAATGTTTACAATTACAAAAATATTTATAAATTTTTCATTAATAAAATCCTCATATCAAGGACTTTTATTTACAACACCAAATGGAAAAAAACTATGGCACTTCAATGGAAAAATATTCTACTTATCTACGCTTGTATATAGAGGTGTTTATCTAGTTTGGTCACTCGATCTTACCAATGTACTAGGGCACACTGGTCTAGGCTATGAACAAGGTGTTGTCCACTGTCTGCTCTCATTCCCACTTTATAAAACTTAATTTAGAAATTATTGATCAATTTTAAAGTAAGCATGACATCTATATAATATCATCAATAGGGAAATCTTGGTTAGTGAACTACACTTGTTCAAAGCCATTATCTTCATACATTTTTTTTCATTAACGTTAAGGTGAATGTTTAAGAACCTATTCTTTCTTTAGCCACCATATCTCTATGGTTATCTTTTACTCCTAATTTTCCACATGCATTTTCACATCCATTCCAATATTGTCATGAAAATGAACCTTACACATAATTTATGCTAAGGTCATGAAACTTCTACCATATTTCTTTTATTGTCACAAATCCTATCTACCAAATTATCTGATCAAAGTAACTGAACCTATCAATATCATATTCATGCCACATAACCTTTGGACACATGCATTTTACATATCAAATGAAGTGACAAAATACTTTCTTCATTAGAATTAGAAAAGTAGGCTGTCCCGACTCCAAGTTTTACACATTTTAAGCAAGCCATCACAGCATCACTTATACATCTTTATACAGCTTATACAAAACACTCCATTTCGTTTCTACAAACCAGCATAAACATGGAACCCAATTCTCCAAGAACCTTTCAATGCAAATATTTGTTCCTGCGCCTAATCATCTAAATACCTTGATTTGATAAATTCATCACCTAATCTTCATCATCGCTCATGGAGGTTAAATCTTGATCCTCACCATCAATTCCATCACCTGCCAAAAGAAAAATAAATCAAAGAGGCATAATATTACTAGCTTTGCTTAAATGCTTTTAATTAAAAAAAAATAAAATATGTGATAAATGACAAAATGCTAGTATATTACCACTATATTTAAAATCATACAACCAATTACGGACACAGATAAGCAAGGTTATTAAAATCAGACTGGACCGGCCGGTTCGACCGGTTCGATCGAGAACCGGCCAGGTATTCAGTTCGGAGATGATGCAGACCGGGGGGAGGGAGAACCAGACAGGAACCTCCTGAACTGGCTTCAAACCGGACTGAATCGAGAGAACCGACGGTTCAGGCTGTCCAGTAATTATTTTTTTTCCTCCTTCCCAGTTTCACAAAATGGCACCGTTTTGTCCTCAGAATGCCAGAAGCCCAGAACCTAAAATCGTTCGATCGTGTCTTCTTCTCCCTCGAGTTCTCTTAGCCGTCAGCCAGTTCGAGGAGAAATTCGAAGCTTGAACGCAAGTTGCTGTGGAACCCTCCAGAGCACTCCAGTTCGAGAAGAAATTCAAAGCTTGAACGCAAGCTGTCGTGGATCCCTATTAGCCGATCTATTGAAGAATCTATCCGGCGAGCTTCTACAGAACAAGATCCAGCGAGCTGTTACAAAATCAGTCCAGCGAGCTTCTGTAGAACCAGTTCGGCGAACCTCGCGAGCTCTCACCTGGTCATCTTGTTCGTGTTCCTCCCTCTCCTCTGTTCATCACATTTTCGTTGGACTTCGGCTCATTCTCCAGTTCGGCTGACCTCTCATTTCGGCATTTTCCAATCTGGTCAAGTCCATTTCCAGCCTCTTCTGCCATCTTCAATCTTCATTAACAGGTTATTGCTCCTATTCTTGAAGCTCAATTAAATGATAGTTTAATAAATAATTGATTACTGATTGCTGATTTAATAATTTTGATTATATTTTTATTAAGCTTAGTTATTTTTTATGGATTTGAAACCTCCCACTCTTGCCACCAAGCCCAATGTACAAGTTAATAATCCTGATCCTACTCCTCCTGTCATTGACACTCCCTCTAACTCAACTCCAAATAGTAATAGTACCCCACAAACTGTTGTTGGTTTGAATAGTAATGATGCCTTTGGGGTTCAAGTATCATCTACACCATCTCTTTAGGGGAAAAGTAATCCTGTATGGGAGCATTTTTCTTTTAAAAAAGAGGGAAGAACCTGTGTGTATACTTGCCTTCATTGCTCCTCATCATTTAGAGGAGGTGGGATCAACAGGATGAAGCAGCATCTCGCAGGTGTTTCAGGAAATATAATTTCTTGCAAGAAGGTTCCACATGATGTTCACCATAGAATGGTTCAATCTTTAAAAGAAGTGTCATTGGCAAATAACAAAAAGCTTGAAGATCCAGACATGCCTGAAGAGTTTGTTGATAACTCAGAATGTGAAGTAATTGCTCAAGTCCAGAGCCAAGTAAGCAAGCTAAGAAGGCAAGTTCTAGCAGTGTTGTTGTTATGAAAAAAAAGGAAAAACTAGTAGGGTTGACAATTATTTTGCCCCAAGGTCAACTTCTGGCTCCCAACCAGGGCTAAAGAGTGTGTGGTCATCTAAAGAAGCTCAGTATAAAGCTAAATTAGCCATTGCAAAGTGGTTATATATGAATTGCATTCCATTTAATGCTATAAATTGTCCATATTTTTTGCCTACTTTGGATGCAATTGGTGCAATTGGCCCAGGTTTTAAAGGTCCTTCATTTGAGGAGTTAAGGGTTAACTTGTTGACTGATTGTAGAAAAGAGTGTCAACTACTTATTGAAAGCCATCGAGCCACTTGGAAAGAAAGTGGCTGCACACTCATGGCTGATGGCTAGACTGACAAAAGGCAACGGACATTAATAAATTTTTCGGTTTATTCTCCTGTTAGCTTGGTTTTTGTAAAGTTTGTTGATGTTTCACATATAGTCAAGGATGCCAAGAATTTGTTTTCTTTATTTTGGGAAGTTATTGAGTGAGTCGGTCCTACAAATATAGTGCATGTTGTGACTGATAATGCAGCCAATTATGTAGTTGCTGGCAGGTTGATTTGTGAAAAATATAATCATATCTATTGGTCACCCTGTGCTACTCACTGTTTGAATCTTATTTTGAAGGACATTGCAAGCATGCCCTATGTAGCTGAACTTGCAACAAAGGCATCAAAAATTACTGTTTTTGTGTACAATCATGTGGCTTTTCTTTCATGGCTTAGGAGAAGAGATGGTTGGACAGAAATTGTGCGCCCAAGAGTGACCAGGTTTGCTACTACCTTTATTACATTGAAGAGTTTGTATGAACACAAGCATGACTTGCAAGCCTTGGTCTTAGATAAACACTTCCATGATAATAAACTATTAAAGACTAAAGCTGGACAACTGGTTGGTGACATTATGTTGGACAAGAAGTTTTAGGATGATTGCCATCAAATTGTATGTCTTGTGGGTCCTCTTATCAAGCTACTAAGAATTGTAGATGCTGATGAAAAACCATCTTTGGGTTATGTTTATGAGGGTATGCAGAGAGCAAAGAATTTAATCAAAAATTTCTTTCGTGGAAAGAAGGAACAATACAAGCCTTACACAAGCATAATTCAAGCTTGGTAGGATAAGCATTTGAAGTGTGATTTGCATGCAGCAGCCTATTTTTTAAATCCTGCATTCTTGTATGATCAAGGATTTATTGAGAAGAGTAGAGTGGCAGAATCATTGTTGGACTATTTTTCAATATACAAGTCTACCTATAAATATTCTGACATGATTTTTGAGATATAAATGTACTGCAAGCGCCAAGGCTCTTTTAGCCGAGAAGAAGCTCATAAAGTAGCAAATGAAATACAACCTGGTTAGCTTCTTCCTCTTTTTTTTCCTTTTATTATAATTTTAAATATTAACTACTATTAATTTATTTGAATTTGATGTAAATGTCTGGTGACAATATTTTGGGGGTAGTGCTCCAATATTACAAAAGTTTGCAATTCGCATTTTGAAACAAACTTCTTCAGGATGTGAAAGAAATTGGAGCCTATTTGAAAGAATTCATACCAAAAAAAAGAAATAGGCTAGAACATGAAAGATTGAATGATCTTGTGTTTGTTAACTACAACTTGCGTTTGCTAAACAGGTGATCATTAATCATTACTCAAATTTGAAATAACTCTCTTTGGCTTCAATAATTGAATGATTAGGGATTTGATTGTGATTTTTTATATATATGTAAAACGTCAAAATTGAAGAAGGTGAGCTATGATCCTGTTGATTATGAATCAATTGATAAGCTTGAGTATTGGATAGCTGAAGAAGTTCCAACTCCAAATCCTGATTTCACTATTTAGGAAATTCAAAATGAAGATTTTCTTAGTGGAAATGCATGTCCCTCTGAATCCGGTCCTGAATTAAGGGAAAATGAAGGTTGTTCCTCTTCTTTTTACATTAAAGCTTTGTTTGATTTATAGTTTATGACCTTATTCATTCATTATTTATATGTCAATGCTAACTATTTTTTTGCCAAATATATGTCTAGGTGTTGTTGAAGATGTCAATGTTCTACAATCTCTTATTTTGGATTCATCAAATGCTATAAAAGTTGAAGATGTTTGTGATCTCCAACATGATTTTGGTGAGTTTAATTTAAAAGATTTATATAGCAATTGAATGTTGTAGTTTTTTAGTTGAATTTGGACCATTAGATTGTATGAGAATGTTAGACTATGGTGTTGTATTGTGCATGGCCATGAATGACTTTGAAGTATGCCTTTGAACTTTGAAGTATGATGAAATTATCACTTTATTAGTAATTAGTTATCTTTAGTTTATCATATTTCCTATAATTTTTAATGTATAATATTTAAAATATATTAAGTTAATTATAAACGATCCGACCCCGGTCTGACCCCGATCCAACCTTTAAACCGTGAACCAGTGCCTTGACCGATTCAATGTCCAATCCGGTTTTAATAATATTGCAAATAAGAGCTTGGTCATTCTTTAAAGGGAAACAGCTTCGATACTTTGTGAAAAAATGTGAACCAATGCTAAAAGCTGATTGATTAGCCACTGTAGTGATCGGAATGCTCAAGATATCACATGCCATCCTTGAAAGATGTGAAAATTGAAACTGATTAGTCTTTCAATAGTCCAAGACATCTAATTCTTGAAACGAGTTAGGATCAAGTATTGCTTCTTCCAAATAATAATCAAGATCAAACTTTCCTACTAAAGCAGTATTTCAAGTCTTAAAATCAAGATAATCCTGCATCATGTAAAATATTAATAAAGTACCAATTAAAATGGCATTAGGAGTCTCAAATTTAATTCAAATCCACCTAAAAAAGAAAAATTACAGTAAAGAAGACATAAATTAAATTTAATTATCATAGAACATCAAGCTTACACGAAAAACATCTATGAAAAGTTCTTCACGCCTTGCACCAAGGGTAGATGGATTTGGTATTGACATTGATGCTTTAGAACTTGACTCATATTCAATGCCATGATATGAGGATGATGAACCAAAATCTTTATATTGACTATAAACAAAATATAACTTACTCTTGATAGTTTCAATCTTTGCATGACAAGTTATAGGGTCAAGTAACGAATAACAGTACTTTATCAATTCAAGCTTCAATCGCAGATCAAGAATAGTCCCAAGTACAAAGATCACACTATAATCATCCTAATATTTGTCAAACTTTTCTTTCATCCTACAAGCCGTATCTTGAATCACAAGATCAACATTCATCACATGTTCTTTTAGCAACATCTCAATTTTTGACATTTTCATGAAATAAATGTTTGAAGTCGAGTAAGATGACCCATTCATCAAGTTTGTAATCACTTCAAATGGCTCCAAGAAAGTGCAAATTTCCTCTGCTCTCTTCCACTCTTCATCTGATGGGCAACACTTGTAATTACTATCATTTAAAGCCAATCTAGCAAAAGCATGGCAATATCTAATCCCACTTTCCAGCATTGCATATGTAGAATTCCATTCAGTAGACACATCCAATTGCAAATCTATTGAGGTATCAATGCCCCTAACTTGCTCAACACATTGCCTAAAATTAATCATCCTCACCTCTGATGCTTTCACATATTTAATGCTCTCCTCAATCTTATGTAAAGCAACGCTTATTACTTTCAAGCCCTCCTGAACCATAAAATTCATTATACCAGCACAACATCTTTCATGAAAGAAGTCCCCATTGCATATCAAGCTATTTTGTGAACTCAACCTCTCTTTCAATACATCTTGCATATTGTCATTCATTGAAGCATTGTCCAAAGTAATAGAAAATAATTTCCTATCAATCCCCCAATCCATCAAGCATTCATGCACATTTTCAGCCAATTGAAACTCCAAGTCCGAAGGCACCAGGGACTCTTTGACATGATTTGTCTCAAATTTTCTTTTTGACTAAGATAAAATTCTCAAACATCTAATATAGCAGTGCTTCGACTAATGTGCTTAATATCAGTATTCAAATACTCTAGTAAAGCCCTATACCCTTCGTACTCAACAAAGGAATGAGGAAGATCATGCTCAATGATACCCATAGTAATGCATTGTCAAATATGGCTATAATTGATTTGTCTACCCTTGGGATTTTTTGTAGGGCCCAACATCATGCCACCGATATTGTGATATTTTGGGAGCACTACAAATTTAGTGATATGACCCAAGAGATCGGAAGAACCATATTGTTTACTCACAATTTTGAGGAGGAAAAATTGTTTATTCACAATTCACTTCAACAAGAAGGATGAAGGGATTGTTTATTCACAATTTGTCTGCAATCATCCGCATTACCAACATCCACATGAGCATTAATTGTGCGAGGAAGATGTATTTTACACTGCAAGTGGGAGGAAAGCAATATACCATCACCGCAAGTTTATAAACTAAATAGCATAACTTATGCAGAAACTCACCTATAATTAATATATAATTGTATACACAACAAGAGCATAATTCAGAACTTTCAAACGCACAACAACTGTATATCCCTCTATAATGTACTATGGTTATTTCAGAAGAAACAAACGAATATAAGCATTTCAACGTTTTAGATTAAACCAATACGTGGGCGGCATAAAGAATCGAGGCTCTAAAACTAGGTAACTAACATTCCAATATTCTTGAAAATACAAGACAAATACCATTACAAGTTTGAGATTATTAATTTATTATTATGCTGAAATGAAATGAATCATCATTACCGAACAAGATCACCAGTGTCCGAAAAGACAACATTTAATGAGTCAGCGTTCAACAACATGGAAGATAAAGAATTTGAGGTAAAAACAAAGCCATAAATTCAAAGCAGAAGCAGTGTTACAGCAGTGCGAAGCCGAGGGAAATTGCCGAACGTGCTGTAATGCCGCTGCTCTAGAGACACAGAGCAATTGCCGACGACTGCCGACAGTAGGGAGGGGAAAAACTGAGAGTGATGAGCGATGACCGATAGAGATAGTGATGATGAATGGCCTGCTTGGGGCTAGCCAGGGCTTGGGCGTCGCAAAGTGTTTTTTTTTTTTTTTTTTTTAAGTTCAGATGTAAATAAATAAAATGCAGCTAGATTTTGAGGAAAGTGAATTTGGCGGGAGAGGATGGCGGGTTATTTTAGGGAGAATTGCTGTGAATTTTGGCACAGACAAAAATGAATCTAACCGTAATCAAATAACTTGCGAATTGAAACCCGTTTAACTCATATTATTTATAAAATATATATAAAATTAAAAAATAAAAAATGGAGAGAACTTCGGCAATGCAACTTTACAATACAAGTAGATTTGAAATGTCATGATAGAATTTATCCATCTTGTATGTTTATGATATGAATTTTTTTAATTGTACAAATATCACATTAAAACTTATTATTTAAGATTGATTTAAAAAATAACAAAAAAGTGGGTTGGTAAGTTGGTAGATTGACCTATTTAATCCACCAACCCACAAGGATTGTGTAAGCTAAAATTTATTTAATTTATATGAAAATGAATTGAACCCAACTCTAATTATATGATCTAGATTGACTTGATTGGATCACTCAATATCTTCAATCTATTTGCTTCAATTAGAGGGCATAATGTGGTTTAGATTACTTTAAATTAAGTCAAGTAAAACCTAAAAAGATGGCAAAGCTCTCTCACCAAGTATTAAACCAATTCTTTTTTTCTATTTCCATGATGCATTTCAACTTTTCTTTTTTAGGAATTAATTAATGCTTCAGTTTTTACGGATTGCATTCTTATAATTCATTTTCACACAATACTTGCATTAAAAAGGTAAATATACAAGGTAGAGTTGAGAATTCAAGGCTAATCTCCAATTTTACCATTTCTCATAATTAATAATCATAATAAAATATTGTATAGGAATTCAAACAATAATAAACCCTAATATATACTCCCCTGGTCCCATTTTTAAAACATTTTTTAAGTAATTTGATATTTAAAAATGTAAGACATTTTAAAAATAAAGTTTATTAATAATAATTATTTCAATATTACTCTTTATTATTTACTCTTTAAATAAATTTCTTTTCCTGTCTCACTCTCTATTTAATGGAGGGTATTTTTTGGATGTTTATAGAAAAGTCAAGAATATGCACTATGTAATTTTGTCAAAAAAAAAAAACACCCTATAAGATAGGAGAAAAGGAGTATAATACTAGTAATTTAATGCTTCGTATTTTTCTCAACCTATTATCTATCCAATATGTGGGAAAAAATATAGTGTAATGTGTATAAAAAAAAAGAAAAATATTAATTAACATGTATCCCCTCTAACCAATTAAAGTTAAGTTTGGTTGAATATGATTAGCACAAGCTTAAATAAAGAGCTCATTCCATAAGATTAGTTTACTAGGAGTGCCCCACAAACCTATAATTTTGATAGCTCCTAATCCATGACACTTCACTTGGCTGTAACTAATCAGAACTCTTTGTGGGCAACTTTTTCCAAGACTACAATCTCAAAGGGAGTAGTACCACCATCCAACGGACTAGCCTATCAAATGAGAGCTTTCCTTCAACTTATAAATTCCACACTATTTGTGAACTCTCAAATGTGAGACTCATGACAATGTCACCTTGTTAAAGATGATGTCTACGGTGACTCTACTCTATGGCACTTCACTCACCCTTTTGCTAGTCAAAACTCTTTGTAATAACCCATTTTTGTGACATCGATGTCTCAATAAAAGTACCAATATGAAAAGCACAAATCTAAAAAGAAAGCCTATCCCAAAAGATTAGCTTAGTAAAATATCTCCCAAACCTATAATTTTAATGGCTCTCGCTCTATGGCACTTCACTCGATTGCGACTGATTAGAATGGAACCTAAAGGAGAATGGAACCACCAAACCCTTTTTGTGACTATGGAAGGCCTTTTCCAAGACCATAAATCTAAAGGAAAATGGAACCACTACCCAACAAACTTGCTTATTGGATGAAAAAGCCCATTGAACTTATGAACCTTATATTACTTATGAGACTCCCCGATATGGGACTCATGATACTAATCTTTCATAATGTGATAAATTAAAGTTTGAATTCTCATTAAAAAAGTGCCCACATCTAATACTTGATCATGCCTCAAATAAAATTGTCTCCAATAAAAAAATTTAATACTTAGCCATACTTCAAAATATATACTCTTTCAAGTCCTTATTATAAGTCATTTATAAACTATATTTAGGAGCACAAAATTCTTTAGAAAGTGACTTGTGTGTTGGGGGAAGGGGGGTTTAATTGAGTGAATATTTTAGTCTTGAAAAATAATTTCTCCTTTGATTCTGCTTAATAAGGAAACTCCTTTTCTTGTGTTCTTTATGCAGCATAAATAAATGAACTATCATTAACTATTAATTTATATATATAAATCAAACTCAAAGAAGGAAAAAAGCCATCTTTCACACCCGAACCAATTACGCTTATAATTGCATTACTATCACAATGATGTGCAATGTGGTACATGCCATCAAACAAATGGGATAACTTCAATAAAATGACCCAATAAGGTTATAATGATATAAAAACAATATGTAGACATGTCTTTTTTTTTTTGTAACAGAAAAAATGCCTCATTTTGAGACAAGTTTGACCTCCTAATTAATTTGGATGATTTATTCATTCATCAAAAAATTAAAAAAAAATTCTGAACAGATCTAAACTATCCAAATTAATAAAAGATCAGATTTACTCAAAATGAAGATCATTTTACCACCAAGACAAGGCAGGATCATTCCCAATCAATATACATGGTACAAAGAAGCCAATGAAATGGATTGGAGCCATGCTTACAGCATCCTCTTGCAAGTGTAATCAAATATAACCTGAAACAGACTCCTGGGTGATGGCTCCTCTTTCACCTTTAAGAGGTGAGCAACTCTTGAGAAACCATCATCATGGTATCTAGACAATGCATTTTCTTTCTCATCAGATTTACCATCATAGTGCATTTGCTTTGTTCTTGACAATGCCCATTGCATTGCCCATATGGCTAAAGGGCGCATGTAACACAGAGATCTGTACTCATCTTTAGTGGTCCAGGCTTCAGGAGTTTGAAAAGAATATCTACAATTGATCAAACAGAAGGACTTCAATCAGATATTGGGTTTTTTTTTTTTGGGGGGGGGGATGAAACAGAACAAATCATAATAATTAAGTGTAAATGACAGTTGAATTCCATGTAGTTTGACCCGAAATCAGCCTTTTCTCAGTAGTTTTAAGTGTGCCATTCAATGGCTCTATGTTTTACCATTTCATTGCAAACTAAACCCCAAGTGACAAGTTTGACAAGAATAGCTATAACTGATCAAAAAGATAGAACTGAAGGACCTCAACGAGATATTGGAAAAAAAAAAAAAAAGGCTTACGAAATGGAACCTATGTTCGTAGTAATAAGGATAAATGACAGTTGAATACCCAATAATTTGACCAAAAATTAGCTTCTTCTCAGTAGTTTAAAGCTTGTCATTAACCACCGAGGCATATGTTTACAGCTATAATTGATCAAACAGAAGAACCTCAGGGAGATATGAAAAAATTACGTGAAACAGAACACATCTTCATAGTAATAACGGTAAATGACAGTTGATCTCATGTAGTTTGACCCGGAATTAGCTTTTTCTCGGTAGTTGAAAAGGTATCATTCAACACCTCTAGTTTGAAAAGAATAGCTATACAGAAGGACCTACATGGGATATGAAAAAATTACATGAAACAAGCATCTTCATAGCAATAAGGATAAAAACAGGTGAATCCCACGTAGTTTGACCCAGAACTAGCTTTTTCTCAGTAGTTTAAAGTGTCATTCAACACCTCTATGGTTCGTTCCATTCCCATTTAACCACCAAGTGATTTGTTTGGTTTTATTTTAAGAGAAAACAATAAGTCATTATTTGATCAATGAAGAATTTTATCGCCTAAATCATATCATACCCATAATTTTTCTTGGTCATTTAAATATACTAAATAATGATTAAGTTGACGTTTAGAAATTGAAACCATCTAATTAGCCCCGACAATAACATTTTACCACTACAAGTAGAACAGACTTGAACATTAAACTTATCTATTTCTGTTAAAATTTGGATAGAAAATTAATGTAGTAACATAACAAATCACAATGGGCTAAATTATGCACATTGAATCATAACGAGGACACTTGAATTATTGGCCAAATCACAAGAGTCAACTATAATTACACAGGAAATGAAATTCTGAAACCAAACTTAAGCACTAAAATTTAAGAAAGGACTTATTTCAGGCCCAAATATTAAGATAACAAGTCATTGAGATTGTCATATGCCCTGTTCATGCTCAGACAATTCTAACTTGTTCAGAATCCAACATTCCAACAAGTAAAGGAGAAACAGTGTCAGGGCTTCATTTTGAAGTAATAATTTGTTGAGAAGCCTACAATTATCTAGACTATAAAAGATTTGATCAATCATCATAATTGTTTGTCTTCATGATTATATCAAATTACAAAGTTTCAATCTCAAGTTTCTGCATCTCCTATGACTGACGGTGCTAGCAATTAACATTGTCAGCAAAAATAAATTCCAAGATTCTTCAAATTCAATAGTGTATGCTCTTCAAAAAAAATTTAGAGAACTTAGATTCCGTTTGGTTGCTAGAAAAGATAAGGAATGGAATGAATTGGAAAAATCAAAATAAAAGTGAACTAAATCACCCTTTCCCTTCACGGCAAGCATGATAAAAATTAGTACTATATGCGACAAATGTGGAATCATCACACTCTCCAAAACCTCATAAATCATGACTCTCAATTCATGAACTAAATTATCTTTTTCTATTATAAATATGGCTCAACCATCCCCTCCACATTTTGATAATCTTATTTGTTCCTTTATTTTTTCAATTCATTCCATTTCATACCTTTCTAGCAATCAAACAGGACCTTAGTGTTTTGGGAACATTTTATCTTTAATGATAATGTCTTTCAATAGTTAATATTGGAAAACAAGAAATGAAAATTGGGGAGGGGGGATCATATGGCTATCACCTTAAGTGGAGGGGGATTTAAGAAGTGGAGGCACATAAAAGCAAAAGCCTAAATTTGGCAACAGATGGAAGGAAAATTTGTTTGAAAAATAAAATAAATGGCAGGAAATTTCCAACTACTCAAGCAAACCAAATTTCACAACCTAGCTCAGTAGCTCAGGCACAGCCTTCAACGGAACATTATTTGTACTAATTAGTACATCATTAGATATATAGATAGTTAACAGAAAGTCTTGGTTCAAATTTACACTTCTTCACATATCAAAACAAGAAAAATGCTTTTAGGATGACAGAAAAATATGCTTACCCAAGTCCATGGTCAGACCATGCAGTTTCATATACTCCACTTGCAGTTTGAAAAGCCATATCAATCATATCTTCCTGGATCATTGCTGCAGCTACAGCGTATGTGACCCCTGACCATATTTCTCTGGATTGCATCGATGACATGTCAACTTTTCCATCAGGCAACATCCCATTTACAGCACCCCGTTTCCCATCCTTTACTTTCATAACATTATAATTATATACCATTTGAAGTGCACTTCTAGCTTTGTTTGAATCAACAATTGGTGGAAGACCACATGCTCTAGCATACCTGCAAAAAAGCAAAGAATAATCTTAAATACTGTGAAGGAATAATAACCACATACGCAACACCTGAGGATGAACCCTGGGTTCAAAAACTCAAATCACTCAAATCTTGTTATATCAGCATTGGTTAGATGCTTTCAGTTTCTTCTGCTAAATGTCCATTTTTGTATGAGACGAGGTAAAATTTAACAAGTGAATTCTCCCATGCCATCAAACCTTCACCAGAGCCAAATCCTCAATATGTCTCACAATGATCCGATTTTTTAACACCTTTTCTTTTTCATTATGTTACACAAACTTATACTTTAAACTATAAAGATACATAAACACAACAGCTTGATCACGTACTTGGATTCTAACTCAAATTAAATTGGTTGGCCAAAAAATCAAATTCAAATTGACAAGAGAAGAGTTCAAGTGGTAAAATCAACCATGGCAACAATAAAAAATAGTTTTAAAATTGCTATTGAAGCAGGCGAGGCTCATGCAAGAGGATATAGTTTCCGAAAGACAAAATACAGACCATTGTCCAGCTAATTGATCAGCTTGAATGGATGAACTCGAAGATCCTCCGCTACTGTCATAATTGAAGTAAGAGCCATTCCATAATTTTTCATATGCAACTTTAGCTTTCTGAAAATTAAACCAGAAATAATCTTCAGAACCCTTGTCACCAATTTCACGTGCCAAGGCTGATGCTGCCAATAGTGCAGCCAGCCATAGTCCACCACTATATGCACTTACACCAGACACAGACCATGTGTCATAAGTTTGATCAGGGAAGCCTTCATTCTCAATCATTCCATCACCATCCTTGTCAAATTGGTCCATATAAGCCATTGCAACATAAACAGATGGCCAAACAGCATGTGCAAACTTTTTATCACCAGTGGCAACCACATCCCTATAAATCTGGAGAACAAATTTAGGATTCAGGTCTTTCCACCTATCTGTGTTATAGATATTATAGCCATTTACTTCAAACCACGGATCATTGATTCCAATATCATGAGGAACAGCACCAAGAACCTTTTTTGGAACCCACACGCCATTTTCTAGAAGTTTCATCTTTACAGGATCATGCATCATTACTGCTGCAGCAAAGTCTCTTTGGATGCTGAGTTCAAGTTTAGGAAAGAGCATGACTAGTGCAAAAGATGAATAGAAGTGAACGTCATAGGTATTCCACATCTGATATTCAATGCCTTCGAGATAAAGGAATTGACCAACGTTTTCTTCCCCATCTTGGAGCAGCTTCACTCCTAATGCAGAATTTGATGCATGAGAAGTGTGAATTTGCTCAGCTACTGAACTAAAACTTTCAAGAATGTTAATGGCAGTATCATTTTGATTTGATATATGATTATTTTCCCCTGAATTTGATCTATTCCGGTCCAGGGAAAATTTTCTCCCTCCTAAGCTGGTCAGGCTATGCACTGGAGGTGAACCATCTGCCAAAGAAAAGAAATTATGAAGACTAGGGACAATGATAATTAAATATCTAGCGCTTGCAAGATAATAAAGGAAAAATAACTTCAGCTACTTAGGTGGCAGAATGAATGGAGCATTTCATATGGATTGCAAATACCTGTCCAAATTGTCCCCCCAGAATTTAGGTAGTACAACTCGTTAAAAAGGGTGATTGGATACCTGCAGAAAATTCTTTGAAAACTTCAGTGTTTGCCTGTAGGTGCAGATGCTGAATGATGCATGCAGGCTTACCATTCAGGAAACCTCTTGTCCTCAAGAATTGGTCTTTGCCATGCTTCTATCTGGGCCTCCCATTGGCTATGCCCTGTGGCATCAATTCAATAAAAAGGTTGAAGAAACTTAACAAGGAACTACACTTACAAATAAGGTATTTCTGAATGTTAATTGGGAAATACATCTAAATTTAACGTCAAGCAAAACTCTATTCATATTACTACATCACACTTTAAATCCATATGTATACACGTATAAACCCAGATATTAGAAAAGCAATTCAAAGTAGTTCGGCAAATAAATGTACCAAGAATGGCATCATGTGCAATATCTGCTGCAAAATCTCTATTAGTACCATAGAATTTAGTGTAACGCCTGTTAAAAAACCTCATCAGTTGTGCACAATTTTTCACATTAAAATTCTTCCTAGCAACCGTTCTATGACCAACCTGTAATAAGTCCTTCCACTAGGAAACTTCACTTCAGGGCAGTTCCATGCCAATGAAAATGTGACAGTGCGTTGTGCATCTGGTGGAATTTTTAAAGTAGCTGCAATTGCTGCTCCGATAGATGATCCTGATTCTGTAGGTACAGGTGCTTCAGGAAAACTCAGACGATCAAAGGACCCTTGCTAAAAGAATAAAAAGCACCCCAATTCAGTCATTTGGAAATATTCTGAAACAAAAATATAAATGCTTACATGCTAACTGCCCTCTCTGACACATGCACACATGACACGTAAATTCTAGAAGAAAATCATAACTATCACAGAGCCTACAGAATTTTTTGAGGGAGTCATTAGCCGTAGCTGAAAAATCAGGAGATTTCCTGTTAATAGTATGATACTTGATTCCATGTTAACAAATTCCAAAAAAGTGACAAAATAAAGTTGCTCATGGGAAAAAAAAAATTAAGAAATGAATGTAATCACCAAAAGTGATGAAAATTATTTTATCTGCAAGAAGATAGCAGGTTTAAATGACTAGTGAAATAACCAAGATTTTCCAATGGTACATTGCACAGTATGTCCTTCACCTTTTTAATTTCTTGCCACATATCGTTAGCTGAGATCCCATCATAAGCACCAGATATGACAAAAACAGGACATTCTGAGACATGAACATGTTCAGTTTCTTCTGCTGCAATTGCAAATGTGACTGGAGGCTGCCCGTTTGCAGTCCTACAATTTAGACCGTATAAATTAAATGCATGACAAATTCCAGATTTGTTTTTCTTTTCTTCCTTCACTTAAAAAAAGAGTAACAACTTAAACTTACATGTGATGAAGAAGCACCCCATGCACCCCATCATTCATCCTAGCAGAATAGAATATCTTGCATGTTAGAATAAACAATAGGTAAGCAATGAAAAAAAATAAGGAATGAAATGGAAGTATCTTCATAAAAAATAGGTAGACCTAGTGAAAATTTTCTCACATCATTTTCGTATTTGTGTGATAACCTGTAGATTCAGAAAGTCCTCCAACAGAATTCTGAATGAACACAGAAACAACAAATGATATGAAGCGTTTTCCCTTACATTCATTTTGTTCTTTAAATAACCTTATTGTTTGCACTCAGTGCCTCGGGACAAGAATAAACTATTGAAAAGTGACTGCAACTAACTGTAACAGCAGACAAAAAGCATAACTTACAGCCCATGTGAAAAGCAGGGTGACATCTGCTGATGTTTTGCCAAAATTATTCAGCTGAATTGAACAAAATCAACTGCTCATTATTAAATCTGAATGTATCATATTCCATGCAAAAGAAGATTTTAAGGAGATAATAGCTAACCGTGAAAGTAAAAACTGATACAGGATAGCTACTCTCCTTATAATTGTGAGGTATGACAGGTGAAATCTGACGACAAACTATTCTTAACAAGGGGTCTGGTTCTGCATTTGAAAGTGCGAATGATCAGTGTCAGACTCATTATTATTCATGAAAATAACGTGATAGACTTGGAAGCATACTATGTTTTCTAGCTTACCCTCATATACTGTCCAGGCCCTTGGATACAACGCATGATATGTAGAATTTTGTCCATTCAGATTCCAGTCCCACAATCCAATTCCTGAAACTGGACTTTCTCTGCTTAGGAACATAAAATTTAGTAAATTGGTCCCATTGGTTATGTCTCTCTTTAAATAAAATTCAAGGCATTCATAAAAGATCCAACTCATTAAAGTAATGTGGTTACCAAGAAATATAAATTACAAGATCAAAAGGGACATGGCAAAGGCTTACTTCAAACTATCTGGCTTTCCTGGATATAGTACACTTGAGTATTTTTCACCATTTGAACGCGAGACAAAAACCTGACATAATAATCTCAATCATGTCAAAAGATGGCATATAATTAACAGTAGGAAGTACTGGAACATGTTCATCATGAATGTCTATTTCTTATCAAATAAACTGTTGTTAACATGCTCGAACTCCACACAAGATTAATCCTGGAATCAGACTTCAACATATAAGGGGGGAAAAAAAAAGAGGGAACTGTATTTCATAAACATAACACACTTATCACAGAAATGCTGGAAATTTGTCAGGCATTCCAGATTTAGAATTCAAAATTCATAAAGATAGAGCATTTGCACAAGATGGGCTGATGAAACTTACAGAAAATTGATTAGCTAAAATTGGCTTCTCTTCACATATTCTGGGGAACAGCTGCAAACGCTGAAATTCACCCCTGTAACTCCTTCCAATGCTTCCTCCACTGCAGACCAGTTTGTCAACGATAAAAGTTGCATATAACATCAAGTAGAAAAATGATTAAATGATCATCTGGGACAGATTCAAATCAAGAAAATAATATTGATGGTTCTAATGACTAAATTAGAACCCTGAATGATTTTCATGACTTGGTTTACATCTGACTTAAAGCATGTGATTATAAGATTGGTTATGACTAAGTATGAACAAATACTTCCCCTATCAGTATTCTTTACTTAAATACAGCACACAAGCATCCCAATAGTTTACAAATTAAAAATCATTTTCTAGGAACAATAGGCATACTTCTTGTTTTAATGACACATAAAAGAATGCATAATCTAAATTCATAACCTAGAGGGCTAAAAATACCAGTGAATGCTCATATATCATAGGACTGGTTGATTAAGTAAGATCTTATGTTTATCTCTTGGCTTAAGCAACAAAACAAATTAATTATAACTCACAAAAAAGTCAAAACCTACCCAATACCACCTAATGGAACACCGTGATGAGATGTTACATGACGTTTGGCAAAAGGATCAATAAGCACTCCCTGTAAGAATGATAGAGACACAAAAGGGAAAGGGTTAAAGAAAGGTATTCAGATGGAAAGTTCACTACCAAGAATTAATGTAAGAAGGAAATTCCTTGGTAAAGGCAGATTTACTCTTCCTCTAGCAGCTTCTTCTTGAACATGGCGCCATATCCGATAACCAATAGGAAGCTGACAAATCAAATAATGATCTAATGATTTTTGTGTTTACAAATCCACAAATGTTTCTAATAATTAAAATATACTATACCTATCCGTTGACAAATTCAAGGTTAGGATTATGTTTCTATAACAATGCAGATTATATAACAAAGCAGCAAAATATTTCATGCTAATATATATCCAAAGAAATAAAGATAGAGATTTAGGATTTTTTAAGGTTTTGCCCTGAAGATGACAACCTATCTGGACACTTTGTGAGGATGCTGTAGAATAGAGAATGCCAGCATATGTTCCAGTTATTATTCCTGACAAGTTAAGCTTGCTGGCTTTTAAGTCCATGCCTAAAGTTTTCTGTTTTCTAGATGAGATGACCAAGTGGGATTCGTTCATTATACAAACAGTTACAGACTGAACTCTGACCACAAAGGCAAAAATAGACTTAAAGGGGACTTCTAAGATATTTTAAAAAAAGGAAAGGAAAGAAGAAAAAGATAAAAGGGTGATAATAACATTATCTCACTCATAAACTTACCATATGAAGTGTCTCCTTTAAAGTTAAGGTGAACTCCAGTGGAAAATTTCCTTCAGAGTTTAATTTCCGCTGCCAGGTAAGTGCTGCCGGCTTCCACGGTTCAACCTTAATTTAACATACAAAAGATGTTTAGAAAAGAATCTTTGTTAGCGCTCAAGTCATCAAACATAGGGAAAGTTGTGCAGTCTTTAGCTGAATCTTTGGAAGAACTGGCAAAAGCGATTTTTCAAATTTAACTTATCCAACAGAATCAACTAGATTATAAACATGTTAAAAATTGCCAGAATTACTAGTTTCGACTTCATACTTGGAATTGTTGACTACAAAAATAACACGTCTTCCTATTAATGCCTAATTTCAAAAGTAACAATGCTATACACTTTTTAATTATGTTAATCACCCCTCCTCGCAGGTTTATTGGCTGTAAAGTCACTTCATTAAAAAATTATTAAAAGCTTTCAGAAAGGATAATCGTCAATTTAAATGCAAAAAAGGTTTTAAAATGAAGAATTAATCTCCCACGTTTAAAAGCAATACTTGCTCATTACTCTCAGAAGGTTGGATAGGAGAATTATACGTACCATTGGCTGAAGAGAAAATTATTCATAGATTTTGCTGATTGATTACCAGGAAACTACATCTAATTAACACATTAGCAGACATATATTGTAGCAGTCATGATTATCTCTTCAATTTCAAAATCCTGAGTGTCGCTTAAGAGGATGGCCTCAAACATTTCCTGAGTCTATTTGATCTAAAAAAGTAATACAAAAGTTTATGCACGCCATAAAAGGTAGATATATAACAAGCACAAGTTCCATTGTTGTATCATGAAAAGAGTCAAACTTTCTAAAATGTTACAAAGAAGAAGACTCAGGTAAAGTTCTTTAGGCAATACTTTGTATTGCTCAAATACAAAAAAAATTAAAAAAAAAAAAAAGCATCAGGACTATGACCGTCGTATGAAAGAAGTACCAACTAAACCTTAGGTTTTACTTTTCTTTTGGGCAAATAAATTGCTTACTAACTACATGTTTTCTGAAGCATACACTCTACCTTGATGTTTGAAGACTCGTAAACTTCCTGATATTCTTCCACAAAATCATCTTCAACCATCTTCCCTATGCCAAGCAAAGAGTTAACGATGGAACATTGAAGTATGATACTTTTATTAAATATATATATATATATATATTGAAGTCTGACATCATTGCATAACAGCTGCAAAATCATCTAGTGAAACCAGGAAACTAAATAGACCCATTAATCAACAAACAAATTGTCGTCGCTGAAAACATGAGTACTCTATCACTAATCCTAATCATAGGTGCCCTTACTTCAATCGCCCAGTAAATACTAAGAAATCGCGGAACACGTATATACATCTATGGTTGGTATGATAAAAAAGAAACGAATGAACAAAGCCCATGCATTTAGCAGCATTACAATTAAAGCGAACAGCAACCACGAAAACGACATGGAAACATAAACACGAGCACCACCCCAAGTTTTCTGATGATTCAATGATACAGAGTAAGAAGCATAAGCATGATTCACAGATGAAGAAAGGAAAGGGTCAAACCTCAGAATGCTTGCGGACCAACGGTTGCAGAAGAACGCAGCCCAGCAAAGCAAGCAGCGGCAATGGCAAGTCTTCCTGCACTGATCCGACACTTTTATGGTGAAAATACACGAAAAGTCAAATCTCGATGGATTAGACTGTTACTTGTTCAAATAATTCCTTGAAGTCCAAAACATCCAACAATCGACGGCATGATAATCTTCGAAATAAATTAGCCATAAGCAATTTAATCTAATTACAAATGATACAATGTGTGTATGTGTGTGTGTGTGGCCAATAGCCAATAAACGTGAAAGCTTTTTCAACGTTCACTGTAAGAAAGACATTGCTTCTTTTGACATTGATAGAGTCGCGCCTACCTAACGGCGACGATTTTGTTAAATTTTAAATTATATTCTTATAATTTCTTTTATTTTAATCATATCTTATAATTTGATATATATTAATTTCTGAAAATTAAAATTATTAATAAATAATTAAATTTCTTAAAAAAATTGAAGTTTTTCAAAATTTGATTAAGTGCTTTTAGAAAAAAAATTCATTTAATAAAATATTTATACTTTTAGTAATTTTTTATTAAAAGTTATATATATATATATATATATATTACTTAGAAGACATAATTTAATTATATAGATTCTGAGTTATAACTCAGAATTTATATAATTAAGAAAAAATTAATCTTTTAATCATTCAATTTTTAACTCACTTGTAACTCAATCTCTCAATTATAACTCATTACGACTCAATCTCTTAACTATAATTCACTGCGACTCAATTTTTCAATTTTGATTCACCTATACTTTTGGTCTTAATTTTTTAACTTTTTTTAAAAAATTTCTTATCAAATAAGAGGGATAAAAAATGCTCATATATCATTCTAAAATATCTTCCTCTTGCTCATTGATATGAGATATACGCTAATATGAAAAAAAAATTAAAAAAATTTCAGGGACTAATTTATAAATGGTTCAAAAGTTGAAGAATTGAGTTATAAGCGAGTTATAATTGAAAGATTGAGTTACAAGTGAATTAAAAGTTGGAGGACTAAAAGATCAATTTTTTCTATAATTAATTATAAAATTATATAATATTCTAATAAAAATAATAAAGTTCTAAATTTCATTTTCGAAAGAAAAAATTCAAGAATTTTAACTTCCACAAATTAATAAATCTAACAGTCATCAAATTATAAGAAATTAATTAAAATAAAATAAATCATAGAGGCTTAATTTGAAATTAAAAAAATATAAAAACATAATAATTTATTTATTTATTTTTCCATCTATCATCGATTTTTTATAATTTTTTTCTAAATAAAGTCTGAACACTAATTACAACCAGCTACAAACAAAACAAAAGCTTAAACAATTTTTTTTTCATCAAACTCCATCTATGTTATAAAAGATGGCTTTTGATCAAAGAGACAAAAGACTCTATTAGATTTAAGGGACCATTTAACTAAGAGGTTAGTCAAAAGATTTGACTCCCGAAATATAAAATTAACAAAAATGAACCAATTTTGATGGAGACAAAAAAAGAATGAGCTTCCTCGATGATATCATGAAATGGATGAACAATGTCACTTTCATGAGTAAGAAGATTAATCTAATGCTATCCATGAAAACCTCTATCTTTCTACAGCCTTTGGACCAACAAAAGTTAAGCCTATAAATAAGACCTAATAACTCATCCATAGTGATGGGGATTGTAGAGAGTCTACAACTAAATCCTCATATCAACTTTGCTTTACAGTCATGCAAAACTCCTCCACAATTGCTTTGACTATTGTTACTCACAGAATCATCTACATTTAATCATACAAATTTAGTCTTAGGAGCTCTTCAAGTTTGTGTTTAGTTTTTATAGTTTTTTTTAGTATTTTTAATTTTAATAATTTTAATAAGATTAAGAAATGTTTGTCACTCAAATCTTTATAGTTTCAATGTTATGAAAACATTGAAAAAAAAAACTAAAGGAACTAAAAATGAAGTCTAATAAGACTATAAAAATTAATGAATATTTTTTCTATAGATAAAAAAATAACCTATTATATAGATCTACAAAAAAATACCATGGTTAACTTAAAATTTTAAGTTGGAAATATATAGAGCACTTCACTAAAAAGTACAACTTGTCATCATTTAGGGATTGTTTGTTTTCAATCTCTGAAAACTGTTTGTTATTTTTAAAAATAAAAAAAATTAAAATTTTGTTTGATAAGAGTGTTTTATTTAACTGTTTTCATAAAATAGAAAAAATTTTAAGTTGTTTTTATTTTATTTTTCTTGTTTTTAAAATACACTAAATTTGACTAGTTATCTTAACCAATTTTTATTATTAATCATTATCATTAACTGTCTATAACCATTATTATTAATTTATTTTTTAATTTTAAAATTAGTTTTAAATTTATATAACCAAATGAATTTTTATTTCATTTTTTAAAAAAATAATTTAAAAAATTGTATTACAAAATAGTTTTTAAAAATAAAAATGAGAACAAAAATCAAACAAGCCCCTAATTTGTCATTTATTGAGATTAATTATAACTTTATTTGGAATTAGAATATGTGGCAATTTTGACTAAAAAAATTGAAATTTTAGTTTGGTCTAGGAGGATTGAAGTAAAAATAATTTTAATAATAAAAAATCAAAGCACTTGTTCATTCGTTAATTTTGTCTGAGATAAAGCATTACTAGTTATTAATTTTTTTATTTTACTTATTAATTTATCAATATGAGTTATAAATTATATTACTTTGTTAGACAAGCAACAACATCAATTGTTAATTTGCTAACTTTACTTATTAATTTACTAACATTAATTATAAATTATTAACAAATTTTATAATCTATAATTAATATTAGTAAATTAACAAGTAAAGTTAGCAAATTAACAACTAATGTTGTTATTTGTAATTGAATAGCTAATATGTAAACATTGTATGATTATTGACAGGTCAAGTTATGTAATTTATAACTTATAATGGTAAATTAACAAATAATGTAAGAAAATTAATAACTAATAATTTTGCATTTTGAATAAAATAATAAAAATGTAAATTTTTTATTAAATTATACTTTTTCTGTTTTAGTTTAAGTAGAAAATTAAGAAAAAAATTAATATTTTAATCATTTAACTTTTAACTTACTTGTAACTCAATCCCTTAATTATAACTCGTTGCAATTTAGTCCCTCACAATGTATTGGAAATGTGTTATTTGGAATGTGAAACGCGCTTGAATCATTACTGAAATAAATTTAAAGTGTTTTGTTTAGGCTTAAGGCTTTCTAAGTCAAGTTTAAAAGAAATTAAGTATATAAATTCATTCAAGCGTAAATCACTAAGTGACAAGCGTGAATTACATTAAAGCATGAGGGACTGTCACAAATGTGCTCTATCCAAAACAAGCGTGAACTAGACTGTTAAATACAAATGCAATTCAACTGTTTGACAATGAAGTTTTAGGACTTATTAGCTCATGATAAGTTTTAATATGATGCTTTCTTACAATTTAAAATGTGATTTTGCCTCCAATAGTTTTCACATTAATATATAAAAAATAAATAAATATATCAATTAAATCTAAGTCTTCTCTTATTCTTTATGCTTTTGAAAGTTTTATTACTTAGTAATTATAATATTGATCTTTGGTTTTGTAATTATAAAAATGCATAGTTTAATAATTATGAATTTAGCAAATAATGTAAATGATTTAACAACTCATTTTATGCAATTAAGAAGTTATGTTAAATAGTAATTCATATTCTCTTTTTTCATTTCTGTCGAGGGCCCTTTAGTTATTTGTTTTACAAAATTATTTTCATCCCAATCTTAACATCCTGACATGTATTTTCATATTTATTTGATCTTAATTTTTAATTAAGAATGATCCTAACATGAAATTCTCCTTATATTATATATATTTTGAACAATGTTATTGTTATGTAACAAAAAATAATATATCACCGAACTCACATTAGCATGAGTTGGCAATTGAATCTCCTTCTTTAAACAAGTAATTGAAGGTTGAACTCCTATATCAATCTTCACTGTTGTGAGATGATACTCATAATCTTAAAAAATAAAATAAAATATCAGTAAAGTTTTTTAAAAAATTTAATTCTGTGTGAATACATAGAGCCCCCTGTTGTTTTTTGCAATGCCCACACTAGTTGACAATACATTTTTCCTCTTTTTAACGCGTGCCTTTTGAATTCAGGAGAAATTACAATTAAAGACATGAGAAAATAAGTAATAATTATGCAGGATCACCAAATCCTGAAATTGAATTTAAGCACCATGGCCCTTTTCTATAGTTATTTTTTCCTTTTAACTAAAATACCCCCCATAGTAAGTAATTACTAAATTGTGCCCCAGCTCCCAAGTCTGCAATTCAAGTGCGCATTGGTGAATTTTTTACGATCTTCTTCATTCGAATTTTGCCTGACCCGTTTTTTTATTTTTAATTTTCTTTTCAAGTCTTCTCATCTAAATAAGATAAAAGTTATTTTTTTTCTTTATTTTTTATTAAGTTTTCTCTCCATCGGAATAGAACATTACACTTAGTACTGGTTTTATGAGTTGGGTCATTAAATAACACCTTGGTCAATGATTTGGAATAATTCAACATCTCAATTGTTATTCCTTATTTTCATTGGTCCTTAATTGTCATTTTTCCTTTAAATTTTCTTCCAGAGTTTCAAATTTCAACTCTCACCAACCCCCGCTTTCTTGGAAACAATTCTGCATACTTTTCCTTGGGTGTTTTCCTGTAGTAATTTCCGAGAATTTTCTTGTGAAATAAATAAAAGTAAACCAAGTTTTGGTGACAAAAATATAAACGAAAAATAAAATGTATTTTATATAATTTTTTATTCTTTTATATAATTTTTGTTCCAAAATGCATGCTTATTTGGTCTTCAATATAAGGCAAAGGTGTAATAATTAATTCTTTTCCAATATCCCCCCTCCTTTCTAGATATACTTTTCTATAATTATTAATTATTAATTTTAATAAACAGTGAAATTGGAAAGTCAAACAATTTTTTTACAAATTTTAAAATAATAATTAATATTTCTTAATAATCATGAAGTTAGTTAATTTTGATTTATATTTATTAGTACCGGAAGGAGTAATAGATTACGCTGATTACAAATTATGTGTTGAATGAGGATAACTCTTCCTTTTATGTGTGACGCACGAAAATACACCAAGGCCTAATGTTGATAATGATCACATCCTCTCTCTGTCTCCCATAAAATAGTACATTTTCTTCTCATATTTTTAATTAAATTACACTTATTAATTATTTTTAAAATTATATAACCTTTTCTTTTTTATTCTTATTTAATGGAATGTCTCAATTAAAAAATATTATTAATTAAATTACATCTCCTAATTAAGGATATTTTTTAAAACTCTCATCAATTATGTATTTAGAGATCCAAATGTTTTATATTTTTTTAAAAAAGGTCTTATAATATTAAATGTAGGGAATATTAATACACACACATTAAATTAAAAACTTAGGGTTCAAGGATTTTGGATACATCCCTAACTGTTACAATTTTTTATCAGATGATGAATATGATGACATTCTCTAATAATTGGATCCATAACTTGTTTCATACCCAATTGTTGAATTGGCCTATGTTTTAAAATAAAATAAAATAAATAGTACAGCTATTATTATATTTGAATCAGATTAGTAAAGTTGAACATCCGTGCACGTCTCATGGGTTCGAAACTTCGAATTGAATTGCTTAATTTTTAAAATTTTCAATTATAAACATTACACGTTAGAGAATAAACATGGTTTGAAGTTTAAAGTCAACTACGTATTGCATAAAACTTTAGAAAATTATCCCTCTGAAAAATAAAATTTATAAAGGTTTATTTTTTCTGGCGTTTTATACTTTATTAGCGACACGTTTAAGCAATATATTAGTTAATAAGAAGAATTATAGGATTGATAGTCGATGAAATAATAAACTAATTATTATTACCACATATACAAGGACAGCAACACATTACCCTTCTTCTTCTTGTTTTTTTTTTTTTTTTGGGATTTCTCACAAATATTCCTTCTAATGAAGGCAATCTTATTCAAGACATTCTTGAGCACTAAATGCAAGCATACTCTTTGTGATCCAAAATATTAGCATTTCTTCTCAGTTAATCTTAATTAAAAATAGAAAAAATTAATCTTTTAATCTTTCAGCGTTTAATTTACTTATAACTCAGTCCCTCAACTATGACTCGTTGTGACTCAATTTCTTAACTTTTGATCCATTTATAATTCGATCCTTATTTGTCAAATTTTTTAAAAAATATCCTTATCAAATAAGAGGGATAAAAGAAATGCTCATATATTATTTTAAAATAACTTTCTCTTGCTCTATAATGTGAGATCTAAATTAACATGAAAAAATAAAATTAACAAAAGTTGAGAGACTGAATTATAAGTGAGTCAAAAGTTGAGGGATTGAGTCATAAGCGAGTCATAATTGAGAAACTAAGTCACAACGAATCATAATTGAGGGACTGAGTTATAAGTGAATTAAAATTTAGAGGATTAAAAGATTAATTTTTACTTAAAAATATAAGCAACCTAATATATATAATTTTTTCCCCATTTCATCTCTTATATTTATTAACTAAGATCTTTAACTGTAACTCTTACTTATCATGGAATGTATTAATAACTAAGACTAGAAATAAAAAGAAAAATAATATATATTTTTTTGGAAATGAATATTTTATTAGTATGTAATTTTTTAAAAAATATACTTATATTTTGGACAAAAAAGAGTATTTTTTAATAAAAATTTAAATTTTAATTCGTCACATTTTAAGGGACCAACTCTTGGTTAGCAACACAACCTTTTTCTGTGTAACTTGAATGGTGTTCCATCAACAAGTTAGGAGTCTTCTGCCACCGTCACTACATCTTCAATTCTTCATAATGATTCAAGCTTGAAAACGTTTGGGCCTTTTCATTTCATTGGATTTGTCAGTTGTTTGTTTACGCACTCTCTCCACTCTCCTGTTCTATTTGTTACTCACATTTTAAGTTTTCTTGGATATTTATGCAAGTCACCTTCCCTTTCATATATGTATATATTTATATATATATATATAAACACACACACAGACATATATATTTGTAATTTTTGATGCATTGCTTCAAAAATACCTTCTAGTACTTTTAAAAAGAAATGCAATATTTTGATTTTTAAGAAAACTCTTTTCACCCCATCAAATCACTCTTTTTTAAATTTAAGAGTACAACTAAAAAGTGAATTATTTTTAAGATAATTTTATTATTTTAATTAACCTTGGTTTGCGTTAGTAATAGGTAGACTTACGAAAAGAAATGGATGCAGAATATCTCATTATGAAATCCATTCGAATTTTATATTGGGCTTCAGGTTTTTGTGTTTATATCTGTACGTTTCCTTTCTGTTTGTTTGCCTTAGTTTGGCCCAAGAAAAGCTCATTGATTTAATTTTTCTAGGCTTTTATGTGCACTCATTTTTTTCTTTTTAATAATATTTGCTCCTTATATGAAAAATAAATTTATTATTGTCGTTGTTGTTGTTCTTTGTTTTCTTCATTCGGCCAATAATTTCTCAGTTGTTGGATGTATTTAGTTACTTTTTTTTATCATATACAAATCTTTATACAAATTATACAAAAAAAAAAAAACTGACCCCTTTATATATACTAACTAAATTTTACCCCGCAATGAAAAAATTCATTCCTTTTTTCAAGGTAATGAATAAAAGATGCATAAGTTTAAATTAATTATAATGTAAAATAATAAAAGGAACAAAGTTTGAATGATAAAATTATTAACAAATAACCTGAAAGAAAATTGAAAATTTAGGGGGCAATTCTTTTTTTTTTTTTAATAAAAAGGAAAACAGAGTCTTAAAAAATTAAGAGAAAAAACAGTCACTCCCAAAGGTTACCATATTCTTGGTCAAATCAATCCTCATGAGTCAGTCAGTCCCATGCATTGTTGAGAAGGTTCTCTGATGATGGCATCCTCAACAGTCATATTACGAGCTTCTTTTGCCAACCAATATGCTCACTCATCTGAATTTCTTGGTATAGATTATCTCCCAATCACGTACTCCCTTCATTTTTATATAAAAGAAAAAAAAATTATATCACACAATTTAAAAAAATTAATTAACCATAATAATTATGTTTGAAAATACAGAAATTGTACTAAAATGTTTTATGTTAATCAGTATAAATATACATTAATTATTTCTCATTAATGTAAATTATAAGGAGCAATTTAAAAAATATGTAATAATGCTTATTGAGATATGTGACTTTACTTATATAAAAAAAATAAAAAGTGAAAATTCCTCTTACAAATAAAAATGGAGTAGCATGATTAAACCTCTCATCTCTTCAACGATTTTGAAAGCTGAGTGACTCTTGATATAAAGGTTGGATATATTACATATCGCTTCAGCAGAATTGGAGAAAGCATGGACCTTCCTGAAACCTTTAGGCTTTAGCCCAACAAATCTTCAGTTCTTCAATAACTGCTCTCATTTCTCTAATTTCCACAATGATGCATTCGAAAAAAAAATCATAACACAATTATAATACAGACTCAGACTTCTATTTATGCTTGTAATCCAAAATACGTTCAGATATAGCTGTCAAAGTTGTAAAATCACCTCATGAACCACCGGACATTTGATTCAACTTGAAAGGAAATTCTACCAACTTAACCAGAAATCTCAAGATTAAACTCTGAGAATGTAATAGCATTGGTTGTAGAGTTTCCACTCGAGAGGGTGCCGACCCAACTTGATCGGGATTAGTCTGAGCCTTGTTAAAGTTTTCTCAGCTCAATGTGGTGCAAATCCAAGATACTAAATGCCATATGAATTTTTTTTTTAAAAAAAAACACACATACACCTCATGCTTTCTACCTGATCCAAGATGTTTTGAGAGGAATTCTCCATTTAGCTCACGAAATCCAAGGAATCTCTATTTTAGTTACAGTGTAAATACATGAAATTTGAATTTATGAGCTAAATTAGAGATGCTTTCCACATTCATAAATAAAAAATGTGAATGAACCAAGAAGGAACAAGCTCATGTTAAACACCAAACTTGATCACCAGTAACACGCACGAAGTCAATACAAATATATTAAACATATGACTAGCACAAAAGTTTTTCAACACCATTCCAGTTATTGAATCGGCAACAATTTTAAGAGGAAAGAAACAAGCATTTGCAAACTATTCAAGAAAACATTCAACGTTTGTACAAGTATAGCTTTGGGACTAGAGTACGAGTATATTATAACCCAAAATGGCAATACTTCACAAACATCAACAACATAGATAAAATGCATGAAAACTTATTTGCAATAAAAAGTTAGCAAACGTTATTTTGACATTATTTACTTACTTGATAAACTCCCAACACTACAATTTACCCATAGATAAATTTCTCAATAACTCATCCTTATGGCCACCTATCTACCCAAAATAAAAGTTACTGGCACTCTATGAATGCTAAAAATTTAATGCTCCAATTTTCGTAATACCATCTATAGCATTTCAAAATTCTCCTACAGTCACAATCTCACTCCAACCTCAAGTCCAAATATCTCATCCTGACCCCATAACATTTTAATTCTCCAGAATTAATCAATACAAAATTATACCACTTATTCTTGAATGGTTACAACTCACTTGCGCAAGTTTTCAAATTTCATTAGTATGATTTAATTGTTTAACTAGACATTTTGCTATGCACCCAACAAGCTTAGGAACCCCAATCTTTTCCTATTAAATGCTATCATAGAGCTTAAGCATTCATTACTGATTTTAACTAAGGAGGAGGACTCATCACAACACTTTATTAAATGAAACATCTCATGCTTCCAAGTTTGATCAATGTGATATCCTTCACAACTCTCTATCAACTTAATTTCAATTTCTCTATTCTTTCAAACACCTTATCAAACACTCTATGCGCACTCCATTGGGCAAACTCCTAGAATATTCATCTTGCTATTGCAGCCCCCAAACTTCATACATTCCCTCTATAAAGCAAGCTCTATTTAATCACCAAGCTTGAGACAGCCACATCATGTTAAATGGAAGAAACATCTCAATTTCCCCACCAATATCATAGACGAGAAAAAATAGAGAGCATAACCACCAACTAACCAAAGAGATATTAAACCAATGATAAATTTGAATATACCTTATGCAAAAGATATTCGAGTTCCTCAAAATTTCGGCTAACACCTTGTTCCCCTGTTGCAGAGCCCCAAAGCACCATCAATAAGTTCTATCGCAAACCTGTTCAATTGCAGCAATGAAGGGGAGGAGTATAGGAGCTATTTAAGATTAAAGGGAAGAGAGGAAAGGAGAAAACTACAAATTATACAAGCACAGGAAAATCTGGCCGAGGGCCTCACTTACACAAGGAAAGAAGAAGAAATTTTGGTCAACGGAACCCACAGATGAACCTGAGAGAAACTGATGATACTCAATCCAGTGTGTAAGCTTGAGCCAATTGAGAGAGATTTCCAGAAGTCATTCTATTTTCCCACAGAAATCGTTGTCCAACTGAAGAAAAATCTGATGGCAAAATTTTTTGTTTAAAAAGACCAAAAGAGGGGTATTCAGCAATATGTTAACCAATGAAGAATAACAAAAAGAGCCCCCTTGCGCTCACACCATAACTCAAACAAGTTAATATTTAAAATGATGAAGAACCTAATTACCTCACACTTATATCACGTTTTCATCCAATTGACATAATTACTTTTATTTCAAAGTTCTATGTCATTATAAAACCAATCATCACCTCCACATGCCTCAAGGTGCTCAAATTGATTTAGGCTACAGCATGAATTCAGTCATACTAGCTGAATAATGCTTGAACATAATGCAAGCACAACTCATTGAAGTACAAAAAAATTAATGAACAGGAAAACTTAAAAACAACAAGAAGAAGTTTTATCTCATTAGGTGAGATCATCTATATGGATTGTACAATGCTATTCTACTCTATCATTAACCAAGTTTTTAAAAATATTGTTAAGAGATCTCTTCAATAACTTCCATAAATGTTTTCTTTGATCTTCCTTTACCCCTCTTTATAGAGCTCAAGATTATGCATGCCACTCTCCTCATCAATGCCTCCCACAACCTTTTTTGTACATGTCAAAACCGTCTAAAATGATTTTCTACCATTTCTCTCTCAATAGATGTAACGCCCACCTTTTCTCGTACACGTTCATTTTGGATTTTATCTTTTTATATATGCACATTCATTCATATCAATATTTTCATATATGCTACTCTAACTTTATACTCATGTTGTCCCTTTAAAGCACAATATTTACTACCATATAACATAGTTGGTCTTATAGTAATTCGATAAAGCTTCCATTTAAGTTCATTAGATGCTTTTCGATCACAAACAACTCCTTCAACCTTTCTCCCATAAACTGCCCAGCTTACATCTTATGTGCAACATCCCCATCAATTTCTACATCATGTTGAATAATAGCTCCTAAATATTTAAACTTTTCTACTTGAGAGATGATTTGATCGCTCTATCTCACTTCCAAGTTCATACAAACTGACCTTTTATCAAAATTATAGTGCAAATATTTCGTCTTAAAACTACTCAATGGAAACCTTTCAATTCCAAGGTCCTCTCTCAAATTTGCTATTAATATCTTCTCTCTTGCTCGAAATAAGAACTACATCATCTGCAACAAGCATGCATTTGAGGATTTCCTTTTGAATATACTCAGTCAAAACATCTAGAATTAGGTCAAACAAATAAAGGCTCAAAGATGATCCCTGATATAGTCCAATCCTTATAGAAAAGCTCTTGGTTTCACTGCAAGACATTCTTACAGTGGTTGTTGCCCCCCATACATTCTTATATAACTCTAATATAGGAAACCTGAATTCCTTTTCCAAAGCCTTCCAAACTTTTCCAAATAAATGAAAATCATGTGTGAATCTTTACCTTTGATTCAATATTTTTCCACTAATCCCTTGAGTTGATAAATTGCTTTTGCAATCACCCTACCCAGCATGAAACCAAATTGATTATTAGAAATATTAGTTTCCAATCTCAACCTATGCACAATCACTTTTTTCCACAATTTTATAGTATGACTTATAAGCTCAATCCCTTTATAGTTTGCACAATTTTAAATATCCCCTTTATTTCTGTAAATAGGAACTAAGGTGTTTCTCTTCCATTCATTAGGCATTTTCTTGGACCGTAAGATCTTATTAAATAACTTAGTTAGCTACCGCACCCTCTTCACCTAAACATTTCCACACTTTGTTAGGGATATAATCAGATCTGTTGGCTCTACCATTTACTGTTTTATTAAGAGCTTCCTTGACCTCACTATTGCATATCCTTCGATAGAATATCAAATTTTGTTTTCCTTCATAACTTACTAAAATAAATAAATCAATCAATAGAATGACAAAAGGAAGAAGCGAAAACAAAATAAATAAAATTAAAATAGCTCAGAAGGTTAACAGTTTTCAACCATTTATGGCCAATGAATAACAGCTTCCAAATGCATTTAGCTCCTTAATGTGCATGTAAAATTAAGGGTGTTCAAAACCGATCCAAACCGAAAGGACCGATCCAAACCAATCCAAACCGACAAAAACCGATCAAAACCGAACAACAATCAGGTCTGCTTCGGTTTTTACAATATAAAAACCGATTGGTTCGGTTCAAGTTCGGTTTTGAGTACTAGAAACCGAACCAAACCAAACCAAACTTGATTAAAAAAATTCTATTTATTTATTTGTAAAATATATAACCACTTATCTACAAGAAGCATTTTGTTTTGAATTTTTTATAGTAATAAATAAACATTTTTAAAATACTTGAATGAAAATGCATAATATTAAGTAATTATAATAATCATGCTATGATCATCATTTAATTATTTACAACCTAAAAGCCTCAGCATTCAATTTATCTACAAGAAACATTTTGTTTTGAATTTTATATAATAAGTTTTTCATTATTTATTAAAATATAGATACATAGATAAACATTTTCAAAGGATTTTAATGAAAATACATGATATTAAATAATTTTAATCTTAAAAACTTATATCAATTTTTATGATTAATTATTGTTATCACATTGAAATTTTATTATATTTTTATACCTCTATTTATGAAAAAAAGGAGTCAAAAAGAATTAAATTTAATTTTAGTACATAGTACCATTATGAAGATGGAGAAAAGGAAAAAAAAATTAAATAAGTGCATTAAAACTTGATCAAGACCTTAACCAAACCGAACCAAACTGAATTTCATAAAAATCGATCAGGTCTCAATTATCAGTAAACTGAATGGTTCGGTTCGGTTTGATTTTTGCCCAAAACCAAACCAAACCGAACTTATGAACACCCCTATGTAAAATGTATCAAACTATGCAAGTGCTTTTAATGCTATGAGGCTTGTCTTAACTCTAATGAGATCCTAAGACCTAACTTACCTATACTTTATTATAACAATTAAAAAAACTTCAAAAATATTAAGGAACTGCATTTGATTTTCTACTTTCCAAAACTCCTCAATCATGATGTAATGCAATTTCTAGGTTTCTTTGAAAGCACAGGATGGATAGTATGAACCCAAAGGCCAAATATAGTATATCATAATACTACAATTACAAATGTAAATAAAAACCAATGGTTGAATGAAAAGGAGAGGCAAAAAAAAAAAAAAAGCTACAAGTTACAGCTAAGCAGCTCATGCATCTTCTAGCCACAAGTTTCCAATAAGTCCTAAATTCAAACCTCCTGGACATTGTTTACACCAAAAACACATTAAATTACGTCTAATTCAGAATTTCCTGATTTTCAGGATACTATAAAATCAAATCTGTCTTCTACAGGTATTACTTAGCAATTGCAAATACAGCCTATTTTTTTATTCTTTAGTTAGCGCCCACACTTGTTAGTCTGTGAATGCAAGTGAAATCAGAGATGCATGCACAACAATATCTATCAGATCTTGATACCAATATCATGGCATAGCATAAAACAAAAGGACACACTTCCTCCCCAATCAGAAGAACATTGCCATGTGCCAAATAGTCCATGAACCTCAAGCCTCTAAAAGACAAAATTTCAAAGAATAAAAGAACTGTAACTGTGCTATAACCTCAATGTTATCAATTGAAAATCGATAATTCTTGAGTTTAACAAAGCATAGACTAAATATTTAACCAATTTGTTGCTCATCAGGCATTATAAGATGATTGGTGTTATTTTTTTGAAGAATTTGTGAATTATAGAATTTTTATTGATGAGAATTTCACATAATTAGGAATAAATTTATCAAATCAAAACTCTCCATGACATGACTAGAATTTAACAATATCAAAATATCATATGATATTGATGAGAAAAAACAAATTTTCTTTCAATTACAAAACCAAATCGAATATTCATGATCTAAAATTGACATGTCTCTTCTCTAAAATACTAGAAATTAACCTCAGAGTGATGGTGCATAACAGATTACAGATGTAAAAGCAACTATTCCTATTCTGTTAAGATTATGAGAGCATGGGACCCAAGGCATCCTTATTAGTAAGAGAAGTATAAATACACCAGCAATTTTCCTGGGAAAAAAACGTATATAATGCACAATATTGCCTCAAGTTAGAAATGCAATGAATAATTAACATAAAAGGTCAATTCACTAACAAATAGTTTTCTAGCACATGTCAATTTGCCATATTTAAAGTAAAAAACAACACAACATTGGAAATTCAAGGACTCAAGCATCACATGTTGGTTAGTTAACTTCAAGCTTCATTGACTAAATGAGAAGGCAACATCAAGGGCTTTGTCCTACAACAACAACAACAACAACAAGCCTTTATCCCACCAGGTGGGGTCGGCTACATGGATTGCAAGATGCCATTGTGCTCTATCATTTATTTGATGGGCTTTGTCCTAAAAAGAGAAAATCTATTCAGTTTGCCAGATACAAGGATTTGAAAACAGCTCAAGACAATTCAAGATTCACACTGATATAACAGAAACCCCTATACCTATATTTTGCTAATTCTACCAAATAAGTTCAGATATCATATTTCTTGGATTTAGAACAGCCTAACGAACATTGTTTGTTAGAGACAATGTTAAGGAAGGAACTATTATTTAACATTACAAACCCTAGAAAACAATATTTTAGCTACAATTCAAACAATGAAAAGTGCTAATACTTGGACAATACCCAAGATGCGCCCTGGAGTTGTGAAAGGCACCCAAGTGGGAAATGGAACCATTGCCGAAAGCTTTTTTTCTTTTCTTTTCTTTTCTTCTTTTTAAATGAGTTAGGTGTCTATCAAGGAAACAAATTGAACTAGAAATGAACCGTTAAGAAAGAAAGAACAACCTCAAAGTCATGTCATACCCAAAAAAAAATAAAAATAAAATCATGGGTAACAGACATAGTCTAATTCAATCTATTAAACTGATGACTTGAACAGAACTCTTCAAGACCATTCAACCCATCAAATAAACCAACACCTTTAACCAAAAGGAAACAATCATTGTATAACCATTAAGGACAAATATCAACATTTGTACAATTATAACAAATTAGGACAAGAGTATCAAACCTTGTTTACTATTTTAGAAGGCCACTATCAACCATTTCATGAAGAAGATTTTCTACTTTATCATCCTCGCTTTTTTCATTAAGAGCTCGAAGAAGTATTTTATATGTTAACAAATCAGGTACACTTTCATTCCCTTCCATTTTTGAAAGCAAAGTCAAAGCTTCGTCATGCAACCCTTGTCTACAAAGGCCGTGCATCATAATGTTATATGTGTAGACATATAGATGGTAGCCTTTGATCAAAAGGTGTTGAAAAATCACCCAAGCATAATTTTGTCTACCTCCTTCACACAAACTATCAATCATTATGTTTTATGTGTACAAATCAGGTTGAACCCCCTGGACAACCATTTGCTGAAACAACACAATCCCTTGGTTGAGATTCTGACTTTTGCAAAATGCATCTAACAAAATATTATAAGTGACAGTATCAGGGGCATGACCACTATCACGCATATCATAAACAAGGTTTTGCACACATGACATTCTTCCTGATTTGCACATGCCAGCAATAAGAGACTTGTAAAGCAAGTTATCAGGAACCATGTTTTTACGACGCATTTCTTTCAAGAGACCTATAGCTTCATCGACCATCTTGGTCTTAAAAAATCCAGCAATCAATATATTAAAATTAACCACATCAGGTGTCAGCCCACGCCTCACCATCTTATTAAATACTTCCTTTAACTCACCGGCATTGTTCATTAAATAATACCCAACCATTAAATAATTGTAAGTTACAACACTAGGTTTCTCACCAGATTTCATCATCCTAACAAAAACAACTTGTGCTTCTATGATCCTTCCTTCTTTACTGAAAAAACTAATCAATAAACTAAATATGGAAAGATTTAGTTGGATGCCTTTTAATACCACTTCATCTGGCAATTGAGTAGCTTTTTGTCACTGTCCCACGCTATAGTAACATTGAATTAGAGGATTATAATTTATAAGTGAAAATATCGGGCAGCACTCCTGGGTCAATCATTTTATAACGCAATTGATGGGCCTCAGCGACACGTCCACCTTTGCAAAGGCTATCAATGTAGATTACTTCAGTAGGCTTAGTCCCCAGCCCCCCCATCATTCGGATCAACTTGATAGCAGACGTTATTTTCCCAGTTTTGCAAAGCCCATTGGCCAAAAATCCATAACTAACCATGCCTAATCGAATCCTTTGGCAATTATGTCATCATAAAAGTCTAACGCTTCCCCAATCTGGTTCCCAATGCATAGTCCTTTTATCAGCGTATTCAAAGTTACCATATCAGGTTGAAGATCCATCTTGAGAATCATTCCCAATATTGAGAATGCAGAATACATCTGACTCAAATGGCAGCAACAGTTGATTAAGATGTTCAGCGTATGTAAATCGGGTGTTAATCCCCTGAACTCAGCTTCAGCAAACAAAGAGATAGCAGTGCGATAATGTTTAGCCTTGGCAAGGGATCCTAAAATCTTATTAATTTGGACTATGGAAGGTGGGGGACGCATATGGAGTAAGCGATTGAATGAAGCAACAGAGTCGTGAATGCTATTTGCATTTGGGGTTTGAGAATGAACAAAGAACTTGGGGTTGAGAGATTAAGGGGGAGAGAATGATGGGAGGTGAACAAGATCGAAGAAATCGAGGAAGCTTTGGAAAAACATGCCTTGTTGTAGCTCTATACATCGATATCTTCACCGATCTCCCGGACGTGAAGAAGACCGTGGATCTGGATTGGCAATGGATTTTTTTCAAGGAAAAAAAAAATACTTTTTGGGATTGGCGATACGTGATTAGAAACAGCAGCGGAGCCGCGCAGTTGAGAGAGGGGGAGGGGAAAATGATATGCATCTATGAATTTTCATATTTTGTAACTTGCATTCTTTTCTTTTCATAATTTACATCTTTTTATTTTAATATTTTAAATTTTAAACTCATTTTAATTTTACATTTTATCCTAAGTGCATTTAACCTCTTGATTCAAAACCTAGTAAACATTAACTCATAATTTTATTATACCTATATATTAATATTATTTATTAATCTTTTAAAGAATAAAAAAATAAAACTTATTTTGACTAGACTAGACCTGCGTTAGCTTCATCTTGAATACTACTTAAGGATTAGTTAAAAAAAAAAAGTAGTGAAGGTTGGAGATTCAAAATTTAAGAGTAAATTAATTGAATATTTTTTGACTTTTGCTAGCTTGTTGCTATCGATGAAAATAGATCAAGCAAGGCTTTGTTCAAATAGATTTGAGCATGTAATATAAATCTTAACTAGTTTATATACAAGTTTTTTTACGGCTGCCTAAGCCACTTCTAGTCTAAAATATTTTTAAAGGTTTACTTCATATAGATTTTAAGCTTATCAAACCTTACATATTCGTAACACTTGCATGTTTCATATTTAAAAAGGCTTTAAGCCTAGGTAAAGCTTACATATGATTAAAATGAATAAAACCTATAATAAATATAAATAAAATATATTTTAAAGAATTACATCGTGTATGCTGCAAAAATTACAAAAATTAAATTTTAGGGTAGGAGAAAAAATGAAAGTAATTAATCTAGAATAAAAATAATAATTACAAGACAAAATTTACATACAATATAATATATAAGTATTTAAAATATATAAATATATCTAAACAAGCCATGTTGTAGACTGCCTAACAGGGATGTGGCCTACTCCCATGTTTATTTATTGTATTTGTAAGTCTATAATTAAAAGTTAAATTAAAAAAAAGAAATGGTAAATCTAAAAAAGATAAAAATATTTTCCTTGTATCAAAGTTCTTAGCGCCATCATTGCTCACGACTCAAAATCTTGGCCCTGTTACTAATTAAAAATGTGACATCTTGTTAATATGACGGAAGATTGAATGCAATTCCCGTTCTTTTTAATCAAGATTGAATTATTTTTATGCTACATGAAATTGATTTTACTAAACAAAATATACTCTATCTGTTTAAAAAGGTAAAATATTTTTAATATTTTAAAATATTATTATTATTATTTTAAAATATCTTTAATAAATAAATTATTTTATATTTATTTTAAAGTAAAACATTTTATTAAATAGATATATATATATATATATATGAAAAAAATAATATTAATTTAAAAATAAATAATTGTTTTATGAAAGTAAAATTTAATTAAAAATATTTTATATCTTTTAATAAAGAAAGCACTGCTTAGCCCTTTCTCCCTGACATTCATATTCGAAGACTTTTTTTAATGATCTTTTATTCATGATTATATCATTAAATTAGAGAAAAATGAATTAATCACAAAAACATTTTAATTCAAACTTTTAATTTCAAACATAATTATTAAAATTAACTAATTTTTTAAAATGAGTTAGCTAAAATTTATATTTAAAAACAAATACTTCTTTAACTTTATTTATAAGTCAAAAAAAAAACCTCTACTTTATTCATACTCATAAAGCACTCAAGTGTCATTATATTCATCTTTATCATTTTACCATTATTAAATATAACAAAATTTATTAAATGTTAAAATATTTTATTTTAAAATAAATATATTTAATAGAAATAAAATTAAAAACTTATTAAATTTTTAAATAGAATTAATGAGATTTAATTTTTTTTAATTCCAATCCAAATATTAAAATAACTTATACATAAAATAATAAAGAGCAGCAACTAGGATTCCTCGTTGATGCTTCCTAGAGCTTACCAGAACAAAAAATGAAAAATCACTAACCAAATTTATACCCGCTATTTTTCCTTGGGTCAATAAAATGCAAGAATATCAAGCTTTTTTCTCAAGGCCACCTAAAAATATCAACAGCTATTCTCCACCAATTAAACAAATCAACTGAGAATTACGCACCAAAGTGCAGATCACCCATACACACCCACTGAGAAATATTTCCACGCACAAACAGTCTCCAACATTTGTAATACTAATTTAGAATCAGGAAAGAAGAGGTAGAGATAGTATAGGGGGAAAAAATAAGAAAAGTACTCAACAAATTGAAAAGGCAAAACCATTAGACCTAATATTGGGAAACAGAACAAGAATAAAAGCATTATTGAAGCTAAATCCTTTACAATCAGTTACCCTTCTCCACAAAATTGACATTCACTCAAAGTAAATTAGTTTCTAGCCTGGTTTCATGGTCCAACAACTTGTGTGGGGGGTCGCATTGGCCAACCAAGAGGTGGAGACGATCCTGAAGGGTAAGCATCTCGGCTGGGAGAGAAGAGGCTTAACTCAACAAATGCCCCAGTTGAAGTTTCATCTTTTCCCAATGTCCGAAATGAAATCGACCCCCGCTTAGTCGATGCATCAGAATCAGGACTGGACCTGACACTTTCTTCAGCACCTTCCAAATGACTCTGGTTAGCAATAAGAGACACCATATCATTACGATCAACATTAAACCCTCTTCTAGGTTCTAAGTCATTTAAATTTCCCAGTGCTAAAGAATCTGCAACCGGAAGATAGACGAGCACACAAATGCACACCCCAGCACAGCATACAAGGGCAAGAAATGCCAGAAAAGTGAGGGCTTCATACGTAAATTGCTCAGGTCTATATAAAACAGATAAACCAAGTAAAAGAACCCTCAATGGAATGAAAATGGAAACTGAGAGTATTAACGTGTAAACCCTCTTCTGCAAACCCTTATTGATAACCAATTTTAAAATCCGCCTTCCAAGCCAAAATATGTAGAAAGTCAGGATGATGGCGAAAAAGCCAAGGAGAACAGTACTGAGTAAAGGGTAAGTACAAATGGAAACGTCATTCCCCCCTTGTGTAGAGATGGCAGATGCACTTATAAAATAATGAGGCAAATGTTTCCCTGAACCTCTATGCTTGTCTAACTGAGGTCCGATCAAAACAACAAACAGCTGGAGAACAAACATTGGGAAGCAGTAAAGAAGAATCCTTCCCACTGTTCTCCAGTTCAAGTTTTGGCTCATAATTCCAGTCTCCACTTTCTGTAAGGGTGCCCGAAGGAGAAACACAATGGTTAGAAAGAGGCATGGTTCTGCTAACCCCAGATTTGATACAATGTAGCTTTTGCAAACAGGGTCCTGCCATTTTAGGTGAAGGGCACGTCTTATCAAACTCAACCGAATAATCTCACCAATGCTCCACCAGATAGCAAATACAATGATTGTGATTCTGATGATCCAAGGACCACTAAAATAATTAAGTTGACGTTGATGACGACTATGAGAGCGGAAGTAAAATGTGTATACAATGCACATCAAACCAAGAATAACCAAGATGACTACTAGACAAATCGTCACCACACCGAATGCATCGGCAGCAAATCTTGTCAGGGGCATTACCCGTAGTACAGATTCCACACATGCTATCTGACAGCATGGATACAAGAAATCCTTAGGTGTTTGCCCCTTCGTTCCAGAATTATGGTATGTGACAAAGTTCCAAATATAATAATAGGGTGGGATAACTCAATTCAGAATGCATAACCACTCAAGGTTGAAGTGACTCCACCATGCCCATTAATCAATTTGCATACTTCAGAAACACAAAGGATTTGTCCCTGTGGAAAATAAATCAACCTCAGAACATAAACATGCTATGAATGCAATTTAAGCACCTACAACGGAGTGCGGAAACAAAAGGAAAAACATGAGCTACAATGCAAGCTATATACTTGAATATAAACATGCCATAAAATTGATTCAGTCTTGAATCTGATAATTAAATTTTACAGTCAGAATATTTTAGGCAATATAAATATGGTAATGTTGATAACAATGAAAGCAACAAAGAGAACAAGAAAAATAGATTACAAAAGCAGAATAGGCATTCATGAATCATATAAAAAGGAAGTGAATCCAGATACAACCTTATAGGCCTAATTAAGTGAGGAGACAATATCAAATCCTAGGACTTGTCTGACTCCTCCTGTAAGTTACACAGACGAAATACTACTCAAAAAGAGAACGTACACTTCTAGCTGGCTTTGTCCTCAGCATTTGAGCATTAACATACAATTGTAAAGAGGCTCCTAGCAATCACAAAAAAGTGACATAAAAAACAAAACAACAAACGAAAGAAGAAAAGAAAGGGGAGGAAATAGAAAAAGAAAAGTCCTATCAGTTCTGCTTACCAGAAGGTTCTAATTAATTTCACATTAATTATACTGAAAACATCATCGTTGTTTTTTTTTTTACAGACTTTTAATAACCTACCAGCAAAGGGTTTGATACCCAGAGAAATAAATGAACAGCTAACTAGCAAAAATTTCCCTTATAAAAAATTTGAAATACATAGACTTCATCCGCACGATACCAGCTAGAAAGTAGTTAAAAAACTCACAATAACTGAAACATCATATATAAAAAATCCGAAATTAGGTTCCATTTTCCCCCAACGCTTTCTCCGCAACCAGATAAACCATCCGTCAAAAATCAAGTGAAAATCAAACAAACAAACATACAAAGAAACAAGAACAAGACAGCAAATCGGCAATAATCTGAACATTCATGAATGTCCATTACCGTCAACCCGCGAAAACAGAGAATATCAAACCAAAGACAAAAAGCCAAGTGACAATGCCAAATGAGGAAAAAGACAACAAAAGGCAGGGAAGAACACCCTAAAAAGAGACAAGGAAAACAGCAGCAAAACGGATGATACAAAGGGAAAGGCAAATCAAGAGAAAACTTACAGTGATCTAACAAAGTTGATGAACGTATCCAACAGCCACAGAAGGAAATCGACCAACGAAGCAAACGAAACCCTAATTCGCACAGAGGGACGAAGAGAGGAAGATGAAGAAGAAAAAAGGAGAGGCGGGGAGAGAGAGGGAGAAGAAGGAGGGGGGGAGAGATGGATCGTAGTTAGGGAATAGATGAGTGGGACTTGGTTGGTGACAGGCTGTCTACAGCTGTGTTTCCCGAACCTGGAGGTTCGTTGGTCAGGAGTTAGGTGCGGGGTATTTCCGAGCCTACGTGGCAACAGAGTGGCGGCGTTTATGGTGGGTTTTACCATTCTTTCTGTTTTCGGTCTGTTTATTTGTATGTATGTCTTTGTCTTCATTTCCTTTCCTCCAACGAACCCAAAATTTTACAACAGTTGCTTTGTCGTATCCTTGCGACTGACTGAGACAGTTATTTTTATTTTTATTTTAGTTTATTATAATTATTTAATAATATTATTTTGCATTTAAATTACAAAGAAATAACTAAAATAAATTTAAAAAATTAAATCAATAAAAATTAAATTTAAAAATTAAATTAACAATTTAAAATTTTAAAATTTTTATTATCTCTTTAAATATAAATATCATTTTAAAATTTTTGAAAATATACGAACATTTATTAAAAATAAAAAATTGGATACTTCAAGAATATTATAGGATATATTTGATTGATTTTGACTCTTCTCCAGGGGATGTTTCTGTTCTGAAAATTAAATGAGAAAGTTAGTAATGAAAAATATAAAAAAATTATATAGTTCATTCTATATTTTTGGAATAGCTCGTATCAATTTCTAAATTAATATATTTATTTCATTTCAATGAAATTCAAAGAAAGTTTCAATAATTTACTCTAAAACTTATCTGATTATATTTTAATTAAAGTTCTATATTTTTGTTTGCCAAAATTTATGTTCTACATTTTTAATTATTTTGTCCTTTTACTTTTAAATTCTTAGTGTAAATGCTGAATGGTCCATTCTTATGGATATGTTACGCCAATAGATAACAACTAAAATAAAAAACAAGATACTGGTTGAAAAAGATATACTTTCTTTATTAAAAATATCAAATATTTTTTGAAGAGTTAGATATTTAAAAATATAAAAATATTTTTAGTTTTTAAGGTGTAATCATTATTTACTTTTTAAAAATGCCCTTATTGAATAAATGACTTTATATTTATTTAAAAAAATTACATCTAGGTCCCATATAAGAAAATTTATCATCAAGAAGTCCTATGAATTCATAAAACATTCTCAAATCCTAAATCATGCATATTTACAACTTAACTAAGGACATTAACATTTGGATAATGATCATTTATAACTTGTAAAGAAAAATGATAACTTATAATTCTCTCTTCACATCCAACATAAACTTTTGGAAAAATTTCATATAAGGACCATGTAGTTAATTTTACAAGTTATACTAACAACATAAGAAGTAATAGATTTAACTCACCACATGAACTTCACAAATAAAGTTATGGAATTGGCAAATAATGTTAGAATGAATAAGTAAAGTTAAAAAATTAATAAATTTTTTTAAGAAAAAGTAATCATGCTAGCTGCCATATATTGGATGTAATAAGTAGCATAAAAAAAATTACAAGTAAAGTAAAACTTTTAATAAATAATGTAGTTGATTTTACAATTTATGATAATGAATTAATAAGCTATGAATTTAAATCGTCACATGAATTTATATTGCTAATCAATTATATTACTCATTAAATGCTTTACGTTACTTGTTAATTTCCTTGCATTAATATACTGAAAAAGAATATTTTGGTCATTTTGTTTTATAAGTTTATTTCAATTCAAATGTAACATCTTAAATGAAATTTTAAAATATTTTGGGCCTGATTTGAAAATATATCATGGACATGGTCTTTACATAGAATTCTCCCTAGACTTTTTACAATTGCTTGATGCACTCTTTTTTTTCCCCCCTTGGGTCGAACTATTGCTAGATACGCGCCAACAAAGAATCACCTGGAAAAATCTAACTCCAATGTTCTACTATCAGTAACATCTCACCCATACGTATTAATTTATTTACTTATTATTTACTTAATGCTGGTTAATTTCTAATAATGACAACAATAACAACGGGATGAAGAAGTTGTAGAGATAAAATATAGGTTAAAAAAGGACAATTTGATTCATAAACTATAGGTCCAAAAGCATATGATATCATAAACTCATTTTTTATATAATGTTCTTATTCAACTTTTAAAAACAATACAATATATTATTTATTGTTAACAAAAATTAATTTTAACAGTCAGTTGATCAGAAAATCACAAAAAAGATCAAAAGCATTTAAGAGTGAGAAGTAACACCAAGAAAAATTAAAGGGTAAAGAGATAATTTGTTCCTAAAGTATTTTTCGAGCAGAATCCAGCACCCTAACATTTTTATTAGAGTAATTTTGCCCTTAACATTATCAAAATAGAGTATTTTTATCCTTTTCATTAAATTTTCAATGTTAACCTTAAATATTAACAGTTAAAATTTTGACAGAAATGGTAAAAATTACTCTAACAAAAATGTTAGAGTGTTGGGTGCTCTTTAAAAAATATTTTAAAGACAAAAAATATATTTTAATCAAAATTAAATCATCCGCAAAATAAAAATACATGTGAAAGAGAAACACCCTTATGCCCCAATTAAATAGCAACGTGCCAAGTTCCTTTTGTAACCTATGCAATAATGACGTAAGAAAGATACTCCATCCATGACGAAAAATATGAGATGACAAGGGATCACCTTGTCTAGTGCCTTTCATAGGAAAAAAGGTGGTAGAACGACTACTGTTCTAGAGAACTAACACAAATGGTGTGTAATAATACAAGCCATAATTATTATCTTTGGTATTCAAACATCTTTTATGTAGTGTTTCTATTGGTGAATTTATATTTGAATTTAAAATTTTATAGTTCAAATCTAAGTATTTCAAATTTTTGTTTGGGTAGTGTACAAAATTTTAAATAAAGAAAAGAAATGAGTTGAGATTTAAAAGAAATGAAGAATTAGGAGTAATGCGTTTACCTCTATTTTTCAGTTAACCATAAACGATAAGGAGAGATGAGAAAAGATGCGAAAGTTATAAAGACATTAGTAGTGAAATGCAAACAGAACGAAATGTTTGAAGTGATTGAAATTTCAAATAATTAAAGCGTAGGGGAGTTTGAAATTATAAAGGAATGACAATAAGGAATTGATTTGCATTTGGATTAAATCCATGTTCATAAATGTTTGTGTGTTATAATGAAAGATTTTGTTCAAATCCAAATTTAAATCTAAGTTCCCATAAATCCAAAACACATCATTAAGATATCTTCAATAAAGTCTCACGTCAGTCTATCAAAAATTTTTTCAAGGTTTTTTTTATTGCCATCAAACTTACCATGCCTTTTTTCTTCCTCAGGGAATACATCACTTTATATAAGATAAGAACTCCCAGGTGCTTGCTTAAATTATTATCTTTAATGAACTCTAGTAGAGCACTTCTAGAACTCGCAGAGGTCATGGGAACATTTAAAGGGAAAAAGACTTGAGTCTTTATTCACTTACCTTGTGGCCTAAATAAAGGTAGAAATTTCGGAAAGTCTTCTCCACTAATTGAACTTGGTTAATGTGGTTGGTACTAAATGGCACAAGGTTATCAACAAATAAGAGGTAAGAGATGGGGAGGGACCATGTAAACCAATATGAATTGCTTTCTATTGTTTGTCATTGACAAAATTCTCAATAGTTTAGGACAAACACTCTATGAAAAGGATGAAAAATATAAGGAGAAGGTGGATCTTGTTGCCAAATGCCTCTTGTGGTTATGAATTTGGCTATGGGATGACCATTCTAGAGGACCTATGCTAGCAGGGATGGCTCTTTAAAGAACAAAAGAAGTAGAGGTGAAGAAGAAAATTGTGCATGATGTCTTCAAGGTGTGGGCAACACTTTTCTTTAGGCTTAATTCACCCCCAAGTCTATGGGTTGTAGTTGGGTTGATGGCAAGTTTCTTTCAAGATATAATGAAAACCTTAAGTAGGATTTGCATTACCAAGACAACAATGGTTTTTATAAAGTCATAATTTGACTTTATTTTTCATACATTTGAAGAATAAAGGCAATGGGTTTTAATGGATGGATATGTTTGGATATTCCAAATAAGTAACAGTGAGGGATATTTATAGATAGCAAACTAAAGTGATACCATAAAGTGGTACCTTTTAAATAATAAAAACTCTTTTTAAAAGTTAAACCAATGTTGGGCGTAATCTTTATATTGGTTCATGAATCTATATAGTTTAATAATTAATAGTGTTAATGGGCAAAAATACCTCAAAAGTTTTTTCAAAGGAGTATTGTGTACCTTATCTTTTGGTTAGAGCCAATTTGCCTCACCATTAAATCTAGGAATGTTGATCATTAAAATCAAAGTTTGACCAAATGGAAGACAAGTGGGATTAGCTAATTTGTGTTGGGTTTGCTAACTAAGCATTAACAAACATGAAGCCAGATCTAGAAATCGAGGTCATTCTTATTCATCCAAACTAGATTTGGGTTTGCCAATTTTCCTTGATCCTTCTTTCCTCTATCTCCTTCTTATTACTTGTGAGATTCAAGATGCCTGATAGGAAAATCTGTATGAGATTGGTGAGAAAATTCTTAGAAACTCAAAGGGTATATAAGGTATGTTAGTAACAATCGTCCTTGTTCGTATTAAAATGCACGTGTAGGTTTAGATATTAGAACTCAACAAGATGGATGTTTGTGGTATAAAGAATTTAGCATATGAAATGAATTTCATTGTCTTCCTTATTATGAAAATATGACAATATGAGCGTTTGAAGTAATCTTATCATCTTCCTTCTTTTCTTTCCCCTAAGCAAAGTGCCACATGGTTTTTCAAATTAATGATATCAACACTTGATTAGTCAAATGTTAAAAAAAGGTGACATTGCTCAATAGCACTTTCAAAGTAATATTGCTCATCTTAAAAGGCAAGAGTATCGAGTTTTTTTTTTGAGAAAAAAACTTCCAAAGACATTTTTGCCCCTTTTAATATTTTATAATAACTTTTCATAAAAAAAATCCTTTTACTATGTAGAATTTTTTTGAAATATCTTCCCTTTATTAAGTGACACTTTTTAGTTTTATAACTCTCTAAAGACGCCTTTAGAATTTAGAAAGACATGATCTTAGATACTACAACTATTTGCATAACCTTTTATAAAAATTCCTTAATTTATAAGGATGTAACTCTTTAATTTATAAAAGACACGATTTTTAAAAAAAATCTCTTTATTTTAAAAATATTCTAACAACCTATATAGTGGAGGTTGAGATATATTGCACAATAACATTCACTAGTTGATTTGGTATCCCTACATCCTTTAAAGTGTCTCCAATTACTCTCATTGGAGTTTGTCAAAAGCCCCGTCCAAATAAATTTTATAGCCATCTAACTTGTCTTACTTTTTTTTACCTCATGAAATGGATGACCTCTTGCGACTTGCAAGATAATGATGTTTTAGTCCACGATAAAATTGGAATGGAAAGGAAGATCAAGAGTTTGCATCATAGGTTGGAACTCATTAGCCATGACCTTAGTAATAATCTTGAAGATAAACTTACACAAGTTAATTGATCTGAATTGCTTTAAACATTCAAGTGCTAAACCTTGGGAATTAGAGCACTTGAAATTCTATTTAAACTAGGCTTAAGGTTTTGCCTTTAACATACATTTTTTACAATAATATGGATGGAATCACCAATTATGTCCTGCCAACATGGGAAAAATAATGGAGAATCACATTCAAAGATTACTCAAGTAAATTAATCATAGATAAAGACTAATAACAAGTTTCATTTTATAAAAAATAATTTCATGTTCTCATTTTAATTAACAATCTATTTTTTATTAATTTTATGTACAAATAATTTACTCGAGTAGTCTTTAAATGTAAATTTCAAAAAAAAAAAATTGCATGAAGTCCATCAACTACAAGTGCTTTAAAGGGTTTTCATATTTAAAAAGGGAAAAATTTTGATTTCTTTATTGGTGATCTTTTTGTCCACAACATGCACTCACTGGGTGTTCAGTCTAAGAAAAGACTCTTTTGGGCTCGTGAAGCATAATCAGAGCTATCATAGTATACAAATTATTGAAATATGATATAAAAATTATTGAAATATTAAAAAAGATTAATACCCTCTAATAATATCAACATTACTTTATTAAGGGTGGTCAAAGCATGGTTTAATTTAATTTTGCTCAAAATATGAACTAAACCAAATCAATCGAGTGTGCAAAAAAAGGCACATGCTTGGTTTTCTATTAAGATTAGTTTAGTTCAGTTTCTAAGCAATTTAGTTTATACATGAATTAAGTTTTAATATTTTTAACATATAAAATCATATATTAAGGCTAAATAGGATTTTTGACTCTCCTTTTTTCTTTCATATTCCAACTTAAATTACATTGTCGACTTTATTATTCATAAATGAAAATCAACATCATATCCAGAAAAAAAAAATCAAATTCCATTGTCAATAAACATTGTATATGCATTTGTAAGTAACATAAGTTAAATTTATTACACTTGTCTTAATGTTTATGATGAAAAATAACTCATTTTAAATAAAAGGGAAATTCTATGTTTAAAATTATTTAAAAAATCATTCTTGAAGTAATATGAGCACATGCATTGGATTTTTTAATAGCAAATTGAGGAAGGAAGGGTTAGAGTTTTATTAAAGTATTTTAGGTTGGGGCTGGACTTTAGTCGGAGTTAGAATTTTTTTAAAAAAATAAATACTAATAGTCTAATATTAATCATAACAAATACATTTAAAAATATAGAAGGTATGGTTCAGGTTTAGTAAAAGTTTTAAAGAAAAAAAAAAACTAAACCCTAAATCAAACCACTTGGTTTTTAAATTATAAAACCAAATTAAATTTTATTAATGATTGGTTTTATTCATTTTTATTGAATTAGTTTGGTATGATCGATTATGTTCAGTTTTGCTTACCATTTATTTAATACTTTCTCTATTTCATTATATCTGTCGTTTTAAAGAAAAATCGTTTCATATTAAATGTCATTTTTAATGATTTTTTTTTTCTATTTTACCCTTAGAGCAATACTCTACTACTCCCCTATATTGTGTTAAAGGCCTTGAAGTGTTGAAATGGGGTAAATGGGTAAAATTTCAAGTCATATTTTTATAAAATTGCAAACCTCCTGTAAAAGAAGTTGATCGTAGAGTGATTTGTAATTGGAATATATCTAAGGTCATAGGATTACACTCAATTCTTCCATAACACAATAATTAAACGCATTACAAGATTCATGGACAATCCAAACGTAAAAATGACAATTATTAATTGAGTACTATATAATTATCATTTTTATACACTTAGTTGTCCATAAAACTTATAATATTTAATTGTATTATGGGAATGATTACCTGTTTTCAAATAGTTTTAAAAAATTTGTCAGAAAATATGTTTTCTATGATCTCCTTAAAAAGATAAAAAATATTGTAAAAACTAAAAAATAAAAAATATTTTTTATTTATTTACTTTTATTTTGCAAAACCAGAAAAAAGACAAAAAGCATTGTGTTTTTATTAATAATAATTATGTTAATAAAATAAATAATTCTTTACTCTTTATTTCACAATTTTATCTATGTTTTTTTAATATGATGATTTAAATATATTTTTTCAAAACTTATTCTTCAAAATTATTCTATAAAATTATTTTTAAAATGTAGAAATAGAAAACAGATGTAATTTTTCCTATTTTTTTGCTCAATTATTCTGAGGTAATTGTTTTTTACCTATCGGTACACAGCTTGTCTAGCTTTTTTTTCCCCCTAATGATCCTGTCCATTAAAAAAAAAAAAAGATTTTCGAAGTTTTTTTTTTAAAGCTTAAAATTTTGATGATAAATTTATTTTATTTGGTTTTTGTTTCAAAAAATAATTTCTCTCTATTTTTTTAATGTCATTCTCAATTCCCTCGCATTTCAAATGTGACAATGTGCTGATTTTTAAGTGTAGCAAAAAAAAAAAATTGGCGAAAAATATATGATACCCTACTTAGAGTTTTCTTTTGTTTTTGTTTTTTCGGAGGATCTCACCTAGGCTCCTGAAGGAGAAAAATGCACTTAGAACTAAATATATTTTAAAATTATTTACAAGTTAAAGAATCTTTTTTACAAATATATTTTAAAAAGAAAATATATAATTATCTTCAGTAAGAAAAAAACTTTAGGTAATTACTAATGAATAATTATTTATTAATATATAAATTTAAAGATATGAACTTGTGAATATTTAATTATAAAAATTT
>NW_026555334.1:5279674-5362737 GCF_029017545.1 Prosopis cineraria | reverse complement strand
CTTCATGATTATTAAGAAAATATTAATTATTATTTTAAAATTTGTAAAAAATTGTTGACGTTCCAATTTCACTGTTTATTAAAATTAATAATTAATATTATAGAAAGTATATCTAGAACGGAGGGGGGATATTGGAAAAAGAATTAATTATTACACCTTTGCCTTATATTGAAGACCAAATAAGCATGCATTTTGGAACAAAAATTATATAAAAGAATAAAATTATTAAAATACATTTATTTTTCGTTTATATTTTTTGTCACCAAAACTTGGTTTACTTTTATTTATTTCACAAGAAAATTCTCGGAAATTATGCAGAATTGTTTCCAAGAAAGCGGGGGTTGGTGAGAGTTGAAATTTGAAACTCTGGAAGAAAATTTAAAGGAAAAAATGACAATTAAGGACCAATGAAAATAAGGAATAACAATTGAGATGTTGAATTATTCCAAATCATTGACCAAGGTGTTATTTAATGACCCAACTCATAAAACCAGTACTAAGTGTAATGTTCTATTCCGATGGAGAGAAAACTTAATAAAAAATAAAGAAAAAAAATAACTTTTATCTTATTTAGATGAGAAGACTTGAAAAGAAAATTAAAAATAAAAAACGGGTCAGGCAAAATTCGAATGAAGAAGATCGTAAAAAATTCACCAATGCGCACTGAATTGCAGACTTGGGAGCTGGGGCACAATTTAGTAATTACTTACTATGGGGGGTATTTTAGTTAAAAGGAAAAAATAACTATAGAAAAGGGCCATGGTGCTTAAATTCAATTTCAGGATTTGGTGATCCTGCATAATTATTACTTATTTTCTCATGTCTTTAATTGTAATTTCTCCTGAATTCAAAAGGCACGCGTTAAAAAGAGGAAAAATGTATTGTCAACTAGTGTGGGCATTGCAAAAACAACAGGGGCTCTATGTATTCACACAGAATTAAATTTTTTAAAAAACTTTACTGATATTTTATTTTATTTTTTAAGATTATGAGTATCATCTCACAACAGTGAAGATTGATATAGGAGTTCAACCTTCAATTACTTGTTTAAAGAAGGAGATTCAATTGCCAACTCATGCTAATGTGAGTTCGGTGATATATTATTTTTTGTTACATAACAATAACATTGTTCAAAATATATATAATATAAGGAGAATTTCATGTTAGGATCATTCTTAATTAAAAATTAAGATCAAATAAATATGAAAATACATGTCAGGATGTTAAGATTGGGATGAAAATAATTTTGTAAAACAAATAACTAAAGGGCCCTCGACAGAAATGAAAAAAGAGAATATGAATTACTATTTAACATAACTTCTTAATTGCATAAAATGAGTTGTTAAATCATTTACATTATTTGCTAAATTCATAATTATTAAACTATGCATTTTTATAATTACAAAACCAAAGATCAATATTATAATTACTAAGTAATAAAACTTTCAAAAGCATAAAGAATAAGAGAAGACTTAGATTTAATTGATATATTTATTTATTTTTTATATATTAATGTGAAAACTATTGGAGGCAAAATCACATTTTAAATTGTAAGAAAGCATCATATTAAAACTTATCATGAGCTAATAAGTCCTAAAACTTCATTGTCAAACAGTTGAATTGCATTTGTATTTAACAGTCTAGTTCACGCTTGTTTTGGATAGAGCACATTTGTGACAGTCCCTCATGCTTTAATGTAATTCACGCTTGTCACTTAGTGATTTACGCTTGAATGAATTTATATACTTAATTTCTTTTAAACTTGACTTAGAAAGCCTTAAGCCTAAACAAACACTTTAAATTTATTTCAGTAATGATTCAAGCGCGTTTCACATTCCAAATAACACATTTCCAATACATTGTGAGGGACTAAATTGCAACGAGTTATAATTAAGGGATTGAGTTACAAGTAAGTTAAAAGTTAAATGATTAAAATATTAATTTTTTTCTTAATTTTCTACTTAAACTAAAACAGAAAAAGTATAATTTAATAAAAATTTACATTTTTATTATTTTATTCAAAATGCAAAATTATTAGTTATTAATTTTCTTACATTATTTGTTAATTTACCATTATAAGTTATAAATTACATAACTTGACCTGTCAATAATCATACAATGTTTACATATTAGCTATTCAATTACAAATAACAACATTAGTTGTTAATTTGCTAACTTTACTTGTTAATTTACTAATATTAATTATAGATTATAAAATTTGTTAATAATTTATAATTAATGTTAGTAAATTAATAAGTAAAGTTAGCAAATTAACAATTGATGTTGTTGCTTGTCTAACAAAGTAATATTTTATAACTCATATTGATAAATTAATAAGTAAAATAAAAAAATTAATAACTAGTAATGCTTTATCTCAGACAAAATTAACGAATGAACAAGTGCTTTGATTTTTTATTATTAAAATTATTTTTACTTCAATCCTCCTAGACCAAACTAAAATTTCAATTTTTTTAGTCAAAATTGCCACATATTCTAATTCCAAATAAAGTTATAATTAATCTCAATAAATGACAAATTAGGGGCTTGTTTGATTTTTGTTCTCATTTTTATTTTTAAAAACTATTTTGTAATACAATTTTTTAAATTATTTTTTTAAAAAATGAAATAAAATTCATTTGGTTATATAAATTTAAAACTAATTTTAAAATTAAAAAATAAATTAATAATAATGGTTATAGACAGTTAATGATAATGATTAATAATAAAAATTGGTTAAGATAACTAGTCAAATTTAGTGTATTTTAAAAACAAGAAAAATAAAATAAAAACAACTTAAAATTTTTTCTATTTTATGAAAACAGTTAAATAAAACACTCTTATCAAACAAAATTTTAATTTTTTTTATTTTTAAAAATAACAAACAGTTTTCAGAGATTGAAAACAAACAATCCCTAAATGATGACAAGTTGTACTTTTTAGTGAAGTGCTCTATATATTTCCAACTTAAAATTTTAAGTTAACCATGGTATTTTTTTGTAGATCTATATAATAGGTTATTTTTTTATCTATAGAAAAAATATTCATTAATTTTTATAGTCTTATTAGACTTCATTTTTAGTTCCTTTAGTTTTTTTTTTCAATGTTTTCATAACATTGAAACTATAAAGATTTGAGTGACAAACATTTCTTAATCTTATTAAAATTATTAAAATTAAAAATACTAAAAAAAACTATAAAAACTAAACACAAACTTGAAGAGCTCCTAAGACTAAATTTGTATGATTAAATGTAGATGATTCTGTGAGTAACAATAGTCAAAGCAATTGTGGAGGAGTTTTGCATGACTGTAAAGCAAAGTTGATATGAGGATTTAGTTGTAGACTCTCTACAATCCCCATCACTATGGATGAGTTATTAGGTCTTATTTATAGGCTTAACTTTTGTTGGTCCAAAGGCTGTAGAAAGATAGAGGTTTTCATGGATAGCATTAGATTAATCTTCTTACTCATGAAAGTGACATTGTTCATCCATTTCATGATATCATCGAGGAAGCTCATTCTTTTTTTGTCTCCATCAAAATTGGTTCATTTTTGTTAATTTTATATTTCGGGAGTCAAATCTTTTGACTAACCTCTTAGTTAAATGGTCCCTTAAATCTAATAGAGTCTTTTGTCTCTTTGATCAAAAGCCATCTTTTATAACATAGATGGAGTTTGATGAAAAAAAAATTGTTTAAGCTTTTGTTTTGTTTGTAGCTGGTTGTAATTAGTGTTCAGACTTTATTTAGAAAAAAATTATAAAAAATCGATGATAGATGGAAAAATAAATAAATAAATTATTATGTTTTTATATTTTTTTAATTTCAAATTAAGCCTCTATGATTTATTTTATTTTAATTAATTTCTTATAATTTGATGACTGTTAGATTTATTAATTTGTGGAAGTTAAAATTCTTGAATTTTTTCTTTCGAAAATGAAATTTAGAACTTTATTATTTTTATTAGAATATTATATAATTTTATAATTAATTATAGAAAAAATTGATCTTTTAGTCCTCCAACTTTTAATTCACTTGTAACTCAATCTTTCAATTATAACTCGCTTATAACTCAATTCTTCAACTTTTGAACCATTTATAAATTAGTCCCTGAAATTTTTTTAATTTTTTTTTCATATTAGCGTATATCTCATATCAATGAGCAAGAGGAAGATATTTTAGAATGATATATGAGCATTTTTTATCCCTCTTATTTGATAAGAAATTTTTAAAAAAAGTTAAAAAATTAAGACCAAAAGTATAGGTGAATCAAAATTGAAAAATTGAGTCGCAGTGAATTATAGTTAAGAGATTGAGTCGTAATGAGTTATAATTGAGAGATTGAGTTACAAGTGAGTTAAAAATTGAATGATTAAAAGATTAATTTTTTCTTAATTATATAAATTCTGAGTTATAACTCAGAATCTATATAATTAAATTATGTCTTCTAAGTAATATATATATATATATATATAACTTTTAATAAAAAATTACTAAAAGTATAAATATTTTATTAAATGAATTTTTTTTCTAAAAGCACTTAATCAAATTTTGAAAAACTTCAATTTTTTTAAGAAATTTAATTATTTATTAATAATTTTAATTTTCAGAAATTAATATATATCAAATTATAAGATATGATTAAAATAAAAGAAATTATAAGAATATAATTTAAAATTTAACAAAATCGTCGCCGTTAGGTAGGCGCGACTCTATCAATGTCAAAAGAAGCAATGTCTTTCTTACAGTGAACGTTGAAAAAGCTTTCACGTTTATTGGCTATTGGCCACACACACACACATACACACATTGTATCATTTGTAATTAGATTAAATTGCTTATGGCTAATTTATTTCGAAGATTATCATGCCGTCGATTGTTGGATGTTTTGGACTTCAAGGAATTATTTGAACAAGTAACAGTCTAATCCATCGAGATTTGACTTTTCGTGTATTTTCACCATAAAAGTGTCGGATCAGTGCAGGAAGACTTGCCATTGCCGCTGCTTGCTTTGCTGGGCTGCGTTCTTCTGCAACCGTTGGTCCGCAAGCATTCTGAGGTTTGACCCTTTCCTTTCTTCATCTGTGAATCATGCTTATGCTTCTTACTCTGTATCATTGAATCATCAGAAAACTTGGGGTGGTGCTCGTGTTTATGTTTCCATGTCGTTTTCGTGGTTGCTGTTCGCTTTAATTGTAATGCTGCTAAATGCATGGGCTTTGTTCATTCGTTTCTTTTTTATCATACCAACCATAGATGTATATACGTGTTCCGCGATTTCTTAGTATTTACTGGGCGATTGAAGTAAGGGCACCTATGATTAGGATTAGTGATAGAGTACTCATGTTTTCAGCGACGACAATTTGTTTGTTGATTAATGGGTCTATTTAGTTTCCTGGTTTCACTAGATGATTTTGCAGCTGTTATGCAATGATGTCAGACTTCAATATATATATATATATATATTTAATAAAAGTATCATACTTCAATGTTCCATCGTTAACTCTTTGCTTGGCATAGGGAAGATGGTTGAAGATGATTTTGTGGAAGAATATCAGGAAGTTTACGAGTCTTCAAACATCAAGGTAGAGTGTATGCTTCAGAAAACATGTAGTTAGTAAGCAATTTATTTGCCCAAAGAAAAGTAAAACCTAAGGTTTAGTTGGTACTTCTTTCATACGACGGTCATAGTCCTGATGCTTTTTTTTTTTTTTAATTTTTTTTGTATTTGAGCAATACAAAGTATTGCCTAAAGAACTTTACCTGAGTCTTCTTCTTTGTAACATTTTAGAAAGTTTGACTCTTTTCATGATACAACAATGGAACTTGTGCTTGTTATATATCTACCTTTTATGGCGTGCATAAACTTTTGTATTACTTTTTTAGATCAAATAGACTCAGGAAATGTTTGAGGCCATCCTCTTAAGCGACACTCAGGATTTTGAAATTGAAGAGATAATCATGACTGCTACAATATATGTCTGCTAATGTGTTAATTAGATGTAGTTTCCTGGTAATCAATCAGCAAAATCTATGAATAATTTTCTCTTCAGCCAATGGTACGTATAATTCTCCTATCCAACCTTCTGAGAGTAATGAGCAAGTATTGCTTTTAAACGTGGGAGATTAATTCTTCATTTTAAAACCTTTTTTGCATTTAAATTGACGATTATCCTTTCTGAAAGCTTTTAATAATTTTTTAATGAAGTGACTTTACAGCCAATAAACCTGCGAGGAGGGGTGATTAACATAATTAAAAAGTGTATAGCATTGTTACTTTTGAAATTAGGCATTAATAGGAAGACGTGTTATTTTTGTAGTCAACAATTCCAAGTATGAAGTCGAAACTAGTAATTCTGGCAATTTTAACATGTTTATAATCTAGTTGATTCTGTTGGATAAGTTAAATTTGAAAAATCGCTTTTGCCAGTTCTTCCAAAGATTCAGCTAAAGACTGCACAACTTTCCCTATGTTTGATGACTTGAGCGCTAACAAAGATTCTTTTCTAAACATCTTTTGTATGTTAAATTAAGGTTGAACCGTGGAAGCCGGCAGCACTTACCTGGCAGCGGAAATTAAACTCTGAAGGAAATTTTCCACTGGAGTTCACCTTAACTTTAAAGGAGACACTTCATATGGTAAGTTTATGAGTGAGATAATGTTATTATCACCCTTTTATCTTTTTCTTCTTTCCTTTCCTTTTTTTAAAATATCTTAGAAGTCCCCTTTAAGTCTATTTTTGCCTTTGTGGTCAGAGTTCAGTCTGTAACTGTTTGTATAATGAACGAATCCCACTTGGTCATCTCATCTAGAAAACAGAAAACTTTAGGCATGGACTTAAAAGCCAGCAAGCTTAACTTGTCAGGAATAATAACTGGAACATATGCTGGCATTCTCTATTCTACAGCATCCTCACAAAGTGTCCAGATAGGTTGTCATCTTCAGGGCAAAACCTTAAAAAATCCTAAATCTCTATCTTTATTTCTTTGGATATATATTAGCATGAAATATTTTGCTGCTTTGTTATATAATCTGCATTGTTATAGAAACATAATCCTAACCTTGAATTTGTCAACGGATAGGTATAGTATATTTTAATTATTAGAAACATTTGTGGATTTGTAAACACAAAAATCATTAGATCATTATTTGATTTGTCAGCTTCCTATTGGTTATCGGATATGGCGCCATGTTCAAGAAGAAGCTGCTAGAGGAAGAGTAAATCTGCCTTTACCAAGGAATTTCCTTCTTACATTAATTCTTGGTAGTGAACTTTCCATCTGAATACCTTTCTTTAACCCTTTCCCTTTTTGTGTCTCTATCATTCTTACAGGGAGTGCTTATTGATCCTTTTGCCAAACGTCATGTAACATCTCATCACGGTGTTCCATTAGGTGGTATTGGGTAGGTTTTGACTTTTTTGTGAGTTATAATTAATTTGTTTTGTTGCTTAAGCCAAGAGATAAACATAAGATCTTACTTAATCAACCAGTCCTATGATATATGAGCATTCACTGGTATTTTTAGCCCTCTAGGTTATGAATTTAGATTATGCATTCTTTTATGTGTCATTAAAACAAGAAGTATGCCTATTGTTCCTAGAAAATGATTTTTAATTTGTAAACTATTGGGATGCTTGTGTGCTGTATTTAAGTAAAGAATACTGATAGGGGAAGTATTTGTTCATACTTAGTCATAACCAATCTTATAATCACATGCTTTAAGTCAGATGTAAACCAAGTCATGAAAATCATTCAGGGTTCTAATTTAGTCATTAGAACCATCAATATTATTTTCTTGATTTGAATCTGTCCCAGATGATCATTTAATCATTTTTCTACTTGATGTTATATGCAACTTTTATCGTTGACAAACTGGTCTGCAGTGGAGGAAGCATTGGAAGGAGTTACAGGGGTGAATTTCAGCGTTTGCAGCTGTTCCCCAGAATATGTGAAGAGAAGCCAATTTTAGCTAATCAATTTTCTGTAAGTTTCATCAGCCCATCTTGTGCAAATGCTCTATCTTTATGAATTTTGAATTCTAAATCTGGAATGCCTGACAAATTTCCAGCATTTCTGTGATAAGTGTGTTATGTTTATGAAATACAGTTCCCTCTTTTTTTTTCCCCCCTTATATGTTGAAGTCTGATTCCAGGATTAATCTTGTGTGGAGTTCGAGCATGTTAACAACAGTTTATTTGATAAGAAATAGACATTCATGATGAACATGTTCCAGTACTTCCTACTGTTAATTATATGCCATCTTTTGACATGATTGAGATTATTATGTCAGGTTTTTGTCTCGCGTTCAAATGGTGAAAAATACTCAAGTGTACTATATCCAGGAAAGCCAGATAGTTTGAAGTAAGCCTTTGCCATGTCCCTTTTGATCTTGTAATTTATATTTCTTGGTAACCACATTACTTTAATGAGTTGGATCTTTTATGAATGCCTTGAATTTTATTTAAAGAGAGACATAACCAATGGGACCAATTTACTAAATTTTATGTTCCTAAGCAGAGAAAGTCCAGTTTCAGGAATTGGATTGTGGGACTGGAATCTGAATGGACAAAATTCTACATATCATGCGTTGTATCCAAGGGCCTGGACAGTATATGAGGGTAAGCTAGAAAACATAGTATGCTTCCAAGTCTATCACGTTATTTTCATGAATAATAATGAGTCTGACACTGATCATTCGCACTTTCAAATGCAGAACCAGACCCCTTGTTAAGAATAGTTTGTCGTCAGATTTCACCTGTCATACCTCACAATTATAAGGAGAGTAGCTATCCTGTATCAGTTTTTACTTTCACGGTTAGCTATTATCTCCTTAAAATCTTCTTTTGCATGGAATATGATACATTCAGATTTAATAATGAGCAGTTGATTTTGTTCAATTCAGCTGAATAATTTTGGCAAAACATCAGCAGATGTCACCCTGCTTTTCACATGGGCTGTAAGTTATGCTTTTTGTCTGCTGTTACAGTTAGTTGCAGTCACTTTTCAATAGTTTATTCTTGTCCCGAGGCACTGAGTGCAAACAATAAGGTTATTTAAAGAACAAAATGAATGTAAGGGAAAACGCTTCATATCATTTGTTGTTTCTGTGTTCATTCAGAATTCTGTTGGAGGACTTTCTGAATCTACAGGTTATCACACAAATACGAAAATGATGTGAGAAAATTTTCACTAGGTCTACCTATTTTTTATGAAGATACTTCCATTTCATTCCTTATTTTTTTTCATTGCTTACCTATTGTTTATTCTAACATGCAAGATATTCTATTCTGCTAGGATGAATGATGGGGTGCATGGGGTGCTTCTTCATCACATGTAAGTTTAAGTTGTTACTCTTTTTTTAAGTGAAGGAAGAAAAGAAAAACAAATCTGGAATTTGTCATGCATTTAATTTATACGGTCTAAATTGTAGGACTGCAAACGGGCAGCCTCCAGTCACATTTGCAATTGCAGCAGAAGAAACTGAACATGTTCATGTCTCAGAATGTCCTGTTTTTGTCATATCTGGTGCTTATGATGGGATCTCAGCTAACGATATGTGGCAAGAAATTAAAAAGGTGAAGGACATACTGTGCAATGTACCATTGGAAAATCTTGGTTATTTCACTAGTCATTTAAACCTGCTATCTTCTTGCAGATAAAATAATTTTCATCACTTTTGGTGATTACATTCATTTCTTAATTTTTTTTTTCCCATGAGCAACTTTATTGTTGTCACTTTTTTGGAATTTGTTAACATGGAATCAAGTATCATACTATTAACAGGAAATCTCCTGATTTTTCAGCTACGGCTAATGACTCCCTCAAAAAATTCTGTAGGCTCTGTGATAGTTATGATTTTCTTCTAGAATTTACGTGTCATGTGTGCATGTGTCAGAGAGGGCAGTTAGCATGTAAGCATTTATATTTTTGTTTCAGAATATTTCCAAATGACTGAATTGGGGTGCTTTTTATTCTTTTAGCAAGGGTCCTTTGATCGTCTGAGTTTTCCTGAAGCACCTGTACCTACAGAATCAGGATCATCTATCGGAGCAGCAATTGCAGCTACTTTAAAAATTCCACCAGATGCACAACGCACTGTCACATTTTCATTGGCATGGAACTGCCCTGAAGTGAAGTTTCCTAGTGGAAGGACTTATTACAGGTTGGTCATAGAACGGTTGCTAGGAAGAATTTTAATGTGAAAAATTGTGCACAACTGATGAGGTTTTTTAACAGGCGTTACACTAAATTCTATGGTACTAATAGAGATTTTGCAGCAGATATTGCACATGATGCCATTCTTGGTACATTTATTTGCCGAACTACTTTGAATTGCTTTTCTAATATCTGGGTTTATACGTGTATACATATGGATTTAAAGTGTGATGTAGTAATATGAATAGAGTTTTGCTTGACGTTAAATTTAGATGTATTTCCCAATTAACATTCAGAAATACCTTATTTGTAAGTGTAGTTCCTTGTTAAGTTTCTTCAACCTTTTTATTGAATTGATGCCACAGGGCATAGCCAATGGGAGGCCCAGATAGAAGCATGGCAAAGACCAATTCTTGAGGACAAGAGGTTTCCTGAATGGTAAGCCTGCATGCATCATTCAGCATCTGCACCTACAGGCAAACACTGAAGTTTTCAAAGAATTTTCTGCAGGTATCCAATCACCCTTTTTAACGAGTTGTACTACCTAAATTCTGGGGGGACAATTTGGACAGGTATTTGCAATCCATATGAAATGCTCCATTCATTCTGCCACCTAAGTAGCTGAAGTTATTTTTCCTTTATTATCTTGCAAGCGCTAGATATTTAATTATCATTGTCCCTAGTCTTCATAATTTCTTTTCTTTGGCAGATGGTTCACCTCCAGTGCATAGCCTGACCAGCTTAGGAGGGAGAAAATTTTCCCTGGACCGGAATAGATCAAATTCAGGGGAAAATAATCATATATCAAATCAAAATGATACTGCCATTAACATTCTTGAAAGTTTTAGTTCAGTAGCTGAGCAAATTCACACTTCTCATGCATCAAATTCTGCATTAGGAGTGAAGCTGCTCCAAGATGGGGAAGAAAACGTTGGTCAATTCCTTTATCTCGAAGGCATTGAATATCAGATGTGGAATACCTATGACGTTCACTTCTATTCATCTTTTGCACTAGTCATGCTCTTTCCTAAACTTGAACTCAGCATCCAAAGAGACTTTGCTGCAGCAGTAATGATGCATGATCCTGTAAAGATGAAACTTCTAGAAAATGGCGTGTGGGTTCCAAAAAAGGTTCTTGGTGCTGTTCCTCATGATATTGGAATCAATGATCCGTGGTTTGAAGTAAATGGCTATAATATCTATAACACAGATAGGTGGAAAGACCTGAATCCTAAATTTGTTCTCCAGATTTATAGGGATGTGGTTGCCACTGGTGATAAAAAGTTTGCACATGCTGTTTGGCCATCTGTTTATGTTGCAATGGCTTATATGGACCAATTTGACAAGGATGGTGATGGAATGATTGAGAATGAAGGCTTCCCTGATCAAACTTATGACACATGGTCTGTGTCTGGTGTAAGTGCATATAGTGGTGGACTATGGCTGGCTGCACTATTGGCAGCATCAGCCTTGGCACGTGAAATTGGTGACAAGGGTTCTGAAGATTATTTCTGGTTTAATTTTCAGAAAGCTAAAGTTGCATATGAAAAATTATGGAATGGCTCTTACTTCAATTATGACAGTAGCGGAGGATCTTCGAGTTCATCCATTCAAGCTGATCAATTAGCTGGACAATGGTCTGTATTTTGTCTTTCGGAAACTATATCCTCTTGCATGAGCCTCGCCTGCTTCAATAGCAATTTTAAAACTATTTTTTATTGTTGCCATGGTTGATTTTACCACTTGAACTCTTCTCTTGTCAATTTGAATTTGATTTTTTGGCCAACCAATTTAATTTGAGTTAGAATCCAAGTACGTGATCAAGCTGTTGTGTTTATGTATCTTTATAGTTTAAAGTATAAGTTTGTGTAACATAATGAAAAAGAAAAGGTGTTAAAAAATCGGATCATTGTGAGACATATTGAGGATTTGGCTCTGGTGAAGGTTTGATGGCATGGGAGAATTCACTTGTTAAATTTTACCTCGTCTCATACAAAAATGGACATTTAGCAGAAGAAACTGAAAGCATCTAACCAATGCTGATATAACAAGATTTGAGTGATTTGAGTTTTTGAACCCAGGGTTCATCCTCAGGTGTTGCGTATGTGGTTATTATTCCTTCACAGTATTTAAGATTATTCTTTGCTTTTTTGCAGGTATGCTAGAGCATGTGGTCTTCCACCAATTGTTGATTCAAACAAAGCTAGAAGTGCACTTCAAATGGTATATAATTATAATGTTATGAAAGTAAAGGATGGGAAACGGGGTGCTGTAAATGGGATGTTGCCTGATGGAAAAGTTGACATGTCATCGATGCAATCCAGAGAAATATGGTCAGGGGTCACATACGCTGTAGCTGCAGCAATGATCCAGGAAGATATGATTGATATGGCTTTTCAAACTGCAAGTGGAGTATATGAAACTGCATGGTCTGACCATGGACTTGGGTAAGCATATTTTTCTGTCATCCTAAAAGCATTTTTCTTGTTTTGATATGTGAAGAAGTGTAAATTTGAACCAAGACTTTCTGTTAACTATCTATATATCTAATGATGTACTAATTAGTACAAATAATGTTCCGTTGAAGGCTGGTGCCTGAGCTACTGAGCTAGGTTGTGAAATTTGGTTTGCTTGAGTAGTTGGAAATTTCCTGCCATTTATTTTATTTTTCAAACAAATTTTCCTTCCATCTGTTGCCAAATTTAGGCTTTTGCTTTTATGTGCCTCCACTTCTTAAATCCCCCTCCACTTAAGGTGATAGCCATATGATCCCCCCTCCCCAATTTTCATTTCTTGTTTTCCAATATTAACTATTGAAAGACATTATCATTAAAGATAAAATGTTCCCAAAACACTAAGGTCCTGTTTGATTGCTAGAAAGGTATGAAATGGAATGAATTGAAAAAATAAAGGAACAAATAAGATTATCAAAATGTGGAGGGGATGGTTGAGCCATATTTATAATAGAAAAAGATAATTTAGTTCATGAAATTGAGAGTCATGATTTATGAGGTTTTGGAGAGTGTGATGATTTCCACATTTGTAGCATATAGTACTAATTTTTATCATGCTTGCCGTGAAGGGAAAGGGTGATTTAGTTCACTTTTATTTTGATTTTTCCAATTCATTCCATTCCTTATCTTTTCTAGCAACCAAACGGAATCTAAGTTCTCTAAATTTTTTTGAAGAGCATACACTATTGAATTTGAAGAATCTTGGAATTTATTTTTGCTGACAATGTTAATTGCTAGCACCGTCAGTCATAGGAGATGCAGAAACTTGAGATTGAAACTTTGTAATTTGATATAATCATGAAGACAAACAATTATGATGATTGATCAAATCTTTTATAGTCTAGATAATTGTAGGCTTCTCAACAAATTATTACTTCAAAATGAAGCCCTGACACTGTTTCTCCTTTAACTTGTTGGAATGTTGGATTCTGAACAAGTTAGAATTGTCTGAGCATGAACAGGGCATATGACAATCTCAATGACTTGTTATCTTAATATTTGGGCCTGAAATAAGTCCTTTCTTAAATTTTAGTGCTTAAGTTTGGTTTCAGAATTTCATTTCCTGTGTAAATTATAGTTGACTCTTGTGATTTGGCCAATAATTCAAGTGTCCTCGTTATGATTCAATGTGCATAATTTAGCCCATTGTGATTTGTTATGTTACTACATTAATTTTCTATCCAAATTTTAACAGAAATAGATAAGTTTAATGTTCAAGTCTGTTCTACTTGTAGTGGTAAAATGTTATTGTCGGGGCTAATTAGATGGTTTCAATTTCTAAACGTCAACTTAATCATTATTTAGTATATTTAAATGACCAAGAAAAATTATGGGTATGATATGATTTAGGCGATAAAATTCTTCATTGATCAAATAATGACTTATTGTTTTCTCTTAAAATAAAACCAAACAAATCACTTGGTGGTTAAATGGGAATGGAACGAACCATAGAGGTGTTGAATGACACTTTAAACTACTGAGAAAAAGCTAGTTCTGGGTCAAACTACGTGGGATTCACCTGTTTTTTATCCTTATTGCTATGAAGATGCTTGTTTCATGTAATTTTTTCATATCCCATGTAGGGTCCTTCTGTATAGCTATTCTTTTCAAACTAGAGGTGTTGAATGATACCTTTTCAACTACCGAGAAAAAGCTAATTCCGGGTCAAACTACATGAGATCAACTGTCATTTACCGTTATTACTATGAAGATGTGTTCTGTTTCACGTAATTTTTTCATATCTCCCTGAGGTTCTTCTGTTTGATCAATTATAGCTGTAAACATATGCCTCGGTGGTTAATGACAAGCTTTAAACTACTGAGAAGAAGCTAATTTTTGGTCAAATTATTGGGTATTCAACTGTCATTTATCCTTATTACTACGAACATAGGTTCCATTTCGTAAGCCTTTTTTTTTTTTTTTCCAATATCTCGTTGAGGTCCTTCAGTTCTATCTTTTTGATCAGTTATAGCTATTCTTGTCAAACTTGTCACTTGGGGTTTAGTTTGCAATGAAATGGTAAAACATAGAGCCATTGAATGGCACACTTAAAACTACTGAGAAAAGGCTGATTTCGGGTCAAACTACATGGAATTCAACTGTCATTTACACTTAATTATTATGATTTGTTCTGTTTCATCCCCCCCCCCAAAACCAATATCTGATTGAAGTCCTTCTGTTTGATCAATTGTAGATATTCTTTTCAAACTCCTGAAGCCTGGACCACTAAAGATGAGTACAGATCTCTGTGTTACATGCGCCCTTTAGCCATATGGGCAATGCAATGGGCATTGTCAAGAACAAAGCAAATGCACTATGATGGTAAATCTGATAAGAAAGAAAATGCATTGTCTAGATACTATGATGATGGTTTCTCAAGAGTTGCTCACCTCTTAAAGGTGAAAGAGGAGGCATCACCCAGGAGTCTGTTTCAGGTTATATTTGATTACACTTGCAAGAGGATGCTGTAAGCATGGCTCCAATCCATTTCATTGGCTTCTTTGTACCATGTATATTGATTGGGAATGATCCTGCCTTGTCTTGGTGGTAAAATGATCTTCATTTTGAGTAAATCTGACCTTTTATTAATTTGGATAGTTTAGATCTGTTCAGAATTTTTTTTTAAATTTTTTGATGAATGAATAAATCATCCAAATTAATTAGGAGGTCAAACTTGTCTCAATATGAGGCATTTTTTCTGTTACAAAAAAAAAAAAGACATGTCTACACATTGTTTTTATATCATTATAACCTTATTGGGTCATTTTATTGAAGTTATCCCATTTGTTTGATGGCATGTACCACATTGCACATCATTGTGATAGTAATGCAATTATAAGCGTAATTGGTTCGGGTGTGAAAGATGGCTTTTTTCCTTCTTTGAGTTTGATTTATATATAAATTAATAGTTAATGATAGTTCATTTATTTATGCTGCATAAAGAACACAAGAAAAGGAGTTTCCTTATTAAGCAGAATCAAAGGAGAAATTATTTTTCGTGACTAAAATATTCACTCAATTAAACCCCCCTTCCCCCAACACACAAGTCACTTTCTAAAGAATTTTGTGCTCCTAAATATAGTTTATAAATGACTTATAATGAGGACTTGAAAGAGTATATATTTTGAAATATGGTTAAGTACTAAATTTTTTTATTGGAGACAATTTTATTTGAAGCATGATCAAGTATTAAATGTGGGCACTTTTTTAATGAGAATTCAAACTTTAATTTATCATGTTACGAAAGACTAGTGTCATGAGTCCCACATTGAGGAACCTCACAAGTAATATAAGGTTTGTAAGTTCAATGGGCTTTTTCATCCAATAAGCAAGTTTGTTGGGTGGTGGTTCCATTCTCCTTTAGATTTATGGTCTTGGAAAAGGCCTTCTGCAGTCACGAAAAGGGTTTGGTGGTTCCATTCTCCTTTAGGTTCCATTCTAATCAGTCACAGTCGAGTGAAGTGCCATAAAGTGAAAGCCATTAAAATTATAGGTTTGGAAGGTATTCTTACTAAGCTAGTCTTTTGGAATAGGCTTTCCTTTTAAATTTTTGCTTTTTATATTAGTACTTTTACTGAGATGTCGATGTCACGAAAAGGGTTATCTACAAAGAGTTTTGACTAGCAAAAGGGTGAGTGAAGTGTCATAGAGTGGAGTCACCGTGGACGTCATCTTTTAACAAGGTGACATTGTCATGAGTCTCATATTAGAGAGTCTCACAAATAGTGTGGAATTTATAAGTTTAAGGGAAGCTCTCATTTGATAGGCTAGTCCGTTGGATGGTGATACTGCTCCCTTTGAGCTTGTAGTCTTGGAAAAAGTTGCCCGTGAAGAGTTTTGACTAGTTGCAGCCAAGTGAAGTGTCATAGATCAGGAGCTACTGAAATTATAGGTTTGTGGGGCACTCCTACTAAACTAGTCTTATGAAATGAGCTCTCTATTTAAGCTTGTGCTAATTATATTCAACCAAACTTAACTTCAATTGGTTAGAGGGGATACATGTTAATTAACATTTTTCTTTTTTTTTATACATATTACACTGTATTTTTTCCCACGTATCGGATAGATAATAGGTTGAAAAAAATATGAAGCATTAAATTACTAGTATTATACTCCTTTTCTCCTATTTTATAGGGTATTTTTTTCTTTGACAAAATTACATAGTGCATATTCTTGACTTTTCTATAAACATCCAAAAAATACCCTCCATTAAGAAGAGAGTGAGAGAGGAAAAGAAATTTACTTAAAGAGTGAAATAATAAAGAGTAATATTGAAATAATTATTATTAATGAAACTTTATTTTTAAAATGTCTTACATTTTCGAACATCAAATTACTTATAAAATGGGACCAGGGGAGTATATATTAGGGTTTATTATTGTTTGAATTCCTATACAATATTTTATTATGATTATTAATTATGAGAAATGGTAAAATTGGAGATTAGCCTTGAATTCTCAACTCTGCTTTTTATATTTACCTTTTTAATGCAAGTATTGTATGAAAATGAATTATAAGAATGCAATCCGTAAAAACTAAAGCATTAATTAATTCCTAAAAAAGAAAAGTTGAAGTGCATCATGGAAATAGAAAAAAAGAATTGGTTTAATACTTGGTGAGAGAGCTTTGCCATCTTTTTAGGTTTTACTTGACTTAATTCAAAAAAATCTAAACCACATTATGCCCTCTAATTGAAGCAAATAGATTGAAGATATTGGGTGATCCAATCAAGTCAATCTAAATCATATAACTAGAGTTAGGTTCAATTTATTTTTATATAAATTAAATAAATTTTATCTCACACAATCCTTGTGGGTTGGTGGATTAAATAGGTCAATCTACCAACTCACCAACCCACTTTTTTGTTATTTTTTTAAATCAATCTTAAATAATAAGTTTTAATGTGATATTTGTATAATTAAAAAAATTCATATCATAAACATACAAGATAGATAAATTCTATCATGACATTTCAAATCTACTTGTATTGTAAAGTTGCATTGCCGAAGTTCTCTGCATTTTTTATTTTTTAATTTTATATATAGTTTATAAATAATACGAGTTAAACGGGTTTCAATTCGCAAGTTATTTGATTACGGTTAGATTCATTTTTGTCTGTGCCAAAATTCACGGCAATTCTCCCTAAAATAACCCGCCATCCTTTCCCGCCAAATTCACTTCCCTCAAAATCTAGCTGTATTTTATTTATTTACATCTGAACTTAAAAAAAAAAAAAAAAAGGCTTTGCGACGCCCAAGCCCTGGCTAGCCCCAAGCAGGCCATTCATCATCACTATCTCTATCGGTCATCGCTCATCACTCTCAGTTTTTCCCCTCCCTACTGTCGGCATTTGTCGGCAATTGCTCTCTGTCTCTAGAGCAGCGGCATTACAGCACGTTCGGCAATTTCCCTTGGCTTCGCACTGATGTAACACTGCTTCTGCTTTGAATTTATGGCTTTGTTTTTACCTCAAATTCTTTATCTTCCATGTTGTTGAACGCTGACTCATTAAATGTTGTCTTTTCGGACACTGGTGATCTTGTTCGGTAATGATGATTCATTTCATTTCAGCATAATAATAAATTAATAATCTCAAACCTGTAATGGTATTTGTCTTGTATTTTCAAGAATATTGGAATGTTAGTTACCTAGTTTTTGAGCTTCGCTTCTTTATGCTGCCCACGTATTGGTTTAATCTAAAACGTTGAAATGCTTATATATGTTGTTTCTTCTGAAATAACCTTAGTACATTAAATAGGGATATACATTTGTTGTGCGTTTGAAAGTTCTGAATTATGCTCTTGTTGTGTATACAATTATATATTGATTATAGGTGAGTTGCTGCATAAGTTATGCTATTTAGTTTATAAACTTGCGGTGATGGTGTATTGCTTTCCTCCCACTTGCAGTGTAAAATTCATCTTCCTCGCACAATTAATGCTCATGTGGATGTTGGTAATGCGGATGATTGCAGACAAATTGTGAATAAACAATCCCTTCATCCTTCTTGTTGAAGTGAATTGTGAATAAACAATTTTTCCTCCTCAAAATTGTGAGTAAACAATATGGTTCTTTCGATCTCTTGGGTCATATCTCTAAATTTGTAGTGCTCCCAAAATATCACAATATCGGTGGCATGATGTTGGGCCCAACAAAAAATCCCAAGGGTAGACAAATCAATTATAGCCGTATTCGACAATGCATTACTATGGGTATCATTGAGCATGATCTTCCTTATTCCTTTGTTGAGTACGAAGGGTATAGGGCTTTACTAGAGTATTTGAATCCTGATATTAAGCACATTAGTCGAAGCACTGCTATATCAGATGTTTGGGAATTTTATCTTAGTCAAAGGGAAAATTTGAAACAAATCATGTCAAAGAGTCCCGGTAGAGTATGTTTAACTTATGATTATTGGATCACGATAACTACTGAAGCATATGTTTGCTTGACCGCTCATTTTGTTGATGAAAATTGAAAACTTAATGGCAAAATACTTGCTTTCTGTAAGGTGGTGCCTTCGGACTGGGAGTTTCAATTGGCTGAAAATGTGCATGAATGCTTGATGGATTGGGGGATTGACAGGAAATTATTTTCTATTACTTTGGACAATGCTTCAATGAATGATAATATGAAAGATGTATTGAAAGAGAGGTTGAGTTCACAAAATCACTTGATATGCAATGGGGACTTCTTTCATGTAAGATGTTGTGCTGATATAATGAATTTTATGGTTCAGGAGGGCTTGAAAGTAATAAGCGTTGCTTTACATAAGATTGAGGAGAGCATTAAATATGTGAAAGCATCAGAGGCGAGGATGATTAATTTTAGGCAATGCGTTGAGCAAGTTGGGGGCATTGATACCTCAATAGATTTGCAATTGGATGTGTCTACTGGAAGGAATTCTACATATGCAATGTTGGAAAGTGGGATTAGATATCGCCATGCTTTTGCTAGATTGGCTTTAAATGATAGTAATTACAAGTGTTGCCTATTAGATGAAGAGTGGAAGAGAGCAGAGGAAATTTGCACTTTCTTGGAGCCATTTGAAGTGATTACAAACTTGATGAATGGGTCATCTTACCTGATTTCAAACATTTATTTCATGAAAATGTCAAAAATTGAGATGTTGCTGAAAGAAGATGTGATGAATGTTGATCTTGTGATTCAAGATATGGCTCGTAGGATGAAAGAAAAGTTTGACAAATATTAGGATGATTATCGTGTGATCTTTGCACTTGGGACTATTCTTGATCCGTGATTGAAGCTTGAATTGATAAAGCACTGTTATTCATTACTTGACCCTATAACTTGTCATGCAAAGATTGAAACTATCAAGAGTAAGTTATATTTTGTTTATAGTCAATATAAAGATATTGGTTCATCATCCTCATATCATGGCATTGAATGTGAGTCAAGTTCTAAAGCATCAATGTCAATACCAAATCCACCTACCCTTGGTGCAAGGCATGAAGAACTTTTCACAGATGTTTTTCGTGTAAGCTTGATGTTCTATGATAATTAAATTTAATTTATGTCTTCTTTACTGGAATTTTTTTTTGGGGTGGATTTGAATTAAATTTGAGACTCCTAATGCCATTTTAATTGGTACTTTATTAATATTTTACATGATGCAGGATTATCTTGATTTTAAGACTAGAGATACTGCTTCAGTAGGAAAGTCTGATCTTGATTATAATTTGGAAGAAGCAATACTTGATCCTAACTCATTTCAAGAATTAGATGTCTTGGACTATTGGAAGACTAATCAGTTTTGATTTTCACATCTTTCAAGGATGGCATGTGATATCTTGAGCATTCCGATCACTACAGTGGCTAATCAATCAGCTTTTAGCATTGATTTACATTTTTTCACAAAGTATCGAAGCTGTTTCCTTTCAAAGAATGACCAAGCTCTTATTTGTGTCCGTAATTGGTTGTATGGTTTTAAATATAGTGGTAATATACTAGCATTTTGTCATTTATCACATATTTTATTTTTTTTAATTAAAAGCATTTAAGCAAAGCTAGTAATGTTATGCCTCTTTGATTTATTTTTCTTTTGGCAAGTGATGGAATTGATGGTGAGGATCAAGATTAATCTCCATGAGCGATGCTGAAGAAGATTAGGTGATGAATTTATCAAATCAAGGTATTTAGATGATTAGGCGCAGGAACAAATATTTGCATTGAAAGGTTCTTGGAGAATTGGGTTCCATGTTTGTGCTGGTTTGTAGAAACGAAATGGAGTGTTTTGTATAAGCTGTATAAAGATGTATAAGTGATGCTGTGATGGCTTACTTAAAATGTGTAAAACTTGGAGTCGGGACAGCCTACTTTTCTAATTCTAATGAAGAAAGTATTTTGTCACTTCATTTGATATGTAAAATGCATGTGTCCAAAGGTTATGTGGCATAAATATGATATTGATAGGTTCAGTTACTTTGATCAGTTAATTTGATAGATAGGATTTGTGACAATAAAAGAAATATGGTAGAAGTTTCATGACCTTAGCATAAATTATGTGTAAGATTCATTTTCATGACAATATTGGAATGGATGTGTGGAATGGATGTGAAAATGCATGTGGAAAATTAGGAGTAAAAGATAACCATAGAGATATGGTGGTTGAAGAAAGAATAGGTTCTTAAACATTCACCTTAACGTTAATGAAAAAAGATGTATGAAGATAATGGCTTTGAACAAGTGTAGTTCACTAACCAAGATTTCCCTATTGATGATATTATAGAGTATAGATGTCATGCTCACTTTAAAATTGATCAATAATTTCTAAATTAAGTTTTATAAAGTGAGAATGAGAGCAGACAGTGGACAACACCTTGTTCATAGCCTAGACCAGTGTGCCCTAGTACATTGGTAAGATCGAGTGACCAAACTAGATAAACACCTCTATATACAAGCGTAGATAAGTAGAATATTTTTCCATTGAAGTGCCATAATTTTTTTCATTTGGTGTTGTAAATAAAAGTCCTTGATATGAGGATTTTATTAATGAGCAATTTATAAATATTTTTGTAATTGTAAATATTTTTTGAGTTTAAAGACATGTCTTAAGCTTAGTGAATTTTAATGCCCATTTTACTTAATAAAAAAAAGCCGTTGATATGTTGCGTGTGCCATGTATTCAAAGATAACATTAACATAAAAAGAGATGTTGAATTCATAATGAAATAAACTAATAGTTAAAATATATTTTAGTCCTTCAACCTTATATAAAGTTTTAATTTGATTATTTAATTTTATAAAGTATCTTTTTAATCATTTAACTTTAACATTATTAATTTTAAATGATTATTTTTTGTACTAATCATTGTTATTTAAAAAAAATTAAATTTAATATGTTAACATTTGAGAATGATTTGTCAATAGTTGAAAGTTTAATATAAAAATTTCTTAGAATAAAACTAACAATATTAGAATTGAAAAACTAAAAAGATACTTCATAAAATTAAGGGGTTAAAATAAAATATTATATAAAATTAAAAAAACTAAATGTATATTTTAGCCTAAATCAATTATTTTATTTTGTTAATAATATTAAAAGCATACATACATACATACATACATATATATATATATATATATAATATCAAACTTCCGTAAAGAACCATATCATCAATTAAAACCAAAGTTGAAATATGAGGCAAAGTTAATGAATCAAATTGAAATTAAATAAAATTAAGATAAAAAATAAAATTAAATAAAATTAAGATTAAATTGGAATAAGAAATTAAATACCAAAATCGAAAGATAAGATAACATTAAAAGATTAAGGTGGAATAAAATAAAATGAATGGATTAACGTGAACTCTCAAATAAATTTTTGGGACTAAAAGTGTTTTTTTTTTTTGTTTAGAAATTTTAAACTAACGGCTTGTACCAGATCTCCATGTCCGAGTCCTATATATAGTTGCAAATTCTTCCTCTGAATGACCTTCGAGCGATTACCCACTTGTGAAACAGAGGCTTCTCTCTAACAGAGGGCGGTTTTCCCGATTCGTGGGAAACCGCTCGACCCTTTGGATTTGGCACCATTTTCAAGGTTTCTCTCCGCTGTACAATAATGTTAGATTTGATTCAAGTTTTGTTTTCTTCTGTATTTTCTAGAATTTTTGGAATTTTCGTGGTGTTGGAAGTGATGAATCGCTTGTTCAAGTTTGTATGTATGTATGAATATTTGATCAATTTGTTCTCCGTCCTCTAGAGCGTGCTTTTTTAAAGCCTCTATGTATGAATGTGTTATTTGGATTTTTGTTTCCCCAGATTGTATGCGGGATATGCGGCAACCTGTATGAATTTTGAAATACTACAAGTTTCATATTTCGAATTGGGGATTTCTCAATTCGAGATTGATTTCGTTAGCTGTAATATAAAGAAACGTTATGGCCGGAGTTGCCCCATCTGGATCTCCCAAACAAGGGGAATGGATGAAGGGGAAATTGGTGGGATCAGGATCTTTTGGAACTGTTCATTTGGCCATGAGCAAATCCACAGGAGGACTCTTTGTTGTTAAATCAGCACATTCCAGGGCTGAATTTGCGGCTTTAGAGAATGAGGTTGAGATTCTCAAGAATCTAGAACCATCTCCTTATACAGTCCAATACTTAGGGTCAGAAAGAGATGGAGATGATCTCAATGTTCTAATGGAGTACATGGCTGGGGGTAGTTTGGCTGATATTGCAGAGAAATTTGGCGGATCATTACAAGAAGATGTGGTTCGTTTGTATACAAAAGAAATTCTTAAAGGCCTCAAATATCTTCATGGTAATGGGATTGTGCACTGTGACCTTAAGTGCAAGAATGTGCTTCTGGGGTCTTCTGGGGACATCAAATTGGCAGATTTTGGATGTGCAAGGAGGGTGGAGGACTTGAAAAATAAATGTTTGATGAAGAAAAAGAATAACAAGTCTTTGGAACATGTTAGTGGGACCCCTCTATGGATGGCTCCTGAAGTTTTGAGGAATGAAAAGCTTGATTTTGCTGCTGATATATGGTCTTTGGGATGTACTGTTATTGAAATGACTACTGGTAGGCCTCCTTGGGGTGCTTCTAATTATGATTCAAACCCAATGGCTGTTCTTTTGAAGATTGCCTGTGGTGATGAGATCCCTCAATTCCCAACCCATTTCTCGAAGGAGGGTCTGGATTTCTTAAGGAGATGTTTGGAGAGAGACTCAAGAAAAAGGTGGACATGTGAGGAACTTCTTAGGCACCCATTTATCTCAAGGGATTCATCTGAAACAACACCACCATCTTCATCCAAAGATACTGCTTCCTCACCAGTCTGTGTGTTGGGGATTTCAAGTTTTGAGGGTGCTTATGATTTGGATGAACCAGAAAGTCCAGAGGGAAATGATTTCTCAGTCAGAAACCCGTTCACATGTTGCAAAGATGGAAGAAAAGGAAGTGAAATGCAAAGGCATGGAGAAGAATGTGGATTATGTTCATCACAGAATTGGATTACTATCAGATCATGAGAATGGGGACTCAGATCCCTTCTACGTAAAAAAGGACTAGTGAAGAAAGAAATAGAAAGAAGCATAGGATCCATCCATCAATGAGGATCTCACTTTCTGTTTTTGTTCTTACTGTCTCCTATCACCAGAAGAAATTCTTCTGTTGAGAAATGGAACAGCTATATAAAGCAAAGGATGGAAATGTACAGCCAATAAGTAGGAGAAAGAGAGTTTTTCCTTTGGGCTCTCTTCTCATCTATTAGTCATACTGTTTTCATTTTTGTTACAGAAGAAATAGATTTGTTCTTCTAATCCCTCACTTGTAAGTATAGAAAATAGGAACTGTTCTATATTGTATCATATAAATATGGACCCACACAAATGTGGATTCTTGAGTGGTTTGTTGCATTTCTAAATGGGTCATTAATCTTGATTGTCAAATGAATAAATCATAGTCTCCTTGTTACTATTTTATTTTTCATGTTTTGCTTCATTTGAGTTTTGTTTTTATTCAATTAAAAAATGATAATGCTAATTATATCCTTCTGAATTCTGGTTAGTGATTGCTACTTTCATGTTATGTTCTTTCTTAACCATACAAAATTTATTGTTACCATAAAAAGACATGAGAGGTCACCATAAAAAGGGGGAATTAAAACATTTATTGGTTAATATTTTCCATCGTTACAAATTTCAGATATCTGTAAAAGTATATTTTTTATTAAATTACTACACGTCTCTTTTTATGGAAAAAATCAATCTCTATATGTCATGAAAGAAAGCTTGTGTAATCAAATAATCTTTTAAAAATTGACAAATTTACACATTCAGGGTCCTCTTTGTAGAGTTCACTAAATGTTAATTTATTTCCTGCAGAAATCTTTCTTCAGAAAATATTTCAGAGGAAAAACAAATAACAAATAATTTTATGAACAAAAAAGAAAGAATGACAGAAAAATACTCTTAAAATACTTAAATAATAATTAAATATCTTAGACTTGCTGGTGAATTATTTTTAATGTGAAAAAGACTATTTTAGAAAATAAAAAATAATCACCAGACGTCCAGACCCAATCGCCCGGTCAGATTCACGGCACAGGTTCAGACCACAGGGACGATGGATCTTTGGTCCTGGCACTCCTATCAGGTCCAAATATCACTTCCCAATCTTGGAGGCATGGACGAAGCATCTCGTTTTTATCACTTGCTATCAGTTATACATGAAACCCTCCAATATCTCATCATCTTCCTTGAAGTCTTCTTGAAACCTTAATTTAAGAATCTTACTTCCTTAAGCTCTTGGATCTTGTTTCTCTCTATACTGGCGAACCTCCGTCAGTGTTGAAATTCATAGAGTTCATATTATAATCCCTATCTTGATCATTATGAACATAGCTCCAAACTTCTTCATGTCTCCACACTCCACGATCGTTTTCATCATCCTAGCTCTGCTCGGCTTCTTCAGATCTAGGCTGTCGGAACCCAGCCCTCTCCCTTCCACGTCCGGCCGGTCACCACCATGGCTTTCGTCGTCAGCATTCTGGGTTATTACCTGTCGTTCTTAGCTCGGAGTTGAAGAATGGCTTCAGGCTTGAAGAATCAAAAGCAAATAAATAAGAGAAGTATTGAAAGGCATCTGGATGAAGAATTGAAGACTGAAGAGCAGAGCATGCAAACTAGAACCCACTGGGCAGCAACGACAGCGATGCTGAGAAGTGATGGAAGAACGGCGACGCGCGGATGGTGAGAATTGAGAGAGGCCGAGCGACTTAACTAGTTAACCATGACGGCAACGGCAACTTGCGAAACCGAGAAGAAAAGCGTCCGACGGCGACAGGTCCAAATATCAGCATGGGGCAAATACGTCATTGCACATAAAACCAAAATGCCTTACAAGTTTTTAAGGTCCATAAAATAATTAAATCATAATACATATTTATTATTTACATATTTTAAAAATAAAAATAAAAAAATAGACGGGCCTGACTCCTTAAAGCCAAGCCCTTAAGAGCCCAAACTTTAAATCTTATTTTTTAAATTTTTATCAAATTTTGAGACCTCACTTTTATTAAAAAAATTTAAGGTGGAACTTAAAAGCTTTATTTAAAAAAATTAATATTATAATTTAATATTTTATTAGAAATTAATTTAATTTAATGTTATAATATTTAACATTATAATTTAACTTTAAAATTTAACAAAAACAAAGTTAAGCTGTCACATCATTTAGAAAATAAATAAAAAATTTAAAAATTTAAATATATGTCAATTGATGCCATTAAAATTCATAACAAAGTTTCAGAAACCAAATATATGAGATATATTAATATAATCCTCACATAATAAGATGAGGGATTAGAATTTTTAAATCAAATTGAAATCTTAGAAGCAAGTACCAAATAAAAATATCGGACATCCATGATCTAAAAAAAAAGTTTATGCTTAAAGAGGAATTACTTGAAAATAAGAGAGTCAAAAAGCTAAAGTAATAGAATGTTGAGAGAGAGACGCTAAATCAAGAGATGAAAGGGAGAGGCGAGTTGAGAGACAGAAAGAGTCAGAGGGCAAGCATTGAGGCAACAGGCAAGACAACTTGAAGAAAGAAGAGGGTGAGAGAAAAAGGTTGAGTTGAAAGACTAAGAGAGTCAGAGAACTTAAAATGGTTGAATACTTAGAATTTTTTTTCTCATTTGTCAAATGGTGTTTTCTAAGGTAGAGGAAAAAAATAAAACAAGACTTGAAGAGCCACCCAAGCCTGAACTCCTTTTTTTCATGACTTATCAGGGTTAGGCCTAGAAGTCCAGTTACCCTAAAAGTCTCCCATTTTTTAAGTCCAAATCCTTATTTAAATAAGACTTTTAGGTTCAGCTTTTATTTCTAACTCTATTTAGAAGTGTTTTATTATCATTCTCGTGAAAAAATAAACCTCCTATCCACCAAGATAAAAAAATAGTTTTTTAACCATTAGATAAAATATGGTTATTGTTTAATAATGATAACATCAATATAATGAATATCATATGTCTCTCTTTATGTACCGGAAAAATAAAATTTAAGAAAAACATAATTTTTTGATTCCCGTATTTTACTTACTTTTATTATTAGTTTTTGTACTTTTTTCAGTATTTTAGATCTCTATTTTTATTTTTTATTATTTTAGTTCCCTCCATGAAGTGTAGAGATCTTGGAAAGATCTAAAACAATTAAAAACAAAAATATAAGGACCTAAAACACTAAAAAAAAATATAAAATTAAAAATAAAATACGAATAAAGTATAAAGACTTAAAATTATATATATTTTTAAAAATTCATGTAGTTAAACTAGCAAGAAGGAAAAATAAGTAGGTTGAACTGAACAAAATCCCCAATTCCCTGTTATAGTCTAGAAAGTTATGAGCATAGGGAAGCGAGTGTGCGAATTGGTCAGCACACAACGCTTGAACATCATATCACCAACAACGCATTACTATGAATCCATCTTTTAAATAATTTGTTATCATGGAATATGACCCTGGATATGGTTTTGAGAATATGGGTTAATCCCTTCTCGTTCCTTTTTCCTACCTGTAGACTTGTTCCTCCGTTTGTAATTCAAAAAAAAAAAAGTCAAAGACCATAAAAAGTCAGTGTCCTTGGCCTAAATCCTTAAGGTTCATATAATGATAGAGAGAAAGACAAATATATAAGGTACTTGTTTTTAGTTAAATCAAGATAATAAAATCTTTTAATTATTAATTATTCTATAATAAACTATTATTATTAATATTATTAACACATTAACATTACTTATCTTCATTTGATTGAAAAAAATATATTAAATGTATAAAATTAAGAGCCTGATTAGTTATTGGAGAGGGATGGAATGGAATAATTTATAAAGAACAAAATAAACAAAAATAAAGTTGTGAAATGATAGAAAAATGAAAACAATAGAAAAATAAAGTATATGGAGTGATGGGCATGAATGGGGATTACCTTGAAGAACACCATCAATACCCATTCCTACTTATCTATCACTCCAAAACTATCAACTTTCTATAATTTCCATCTTTCTATCAATATAAAACCTTATTTTAACTTATTTTGTTCATTATCAACACATTCCATTCCTTTCTATTTCATTCCAATAACTAAATGAGCCTTAAATATCTAATTTTTTTTGTCCTTTTTTTTATCAATCTCCGAATGTATTCCTCACATTTTTATTATAAAAATTTATTTCATAGATTAAGTTAAAATTAAAGTCTTATAATAAAGACCAAGAGAATATTATTTACAGGAAGTCTCAGTTTATGAAATAAGAATTTAGGAATCATCACACATGCCTCAGACATTCCCCTGAAGCTCACTTTTGTCCGTAAGAAGCAAATTTCATGCTCTAACCTCCCCCAAACAGGGTGGTCCAAATTTGCATGCCCATATATAGTGATTTTCAAGTGTTAAGCTCTAGAATTTTTCTTATACTGTTCTACTTGATGTACACACGACTTGATGGGTTAAGCATAAGTTGCTATTTTTTAATCTTCTGAAACATGTAGCTGACGATAGCTCTTTTGTTCTATGAATAAAATTGATAACTTTATTACCCGACCCCACAAAAAAAAAAAAAAGAGTCATGAATTTTGAACCAGATGGTGCCTTCCACCTTAGAAACGATAAATGAATAAGGAAAAGAGAAAAGACATAATAGGCTAATAGCTCAAAGTTCAAAGCTTCACTTGATGTGCCCTTCCTGGGACTATTATCAGTAGGCACACACTACAAATACAAAGTGCAATAACCCTATAATTCTTAGTTTGTACCTGCATATTCATGGTATCACTGAAACAATCTTTAGCCTAAGACAAAATGTTGTCCATTATGGAATTGCTTTCTTTGAGTATCACCCAAAGTATTGATTTCTCAAGAAGTCATTATACAGCCTCTGTACATGTTTGAATATGCTTTTCTAAAGCCAACTTCAGGAACTACATCTTCCACCTGCACGGCCCAAAAATCACCCAAATTAGCATGCAGAAATGAATCCTCAGGATTAAGGATTTATGAAGTTTTCTGAAATTTGATTAATTTAGTGTTTTTTTTAATATCTATATATATATACATATTATGTAATCTTTCTTGATTAAGAACACTTGAGCAAAATTCATGGATCTTTGCTTCAGAGAATTCATGCTACAAGAATATCAATTCTAAGAAGTGTGCCTACACCATTCCATGGTCAATCAGAAATATTACACGGGCTGAAATGATAGCTTCCTGTAGGATAGAATACATCATTTTTAAACAAGCATGGTCCAACCCGACCAACAATAATATTTAAATTGAACGTGTTGATATTCGGCATTTTCCCTCAAAATGTATATGACATCATAACAATTTGATACAGTTCAATTATAAACAGATCACAAATACATACTAAATATCTATGCTAATTACTTGAAAGGTTTTCAAATCCAGAACATTCCTCCTCCGATAGAAAAGAAAACTTTCTTATTATGCACAGCTAAGGTTAGCAAACTTTCGCAAGCATTATCGTATGATCGAGAAGTCAAGTCAGGTAACTATAAATGGCTCAACCACATGACCCAGAAAAGATGAAGCTCAAATTTTGGAAGATTAAACCAAATGTAGATTGAATAATTCAAATCGAATGTCCAGCCTGGCCAATACAAGGCTTCGCATATACTTTGAATGCGTCTTTCAACCTCATCAATATCGTAAAAACATAAGTAGTTCAGACAGCTGCACTGCTCACAACACTGCAACTCATTTCAAACTCCATGCAAATGCAGATGGCTCGTTTTAATTATTCATGCGGAGCAAAAAGATGAAAGCAACTAGTTTTTTTTCCATATACGTAGATAAAGATCTTAAGATTCTCGATCACATGAGATTGCCTATTGAAGATAATTTATATATTTCAGATTCTCTTAATTCGTTGAAAAATGAAAATCCTGTGATAACAGTGCTTGCATTTAGCATTTCTTCCTTTTCCTCCGTTTCAGATTCTCTTAATTCTATTAAATCACCATTACCATATTTATCGACAAGAGAAGACAATCTGCAAACCAAACTTTACAAACTCATGGAATCCCTCTTAATTCCATTCCTTAAGGGCCCGTTTCTTGCAACCAAAAATGCCCTTATTTCTCTCCAAGAAGCTTTGAATAACATGGGTTTCCCTAAAAGGAAAACCTCTGTCATGCGAGATAACATAAGCTTCTTTCATTGGACATCACTCTGGCCTCACCACCATCCCAAGATACTTGTAATTTGGAGTTCAATGTCAGATTATATCTTTACCAGCTCAAGAAATGGTAGAGAACCCGGTCTTCACCAGCATTGCATTAAGAAAAATCTTTTTGTGGACTTCAATAGGTTTGTGAACATCTAAAACAAACCCTTCCTTTCAATCCTTAAGGAAATCCCACAACCAACTCATTGCATCTTTCCCTAGGCACTTGACACCCTAAGAGTTAAACCACCCTTCTACAAAATTCTCCTATTTTGAAACTACGTTGCAAGAACGTTGTAACATTGGATCTATGTTTGTTAGGAGGGAAAGGGACCTAGGAAACTGGAAAGAGATCTCCAGCCAAACTCCTTGCCCATGAATCCATGATCAAAGTAAGCTTCTGAAAGCACTAAGCAATACCCAAACAGCCATTCTCCATGTTATGCAAATTAGCCAAAGGTATCTTGAAATTATTTGTCCAACCAATCGAGATTTTGGTATAAATAATCATTTCAAAACTAAATAAATGAATCTATATCTATTATGAACATTCAAAGAATAGCATACAAGCACAGTAGGCTATATAAATCGTATCTTCATTCTACAAAGTCATCAATTTCTAGGATGGCCTTTACAAATAAAATACGATCAATTTCATTGGCATAATACGAATCATAAGCATTTATAGCCCTATCATGTTAACGCATCCAAACTGGCAGTTTAGAAAGTAGTAAATCAATCATGGATCCTTCAATTTAACTAGCTGATTTTATCACCAAGGATCTTAATGACAAATACCACTGCTGTGAAACAAATGTTAAGACAACGGACAACTCTGTACCTTACAAATTCACCGAAATCAGATATTTAACCTCCCTTGCGCTCTTCCTTGGTGCTTCTGTCACAAAGGCACAAATTGTGAATGAGGTCAAATTTGCCATTGCATTTCCATATCAGATTTACAAAAAGTTCTTGAGCACTCAAAATGTACTAGAACTCAGCTTAGTTGGCTTCCACCAACACATAGAAAAATTTGGATGTCCTCATGAAATGGCGAGAAAAATTTGGATGTCCTCATGAAATGGCGACTGCCAACAGAGCAGGGAACTGATGTGTTATTTTATGGAATTTTCTTACATGAAATTATGTAGAAACAACATGCCAAACAAATATTAACGCAGGGGAGATAGTGGATAACTCCAGCTGAGTTTGATAAGTTTTTTTTAGTTAGCATAATGTATAAACCATTTTTGCTTCAAATGTGTAACATCTAATAATAATATGTTGAACTAAAACAGATTCCAGAATGTCAATATAAGAAGAACATATCAAAGGTTAAAAAAAAAATGTTTAATGAGACAGTTTTACTATGTACAAATAAGCTTCACTATGTTCATAAAAATTAAGGGGGGAAAAGCTATGGTTCAACAAATACCTTTAGGTATTCCACCTTGAAATCTTCAGCCGCAGATCCACTGGACAAGAAGGTTATGACCTCGCCAGGAATGGTGAAGGAGTCATGTGGCACTTCAACTTTTAAAACTTTCATCCTACTAAAAGGGGAAGGGCAGTGCAGAACATCAAGAAACTTGGAAAGCATCTGCACAGCCAGAGAGCAAGAATTTCACAATACCACAAACAGAAACAAAACTCAGACCATTAAAAAGAAAAAGAAAATAGACAACAAAAAAACAAAAGAACGTGGGCAAAGTATATTACACTCACAATTATAGTTTCAAAAGATAATGCGACAATCTCTGCACCACCAACTGCCCGAAGCATTTCAATCAAATGCAAAATGAACTTCCTTTTTGCCAATCGTACGGTGCCAAATAGATCATCGGCTAGGGCAGCATCGACATCTACGTTCTCAATGAAGGGAAGTGCCGGAATGGAGAACTCGAGAATATGGGACTCAACGAATTTGAAAGATGTTATTTTCGTTGAAGTAAGAACAATCTTACAGTTTGGATTAACATTTCGACTATGTTCTATCCTTGATACTGTTAAGTTGGTGAGCTGAGGCGCAGAAATTTCAAAAATTTTAACTCTAGACGGAATCCGACAATCACTTATCACTAAGTTTTTCAAATTGAAACAACATTGAAAAGGATCCAAGGTACCTTCCCCGTCCAGTATAAAGGAACATTTCACAAGATGCAAAGTAGTCAAGGTAAGAAAATCCAGGTTTGTCTTGGGCAGAATAATAATTTCACGCAATTCAAGGGTTTTCAACGATTGGCAATAGAAAAGCTGGGGCAATTCATCCACAATGCGAGGAAAATGAAGGCTCAAATGTTGAACCCCATGATCGACAACATGATGGATGACCCCCTTCACAAGAGGCTCAAACAAATCATGGCTATCTATGCACATTTGAATAGAAGAATAAATGGGGTTCGATATATCGAACAAGAACTTGCAAATGCTGATAGAGACGTCTTTGCGAGCAAGAAGAGAGACCACGAAATTCGAGAAGGAAGAGTAATAACGAAAGGACTCGCTATCGATGGTGAGAACGGGAAGGGAAATCCAGAGGTACCTCAATCTCTTGCACACAACACTGGTTTGGACTGCAATCTTGGTATCGAGAAAGGAGAGAATGTATTGAAGGATTTCATCGGGGAGACTAGTGAGCTTGTCCTCCATCATCGTCATCTCTGGCTCTGCTTTGCCCATTTCTGGGGTCTCAACCAATTCCGTCGCAGTCGTCGCCATTTCCCAACTCAATCCGAATCCGATCACGGATTTTGATAAATATATGGCCGAGAAATATAAATGGGACTGGGAAAGCGAATAATTATAATTTTATTCAATCCCACACGTTTCAAGTTTCGTGACTTGCGTGAAATATATTATAATTTCAATTAACCAGTCGCGTTTGTCGTGAAGTTTGAGATCATTTTTTATTGTACTAGTGGAGTTAAACTTTGGAGAGAATTACGTTTGAATTCTATATAAAAAAATTAATTATTATAAATTTTATTTACAATTAAATTACATTGTGTGAGACCTGTATCTAATTTTTTTTACTACTTTACTCTCTGAAGACACTTTTAATTATATTTTATATATCAATAAAAAAATATTTATTTGTTTTTATGAAAAAATAACATGTCCTTTTTTCTCTTGCAGCTGTTCACGATACATGAGAAGCCACAAGAAATCAAAGAATTTCTTAGAATTCTACATGTCCATTCACTCTTTTTTTTTTAACAAAAAAAAGATGGTCAGAACCTTATTTGAGTTCAAATTGTAACATTTCAAAATTTAAAATAAAATTAATTTAGATCAATTTAGAGGTTTAATAAATTAATTAAGATTTATATTGGGTTAATCATAGTAATTAGATGGCTATTAGATCCATTGAATTCTAAATGCGATTTAAAATCTAACCCTGAGAGATATTGGACCCTTTTAAATGGACTTGAGTTAGGATTTTCTCGTTCGTGTCGTTAGTCATGTCTCTTGATGGACACAACACATTTTAAATTCTAAATTTGCAAAAACAACCAAAAGCATAAGGAGAGAAAGGAGTTTGAAAAGAGTGCGTTTGTCACAATCCAAAAATTATGTGTGAATGAACCATAACATGAGATAATCCATGTTCATTTAGTTTTTAATAACTAGAAACACTTATTAATGTCTTTAGATTCACAAACCATGTAGAAAACTTGCTACCAAACAAAATCTTATATAATAAAAAAAATGTTAAGTTTTCTTTTTATAACATCTTTCACAGATTGCTCCCTGAAAATTTAACCTCTTAAAATTCTTACAACAGCACAGCCCCAAGATATAACCAAGTGAGGATCCTACCTATAAAATATGTAGAGCATAAATAACTAAGATACAAATCGATTACAATGGCCTTAGGACTATACAATCATGATATAAAGAGACGATATGCAATAAAAGACTTTCCACTTGACTATTCACATAAGTACTTTTTGGGAGTCAACCTCAATTGCAAGCTCAACACTATCATTTGAAGCTAAAAATATTTATCAATAAATAACATCTTAGTCATTAGCATAAGTAAACAATAATGACAGACATATTAAAATTTGAATCTTTGAAGTAAATTGATTTTCAATAGTAAAAAGAAAATCAACTAAATAACAAATCATCATTCTCATTTTTAAATAACTAAGAATATAAGAAAATATGAAAATAATAGGTGTAAAAATTAAAATTAATAAATAAACTCAACAGAGCTTATGTATCTAAAAATGAATGTATAGATTAAAAACTTTATCTTTTATTTTAGGACTTGAACAAAACAAATATAGGCGTGGACACATAATCCACGAGGATGAATAACATATCAAGCATGACAAGAAATTGCAAAACATAGACATAAGTATAAAGCTCACGAATAATAGGCGTGGATTATATCCATGAAACTACATCTTCCATTCCACATGTGTTGGTCAACACACGGGACTAACACCTCTAATACACCATGTTAGTTAGGTATATCATGGCATGCCAAAGGCTAATGAAAGTATTGCTAGCAACCAGTGTTATGTATTCAATCCTATAAAATGTTTATGGTATGCATGTGATCGAACCATTCTTATAATTTGAATTGTTGTTTAATTCATAATGCATAAATGATCTTTTCAACAGTAGGTCATCCAACCCATGCATGTGCAATATTTCAAGAAAACAAAATAACTATAAGAAAAGTTACATAAATAAATTCAAACCCTGTAAAACTATTCACGTGCTTTAACTAGAAAATTTCAATACTATGCGGTATTTAAACACAAGGTATAATAAGGCAGTTTGTTTAGAATAAAAGAAAATCAATCAAGAAGTTAAACATTCCTTTAAATTGCAATAGGATGTTATTTACTTACCTGAGACACTCTCGAATAAATAATTTATCCTTTAACCAATCTCATAAGAAATCACTATAAACTACCCAAGTACTTAAAGAGAAAAGTCATTGTCAAATTTCAATCCAAGCTTCTTCCCCTTTTATTATCGATCTCATTATAACTTTTCTTCATTCTTAACCATCTTCATCTTAATGCTCTTTAAATAAAAATTATACACAATACTTATAACTAACTATAACACATCTTTGACAAATCAAATATAATTATTTTTTATTCATTAATTCAAACTTCTTCATAAATCAAATTCCAAACAATAAAATTATTAGCTAACTCCTCTCATAAGGTTAATATCCATAGCTAAACTTGCGGATGCTAATATGAAGGTCGAACAATTCAAGAAAGCCATAATATGACGCCTTGCAACTATAATAACTAACTACCAACTTTCATTTAAAAAAAAAACTTAGTTTCTTTCAAGCAATTTCATACATCTACTCATAAAAGCAAGCACAAGAATATAGGTATGCCTCCCAACAACTTTCAAGCATTAAAGAAGATCACATAAAAAAAATGAAAAAATCATCTTTGATAAATCCAATCCCTAACTCACAATTACAACTTTATTCATTAGCTTGTCTGTGTAAAATAAAATATCTACTAACCATTAAAATATCTATAAGTGATTATCCTACACTTACATCCATCTCATAGTACATTCAAAATGCTTCTTTTCATTGACTCAATCAATAATTCACACAAAACCTTTATGAGTAATATTTATCATCTTTCTTTCACAAAACATGAATATTAGATGACGCATGTACTATAATCTAATCAATATTTTTCTTTAGTATTTAGTTGCTCATTTTCAGTTTCAATCCCTTATGCACATTTCATCAAATACCTAACATGCATCAACAATCAACCCAAATAACATGTTTTGTAGTTCATAATCCAATACTTAATTAAATTTTATGCATCAATGAGGTTTTACAATAACTTCCAACCATACCCAATTTATTATCTTGCCTCAATTTAGAAAGGGAAGGAAAAAATTACAGATTTTAGTTCTCAATCATTCAACAAAGAAGCAACTACAAAATATTGTAAAAGTACCTTTCCATTTTAGCTCCTTTTCCTTCAAACTTCTTGATGACCAAACACTCCAAACCTCCCCCATCTTAGACGTTCAACAGTAGGGGAAGTGAAGAAAACTAAGGCCCATTTGATACCTTAGAATCAATAAGTGGGAGAAGGAATCAAAAATGGAATCCATATTATAGTGTGTTTGGTATGTTGTAATTACAATTCTCTAGAATCTTGATTCCTACAAAATAGGCAGAATTGGATTCCATCATATATAAGATGAAATCTGATTCTATGATAATTTCATGCATTGTCTATCTATTTTACCCCTTCCTCCATTTTATACCTTCTTCTTCCTTGTGGCATTTCCAGCAGTGGCGACGACAAGGTGACAATCAATGATGACCACATTTCATCGGTGTTGGATGATGACATCCTCCTCTACAATAGGCTTGGCATAAGCAGCAATAGGCTCCTTATGACACTCTTTCTTTCTTTCTCTCTACTACACACAGGTTGATAACTCCATTACTAGTAATGACCCACCTTCTAGCTCTCTATCGACTCAAGGAGTTTCACACCACCATCACAAGTTGACCACTCTATCATCTATTGATAACTCACCTACCATGACCTCTCTCTCTCTCTCTCTATTGCACATAAGTTAACTACTCCATAACCGATGATGACCTACCTTCTAGATCTCCATTGACTCAAGGAACTTCATACCACCATCACAGGTCAACAGTTCCATCATCCATTGGTGACCCACCGCCCATGGCCTCTCTCTCTCTCTCCCCCTGTATGTGTAGGCGTTCTTAGTCTAGGCATGAATATTTAGCAATGGATGTTATATGAGCCATGTTGTCGAGCTCTTGCTTCTTGGTCTAGGTGTGAATCTAGTAGTGTATGAGGTAGATGAGGAAGATGAATTAAGTGGGTCTTAGGGAGGGTTGTGATGCTTGGACATAGGATTTCAACTATGTAAAGGGAGATTTTTTTATTTAGGGATATTTTAGTCTTTTAACATATGGATATGCATATTAAATAATAAATAATACAAGGATTCCATATACATACCAAACACACAAATGCAATCACATTTAATTCTAATTCTATCACACCAAATGAGGTCTTAATCCCCCACACACATCACACATGACGGTGGACGACTGAGTGAGAGAAAGAAAAGCTAAAGATGTAACTCACACACATGATAGTGACAAAAAACCAAGGAGCAGAGGAATCATGTTGGAGAAGAAAAATGAAAAAGATTCAAGAGAACGAGAAGAAAGTAGTGTACAAAGAAATCTCCTATCCCCCTTTCCTATATATCGACCGGTGAGTGGGAGGGTTTCTTCTTTTTTTTTCCTTCTTTTATTTTATTTATTTATTTATTTTGGCATTGACAAGAAAACTAGAGGTAGGGATATTTGGTTATTTAATTTCAAGTAAAATTTTTAAATGATAGAAATAAGGGAAAATACTTAATTAATGGACTAGACTAAATTTGAATCCAAGACTTGATAGAAGATATAAGATGCATTCTCCAACATATTAGAACTTCTATGTTTTTTAACCTATAATTTTAAATATAGATATGAAACAAGAAATCTTAAATAAGTAATCTTATTATCTTTTATTCCTACTATGTTTTGATTTACTATATTTATTAAACTTACTAGGTCAATTAATTATTTATTGTTTATTTTAAGAATCTTTACTTTTTTTGGTGTCATTACAATGTTTTTTCTCTGATAGAGCTTGTTGGATTTGATATTTTGGAGCCCTCTCAAGCTAGGGATTACTAAGGCCCTGTTTGGTAGGAAGTATTAGAAAGGTAGGGGTGAGATTGGGGTTGAATAAATCCAACTTATCATGTTTGGTGTGCATCATTGGTAAAGCCAATTCTAGACCTAATCCCATGTTACGTGAGATTACACAAAACCACCCATCCCTTAGTACTGCAAAAACAATGCTAGGATTGATTTTTTCTAGACCAAATTGCCCTTGTTTAAAGTCGGCAATCTGATAATAGTCGAGAGAGATCCCATTGTTGTTGTGGTTGAAGGTATCATTTACGTCATGGTTGCGTTTGATTCTGATTCAAGTGTTTACCATCCTCTCTTTTGGATCTAAGTTTCAGTTCTTATCGTCTCTACTGTTTGTTTCTGGATCTGAGTTTTTAGGTTCTTCATCGTTGCTGTGGTCAAACTCTTACACCAACACCATTATCGTTGTTACTTGTGACCTTATCAATTGTCACTGTAGTCAAACTACTGCACCAACACTATTGCCATTGTCGCTCACGACCTCATCAATCGCTCACGACCTCTAGGTTCTTCATCGTCAGTCATCACCAACATCATTGTGGGCTTGGATTTGTTACCATCAGCTTCATTCTTGCATCATCGCTGATTGATTCTCTAGTTCCCAGATCTTTAATTTATGCTTCTTAAATTTGTGGTTGTTTTTTAGGTTTTCTTCAGACAAGTAAAGCACAATGAAGATGGAAGGGTGGAAAGAAAGAGATGAGGGTATTTGAGTCTTTTTTGTAATTCTTTTGGTTTAATCTCAATCTCATTTTTTTTAATCTCATGTCATACCAAACATGATTTTTAAAAGTCAATCCCACTCCCACTCCCACTCTTAATCTCATTTCCAATCCTTTAAAATGCAATACCTTGTACCAAACAGAGCCTAAGTGTCTAAGCTCCTTTCTTTTCCTCTCTTAGGCATTTTTCTTGAAGTTTCTTGGGTGTGGGAGTTTAAATCCAAACACATATATGGCTAAGTTCTACCTATCCCTATAACTTCTATGGAATCTTGGGGTGTTGTTTCACATTTCTTCATAATGGGTTTAGCTAATGTAGGTGTTTAAACAAGTTAATGATGGGTTTAATATTAACCTTAACTCTAAGTAACTTGGTTGATATGAATGGGTTGGTTTAATAGTGTCCTTAAGGCTAATAGGAAGTTAAATTAGCTAATAGAAGTTAAAAATAACATTGGTTATAACTAATGACACTAATGAGAGTCTTGGGCCTTGACTTTAATTAAGATTTAAATAATAACAACTAGTCATTAATGATGTTTAATAGTAATGATTTAGATTAATCGCTCTTAGAGAGTGCTTGCTTGTTTCGAGGCCCTCTTGATAATTTAAAGTTACTCTTGGTATGGTTTTAAGAGCTGAGATAATCAAAAGTTAAATTATATTATATGTTTGTTGTTTTGCAATATATAAGCTATGTATGAGTATTGCATGTTAAGTACTAGAATGGATTATCAGTATGATTGATTTGTATGGTATGATGTGTAACATTCCAAATTTAACCCAAGATTAATTAACTAATCAAAGACAAATGAGTAATTTTAAAGGAATATTTAGAGATAAATAATTTTAATTAGGAAATTATTGTTGAATTTAATTTAGAATAAAATCTAAATCTTAAATTATGATTTTTTAAAAAAATAGAAATATTATTATTTAAAAAAAGAAAAGAAATATAAAATAAAAAATAACAAGAGGGATAGGGAGGGATTCTCTCTGTGTGTGTGGGGTGTATGTTTAAAGAAGAAGAAGAAATGAATGAAGGAGAGAGTGTGTGGGACCCACACTTTTTTTGAAAGCAAATCTCACCTCTTTCTTCTTCACTTCCCTTCTTTTTTCTTCATTTCCTCGGTGCAAACAAAGAGACAAGAGCGACGCTGGTGACAAGAGCTAATTAGAAGATAAGATTCCATAATAAAATATTTTTAATAAGATTTTAAGTATTCTAAAACTATATAAGTGTTCTGAATTTTTTTTAGGTAGATTATGAAAAATTTAAGATTTGAAAGAGGGATAATTTTTTTATGAATAAATATGGCTCTTGAAGTTATTAGTAGTATAATAATTATTCTAGAGTATTATTTTGTTAATGAAATTTAAATTTGAGGCTTTTAAGTTAAACTCTAGATCTCTATAGATAGATTTATGGTTAAATCTAAAAATTTAAATTAATTTGTTGATGTTTAAATGATTATATAGGATGAGAAATAAATTATTATGGCTATAGAATGATGATTTTGGGCTTGAGACTAAATTTGCAATTTTTGGACATTTTTAAGTACGAATTTATGAAATGAAAATGAAAATTTTTTATATTAAAAAAATTATTTAAAAGATGATTTTAGCTAAAACTTTGATGAAACTATTATAAAGGAAGCTATTGAATTAAGTGGACATGTTTAAATACATAAAATTAAATTTTAAAACTCAAGAGATTAAGGATAAGGTCTTAAAAAAATAATAATTAAGTGTTGGAATATGAGTAAAATTTGTGTTAATATTATTAACACATTGTGATGTGATTAACCATGGATTAATTATTATTTGGCACCAATCAAGCTTTGAAAAGCCTTGAAAGTGTGATAACTTGAAGAGTAACCTTTAACCTTTCAAAAGTTGAGATAGTCGGGAGAAATATATTGTGTGTTAATTAATTATTTATGTTTGTAAAATAAATAAATATGTACACACACACACACACACATATTATATATTTATATATATCTCCAAATCTTGAAATTGTTGCTTGTAATGCTTATGTGACCTTGTTGAAATCCTATAATTTGTAACCAAGGTAATTGTGGCACATGTAAAAAATTTGAGTAATGAAATTGAGAGTTGATAATGATATACATACTTTTGATTATAAATTGTGGATTGTACATAGTGATGAATTGTGTATGAGCATGTTGAGTGTTCATATAATGCCAATGTGATTTATGTGGTAACATGAAAATTAATGCATGAGACATGATTGAGATATGATGATTCTTGATGCTTGTTAACCATGTAAATTGAGGAACATGTAGGTAATTGTGAATTACACATAAGAGTTATTAAAATGCATTTTTTTATGAGCATGATGATATGGCGGGAGTTCGCCTTAGTCAAGGAGCTAGCAATTGTGCAAAATTTTTGTAGTACTTGGCTATTAACAGATAACCCTAGGGGTTATAGCCACTACTTACCTTGTAAGGTACTATAGCATTGTTCTTATTAAGTGATCTAACCTTACTAGCTTACCTGGAGTTTTAGTTAGAGCTAGTCTTGAGTATGACACCCTATAATATGTGATTTGAGAAAAATCGTATTCATAAGTGAGTAAGATAACTCTAACCCGATAGCTCCTCACGCTATGATTAAGGCCTTAGGTAGTCTCACCACATAGATGATCCCTCTTAGTTGTTGGCTTACGGGTATTATGTCAGAGGAAATAAGGGGAGATATAAGGAAGATATTGATTGTGCATTTCATCATTGTTATGCCATTTGAGTGATTGATGGCTATGTTTAAAACTATGATTGTAATTGTGAAAATGAAAACATATGGTAAATATGTGAAAAATATATATGTGGGCTCTTATGCCAATGTTGTATAAACATTCAATACTTGTGGGCCATCGTGTCAATTTGTACTTGACTTTATTCTTAAGATTATTCACATGAGTTAGATGTTAATAAGATTAATATGATCTTGATATGATTGTTTGCATGGTTATCTTGATAAATTTATTAGCCACTTACATTTGTGATTAATTATCATCATTTATATGACTTAGATATACCTTGATTACTGAGTAGTTGTATTCACCCCTCTCTTTTAATATATTATAGGAGCTAACTCATCTGGAAAGAATAGAGGAAAGAAGCATCAGGCCAAGTGATAATAATCATTTCTGAAGATCTTTTTCTTTTTATTTTGATATGTGTATTTAGTTTATAATATTACCAATTAAGACAATATATTATTGATCCACTTACATTATGGCTTTTGTGTTGGGTAGAAGTGTATTTTAGGCCCTTTGGAATGTAATTTAATGCTTATATTTATACTAGTGGGCTAAAATACTTGTACAAGTGAAAATAATTATTATCTGCTTAATTTGAAAACTTGAATATTGTTATGGTCTTCCCTTGTATTTTTTATATTCAAGGGTGAGTAGTTGATATTAAGTATATGTGAATGAAAAGGAAAATTCATGTATATGATGAGCTGTTGATGAATAGATGATATATAGAATATGATGATAGGGAGATAATCATTATAATAAATGTGATTGAGACCTTGGCCCCTTACTGCCAGTTATGGAAGGGTTTGAGTGGTCAAGTGTCATGCTAGTAAAGATATATGTTATGTGGAGTATGGCACAGAGAGAAAATAAGGGAGGAGTTTTTTCTCCCATCTTGAGATGTGTTTCTTAATCATGCTTTCGCACATGTTTAATTAAATAATGTGAGCTCTTGAAATATTTGAAAGACTTGGAATCCCTTTGTTTTTAAATAGTTTGTGAAAATATATGTTATTGACTTGTTTAGGTTAATCTCTATAGGATAACCCTTTTGGGTTAGTCCTTGATTAACCATAATTAGTGTGATGATTTAAGTCCTAATTTAGGGCACCCTTACATATTGGTATTAAGTTTTTGAGTTTCAAGAATTGGATTGTGGCCAGTGTGTGACTACTTATATGATTATGTATTTATTTTGTGATTTATGCTTGCATTTGTATATAAAATTAGCAAGCATCATTATGCATGTATTATTTTTCTCTGTGAGCTAGCATCAACTATTTTCCTTTTGTGGTATTATTTCTATCCTTAAAAGGGAAGAATGTGGTGCAAACTAGAAACACTGCTGTCAATAATTAGGCAAATCCACCAAGACCAAAGGATTAGGTGGTGGTGGAAGATGAAACAGCACTGGCTCAAGTCTAATAAGGATAGGTGGTGATAGAGTTACCAAACTCGATTGAACAAGTTCAAGTCCTAACTCAAGCAGAACCTTCTATTCAAGCTCCAATTCAAGCTACTCGCCACTAGTAATGACAACGATATGGCATTTCTTACTTTAACACTGAGGGATATCTAGAAGAGGATGGATGCATATGACCAGGTCATATTGGGGACTCTTGTCGAGGGTAATAGCAAAGTTGTTGTCAAGGATGTTGGTAACCTTGAGAAGAAGCAAGGGGAAGTAAATCAATAAGTCAATAATCAACAAGAGGAAGAGTCCTCTAAGGGTTCTGAACAAAGTAATCAGAACAACTCCATGAGGCAAAGAAAAAGAAAGATGTCACCATTGACCATGTGTGAACATCGTATTTTGTCCGGACATTTTTTTTAATTTAATAATAAAATCAAAAAAAATATAAAAAAATAATAATACAAAAATGAAATTTAATCCCTTTTTAAGATTATATTTTCAAAAAATAATGATGATGATAATTTAACAAAATCAAAAAGAGAAAGGTTAAATCTTGAAAAAAAGAAAATCTCTCCCAAATTATCCCAATCATTCAAAAATATTCGAGAATCAACTTTTGAGAGTTAATTTTTGTTCTCTTTTTCTTTCTCTCTTTAATCTGGTTTTTAAAAAAAAACAGAGAGAGAAATATTTTGGTTTAACTCAAAATTAATTTCTTTTTTTCTCTTTTCTTTCTTCTTCATTTTTATCTAATTCTTGAAGTTAAAAAAATAAAAAAAGAAGGGATAGCAGGACGTACATGTTGATAGGCTGGAGAGAGGAAATGAGAAAAGAAATATACTGCCGTACACACACACATAGCTCTTTCGGCTTTGTAACAGAAACAGAGATGCAGAAATAACAAAGATAATAGACCAAATGCAGGCACAGAGACATAGAAACAGAAACAAGCACACATGCAAGGGAAATAAAAGACATGCAGATCATACACATGCAGCACAGGAAGGAGAATACACATGCATGTACATTTTTGGCTGGGTGCAGAAGAAGCAAAACAGAGCAAAAAGAACAACAAACAATCGAAACACATGCGCTTTGGCTAGCAGGAGAAAAGAAACAGAACCAAGGACGCACGCACGCACGCAAGAGATGGCATAGCAGAGAAAGGAGATGGAACAGCACAGGAAAAGAAGAACTAGAGACAGGAACGTAGAAAAATAGACAGCACAGAAAAAACAAAGCAGAAACTTCGGCGCACACAGAAAACGCAGCAGAAAGGAAAAGCAGAGCAGGAGAGCAATGATTCACCTCTTCCATCCCCTATATAAGACCGAATGAAAAAACAGAGAAGGGGGACAGTTTTTTGGACTGAAAAAAAAGAGAAATAGACAGACAGAAGAAATAGAAAACAGAGCACGAAAAACCGAAGGAGAAGAGAAGAGAAGGGTGACCGAGAAGGAGAAATAAGAACATGAAAATGGAGAAAGAGAGAGACCGAAAGATGTAAAATAGAGGCTGAAGGAGAAGGAGCTGTTTTGACTAGAGAAAAGGAGAGAAACCGAGAAGAGACGGAGTGGTTTTGGCAGAAAAAAAACAGAGACTGAAACGTGAAGGAGAGAACTCAAAACTGAACAAGAAAGCAGAGGCGACGGAAAAACACAAAAAAGAAAGCAAAGGCTGAGAGAAAGAAGAAACGAAGAGAGGAGGGGAATACGTCATTCGGTATAGTCATCTTTCTTCTTTTTCTTAATGATCGCTGGTTTATTATTGAGTGAACAGGATGTTATGCGTATGATTTGCCTTGCTTTCTTGCTTCTGAATTTGAAAGGCACACGTTCAATTTAGATTTATTTTTCATGTTTAAATACCTGTCCCACACATTTTTTTTGTTCTCAAATGAAAATCAATGTAATTGTCATTTTTTTTATAAAAAAGAGTGTGTGAAAAAGAAGGATAAAGAGATTACAAATAATAATTTTTGCTTGCTATTATAACTAAGCTTAATTTGATTTTAGGCATAATCTCATTTCAAATAAAGAATTAGTGTAATTATTAAGTAAGGTCTTTAAATGTGTTTTTAGCATGAAAGGGCATATTAATATGTACGAGCATGATTTTTTTTTATCTTCATTAACCCTAAGGTCCTTTACTTGTCAATAATATCGCTACACTCATATCATATGGCACTCTCCATCATGATTCCATGTATGATTTCATTTATTATGATAAGCCTATTTTATAAAAGGCAGAGGGGAGAGAATTCGATTCTTACCCAATTGAAAAAATGAAATGAATAAGAGAAAATCTATCTCTAATCATTTACTTGTCATGTGAGATTTTAAGAATTTTCGCAGACATTTAAAGTGGTCTCATTTCGTGTAAATCAATAAGATTTCGTAGGAATAGAGATCCAATTTATACGTATAATCAATAGTTTTAATTAACTATCCTTTTTTTAATCTAAGTAATTTATTTAAGTCCCATGTGAGATTTCAAGAATCTTCGTAAGGACTTAAATTAATCATATTATCGTGTGGGATAATAAGTCCTCGCAGATATAGTGGTTCTCAATATATATGAATGATGTTTGTAAATAATCATATAATAAACAATTCAAAAAATTAATTAACCAAATTAATGTATTTAAATGGTAATCACATTTATCAATTATATCTTTTAGTCATGTGAGATTTTTGAATCTCTGTAGACTTATAAAATAATCATATTATCATATGAGTAAATAAGACTCTACAGATATAACGATTAAGTTTATTAAATATATATAAATTATATATTAAATTAATCAAATTAAGGATGTATTTATTTAAATTTAATTCCTTTATCGTGTGAGATTTTGGAATCTTCGCAGATATTTAGGATAATCATATTACCGTATAAGTCAATAAGACTTTGCAGGTATGATGATTAAGAAACTTTAAAACATGTATATACACACTTAAAATATATTTTTAACACTTAAAATATACATAAGAATAAATAAATGAATTAAATTGTCAAACTCTTCTATCGTGTGAGATTTTAAAATTTTCACAGATATTTAGAGCAATTGCATTATCGTATGAATCAATAAGGTTCTGCAGGTACTGCAATTAAATTCCCAATCACAAAATAAAAAAAATAATTTTAAACCATTTTCTTTTCTTTAACTCAAAATTCAAAAATTGAGAAAATAATTAAAATTAAATTACTTCTTGCAATTTAAAACACACATATCAAAATTTCAAAAATTGTTTTATTTGCAAAATGGTAAATTATTTCTAATTAATTTATCTTCAAAAAAAATATTTTTACCAACAACTTTCAAGCCCGAACTACGTAGACTTTGATCCCCATCACAGGGTACGTAGGCCTCAGAATCAGATTTTGAATCAAGTCCATCCTCCCTCGTAAATAAATAAACATCTCTCACTTAATTCTTAACATTTTTAAAACACATGAATATAAAAGAGATAATTAAAATAATTATAAAACCATATTAATAGAGTACAACAAACTTCAGGTAACCGTTCTGACGAACGGGTGTTGTGGGGTGCCTAACACCTTCCCCACACTTAATCGATTCCCAAACCCATTCTCTGATTTTGCAGACCACCCTTATCCTCCATTAATCGATTTCCTGAGATTTACCTCAAAATTTCGGTGGCGACTCCTCGTTCAATCCGGTTCCCACCACGAAGGCCGGGATCTCCACTCGCGCGCCGTCCGCGTCGCATTTTTCCGGGTGCGACACCATGCCTTCAAGAGGTTTGCAAGATTGAGCCTGCCATCCTTTGAGGGTTTCATAGTAGACTAAGCTGGGGAGAAATGGATTGATGAATTAGAGTCGATTTTCTCTATGATGACTTGAACTACTAAACAGCGAGTCTAATTGGCTACTTTTAAGCTTAAAGATGCGGCTAAACAATAGTAAGAAAGCATTAAACCTATTGATGGATCTGAATTAACTTGGAAGCAATTTAAGAAGAGGTTCTTTGCCTACTACTTCCCGCCAACTATAAAAGTAGCAAAAGAAGCTGAGTTCCACAATTTGAGACAAGGCAATATGGATGTTGAGGAGTTCATAACCAAATTTAATGAGCTTTATAAATTTTATTTTTACTTGAAGAGTAATGCTGATGAAGAATGGAAGTATAAACAGTTCCTAAGCAAGATGAGGCTTAAGTATAGCAGGCCATTGACAGCTCATGATATCGACTCATTTGAAATCATGTGTAACAAGTTAAGGATTGTTGCTAGAAGAAGCCAGATGAATGATGGTAACTGACGAGATGGTCAAGGTTGATATTCCTCTTTTATGGGCCCCATTAGGGGTGTGAGCAAAAAGTCAAGTTACAGCTTGGGATTCTCTAAAGGTTAAGGTGGAGGTGGAGGAAGCAATAAAAAGAATTTCTCTAAGGAATCATGAGAAAGAATTTCTCTAAGGGATCATGAGGGGAAACTAAGTGGTTATGCATGATAAAGTTAAAAGTTAAATTAAATCTCAACACACAAGAAAAAGAAAAGATACTGAGGGAAAAATTGCATAATAATGTATCTATGCTTGTAGTAGAGATTATCTTTTCCAAAATAATGAGAGTAAAAAATAAATGTCTTCTAACTAAATTGCTACACAAAAATTACTATTTGCTAAAATTAAGAAAATCAATTTGAGTTACTTAAACTTAATTAATTTGTCTCACATTTAATTTTTTTTTCTAAAAATACACTTGCTTAAATGGTAGTATAATGCCTGCACACCATTTAATGAAGATTAACTTTGGAAATAAAATTAATGCACCAGTAAATCATTTTTTCTCTTATATTTTAGACCACCTCAAGCTTAACAAAATAAATAATAAATACTTCAAGTTGTCACGTTAATTTTTTTTAGCACCATCACATTTTATACTTTGATAGATTATGCTTCCCCCCCCCCTTTTTAATTATACACATAAAGTACGAAACTATGTAGACATGTACAAAAATAGTCATTCACAAAAAAAACAAAAAAGTATCAAACTTCATTTATTCTAAGGAAAGAACCTAATAATCATCTCAGGCCTGCCAAAAACCTGGGCCTTTCAGGCCCATCAGCCCAATTTGTTAACCTAAAATTGTATTGGAAGTTGGGCCGAACCACCTTCACACTTTATTTTATTGTGAAGACTCTTTAGAATTGACCATCACAAAAAAAAGGGGGGGCTCTTAGAATTGACAACCAATGCAGAAAGGTCTAAGAAAATGGGGATATAGAGTGTCTGATGTCCTCTCTGCTACCTCTTAATACCCAAAACCTTATCCCTTCATTTCAGCTAATGCTCAAAGCAATTTCATGTAATTTTTTCAAATGAAGATTTGACATTTCAGAAATTAAAGAGTAGTAAACATCTTAATATCTCATGTACAAGAAAATGGAGGACAATAGGAGATAAGAAAAGTGGCAAAAAAAAAAAACAAAGGGCCTTTTAACTTAGTAGCGTATAAATTCTTCTATAAGTATAAAATCGTAGATTAAATCCCACTTACAGTCTCAAGTTATAAGTATATGCTCTTCCAATTTAAAAAAAAAGTGAAAAAGATAAAAATCTAGAGGCCAAAAAATATATTAAAAAATATATTGGTCCAAGAAAATAAAAAGAAAAAGCTATTGGCCCATACACAAGTGGGGGAAAAATACATAAAGGTGAAAGAGCACTATAGATTATAAAATACCGAGACTTAAAAGATACTATAGCTAGTGTCCATAGCTTTGTGGGTTTGTAACCTCTTAGTTGAAGATTATTGGGCCAAGACAGCAATGCTCACTCAAATTACCACTATGTAGCGAACGTGTGGATCTGACTCTTTCTTTGGCATTTTCCTATAATTCTATTGTGATGTCAATCTCTACTTCTCCTTTCTTCTTCTTCGTCTTTTTTATCTTTATTTCTATCCTGTCTAAAAGTAGTGCATGTAGCAAACTTCATTTTTGGGTAACTTCTCAGAGCAAAACCAATTATTTTATGGAATATTTAAGAGTTGGTTTATTATTATGTATAATAATAGTATACTTAATTAACTATTTGCAATTTGGCCAAAAAAAAAAATTTGTTAGCTTAATCGAATGGTTTATTCTTGACACTTAAGCAACTTGTGCCTCAAATTTTAGTTATCAAATCAAACAATGTGTTGTCATGTTTAGGGTTGGCCCAAGGTTTTGATAAATTGATTTTGATTTGAAGGAAATATTTTCAGGATACTTATATATTTAATCAAATAAAAAGATATTTTTATAATTTCAAACACAAGGAATGATCTTGAAAAGTTTTGGCTACTTAAGAACAAGGTTTTAAATTTGAGTTTGTGTTAATACAGGAAATATTTATGAAAGAGTTAACAACAATTAGGTTTGATAATATTTAAATTTGACTTTAACATTACTAGATATTAAATAGCTATATAAAGAAGAAAATAATTTTTTAATAAATCTAATTGACACATAAATAAAAATTCATTTTCTCTTCTAATCGTAAAAAGCAAAATCTCATGATTTCAAATTTCTTATTAAAGTTTCTTCAAAGATCTTCTTAGGGTGTTTTGGCAGGAAGAAAATGAAGGAGAAAGGAAATTCTAGTGAATATAATTTTTTTTTAAAAAAAATAGAGAAATGGTGTTAAAAAAATTAAATGAATTGTTTTTACTCTTTTAATTTACATCTTCTCTTCATCAAAATTTTTTAATATCAAGTATCTATTTTTTAAATCAAATTCATTAGAATATTTTCTTCCCTCTTCTCCAACGATCAGGGTTAAGAAATTTTTAAGTTGCCCATTTAAGGAGATTTAATTTAATCCGTAATTAATGGTGAGACGTGGAGAGACAATAATTTCCACAAGAAAAGGGACACAAAAAAACAAGCCATGCGTCACTGTGAGAAAAATGGCCAAGACATCCAAAGGCTAGAATTGTTCATTAAAGGAGTGATAGATTGAAAAGCATGTTGGGATATTAACATGGTAAGCAAATAAATCAAAAGATTTGGATCAATATCTTATGAACATGTTCAAAGCAAATCATATGATGGCACGCCACCATAGAGCAGTTACTGGTATTGTTTTAAGAATTAGATTAAACCAAACAGGACATTAGATTGATTGGATTGTAAATTGGAACTGTCAACGATGATTGGATTGTAAATTGAAGCTATTAACAACTCGATTTGAACAAACAAATTTTTATAATTAAGTTGGATTGGACAAGAGTTGAACTGTCAGTAAGTTGAAAATTATAATTATTTTAAAAAAACCAAATGAGCTTATACATAATATAAAAATGATAAAAAATTTAAAAATTAAATCCTAATAAAAGTCAACTTTATTTTTTACCCTTCACATGTATATAATATGATTTGAGAATATTTATTTAAAAAGATATTGATTATTATATATGCAAATACAGTTATTTTTAAACCTACTCATACTTGATTTAACCAAAATTCATTTACATTTAACAAGTTATAAAATTATAATTTATAATTTATAATATTATTAATTTATGTTCATGTTTTATGTTTTATTAACAATTAGACACACTCTGAATTAATTTATCATATATATATATTTTAAATATGCATTAATACTAATTTTTATTTAATTATTATTTAATCAATTTGACTAACAGTTCAACTAATTAGGTCATAAAAATTAAGATCCAAAAATCTTCAGTTTAACATTTGATTGGACTTTTAAAATATTAGTTATTGGAGCAAATATCAACACCCACAACAAAGGCAAAAGAATGTCACATACAAAACTCTTTTTTGTGATTTGAATATGGGCTTGAAAAGTTTTGGGCCCAAAAACAACGAAAAGACGATGTTACATGTGGAAAAGCAGTTGCATGCAAGCACAAGTGGCAACATATTACCACGCTACAAAAAGGGGAAATGACTCTGTGTGTGCGTGTTCTTTTTTTTTTTTTTTTTGGTGCCAAAAGGGGAAATGGCTCTTGGTGATCATGGTTCAAGAATGAAGCCTATAAAAAAGGTTTATATAAGTGAAAACAAATTAAAAAATTTGTATAAAAAAATTGAAAAGACGATGTTACGTGTGGAAAAGCAGTTGCATGCAAGCACAAATGGCAACATATTACCATGCTTAAAAAGGGGAAAATGAATCTTTTTTTTTTTTCAAAAGGGGAATTGACTCTTGGCGATCAAGATTCAAGAACGAAACCTATAAAAAAAAGGTTTCTATAAATGAAAACGAATTAAAAAATTGTATTAAAAAAAAATCAACTGTCAATTTTGGTAACACTATTACTTTTTAATACTTTTCTAATTATTTGTGAAAACTGTAAGTTCAAAGTGATGAGTTTGTGGACATTCAATGGGTTTTGAGTGAGCCAATGAAAAATTAATCATTTAATATTTAGATTTATAGTCTTAACTTGGTTAAAATGCCCAATGATCATTGACAAGTTATCCTGGTGACTATATCATCTCTCTTACTTGAAAGAAATCACGAGTTCAAATTCGGCATTAATTTGTTTTTGTGTGTGCCCGTGTGCATCTCCCTTTATTTATAGGGTAGGGCTATGTTAGAGGTCAATTTTTTTTTTAAAATGACATCAATAAACTTTGATTCAATACATCTTAATCCCAATAATTTTGTCTCAATTAAAATTTAATTTTAAAATCATGATTTATAAAATTTTTAGAGGGTGTGATGGTTTTCACATTTATAATATATATTAATAAGTTTTATCATACTTAACATAAGAAGGAAGGATGATTTAGTTTATTTATATATTAATTTTTTTAATTTATTTCATTCCATTTCTTTCTAATAATCAGACGTGACCTTAATCTTTACCTTGATACAACATAATTCTTAAAGTTTTAATTGTTTGAAATGTTAATCCATATATTTCTAGAAAATAAAATTACAAGAATTGAATTTAGGAAACATCATCATGAAGTCCTCCACATCCATTCAAAATACTTAAAAGTCCCATGAAATTTTTAAATAGCTGCTACACCCTAAGGACTTAGGGGTAAATAAGATTAAAATAATAATAACCAAAATATCATGTTATAAGATGCCCATTGAAACTTTAACAATGGCTGTTTATTATAGAGGCAAAGGTTATTGACAAGTGAAGCACTTAATAAATTTGCATTTTTCAGTAACAAATGCCTCATTTGTTAGTACCTTTTGTCATGAAATAAATGATTGTTGCTAAGTTGTAAATAAAGCATCTTATAATATGAACGTGTTGATCATTATCATTTCAACCTTATTCAAACCCTTATATTTCCAGGGACCTAACAGATATTTTTGAATTTGGTGGGACCTTTGAATATTTTGAATGGTGTTAGGAGATTTCATGGTAATTTTCCCTTAAATTTATTTCTTGAACGTTAAGAGACCAGTATTTTATTGAAAGCATAACAATTTAAGAACTAAAGTGCGTTGAGTCTTAAAGGTCGAAAAAGTCTCTTTGTGAATTTTTCTCCCTCCCCCTCTCTCTATTACTCTTATAGTGTGTTTTTATATTTGCTAATTTTTTGTTAACTAGTTATAGTTTGGCTTCGTTGGTTGGAATTGGCAGTATAATTATAATATCATTTTAGCTAAATTGGACTTCCAATTGAGATTGACGCTTGACCTATGCATTAACCTCCTCTACGAGATCTTTCATTTGACATTAAAAATAAATTTAATTTGAAAGATTAATTACATTGATTCCGATTATTATTAAACTAAATTGAGTGCACATATACACACACAGAGGACTGGTTAACTCATATGCCTCAAAATATCATATTAAGGTTAACAATCTTTTATGTTAGAAATTATTGATTCTTACCTTGACTTAAATCCATGTGTTTTTTCATTAACAAAATAACGATAAATTATAATATTTATTCTATCTCAATCATTATCATTTTAGTAATAAATATAATTTTATACCAAAAAATGATAAATATAATTGTTATTTAAAAAACACACACAAGTATACCTATGTCATTATCAATGTATAAAACACAAAAATATCTTTTTATTAATAAAAGTATATTGTTGTTGTTGTTCGCGGTGGCGGTGGCAAATACTTAACCTTTTAGGATGTGAAGACAGAGTGTGTGTGTGTGTAGTAACTGGGCATTAGTTCTAATAGTAGAAACTATGACTATTTAAACATAAGGTGTTAAGCTTGAGTTTATATGAATACAAAAATACATTTAGAAAAACAACTCCTAATTAGGCTTACTAGAATTTGACTATTGTCATATCAAAAATAAAATAATAACCTATTGAAAGCATGAACATACATCATACTGGTTTTGTATTAGTTTTCATATAATTGAAACATATTGAATAATGAATTCTGGAGCACTCGGCCCTAGTTGGCTTTGTGCATGGTCACGAGATGGCTTGGCATTGGTTAAACGTAACCCAAGAACACCCTGTGACATATGGTTAGATAGATTGGAAGAGGAATGCTTGAAAATGGTCAATATTCTGTATACGTGAAATATGTTTAGAATTGATTATTTTGCTTATCCAAACAGCCACTTACACATAATCCACAATGTGTGTGTGTGTGTGTGTGTGTGTGTGTTAGTTGTAAACAGTATAACTCATATTAAACTTTGTATGATACATGTCTCGGGGTTTAGTTAATACATGGCTTTGCATTAGAAAAAAAATGTTGTTTGGGAGAATCTGATCTAGGGCCTCCAAGAGAGAAAAATTATAATTAGGATCCAATACATTTTTAAATTATTCTATAGGCTCAAAGGTCCTTTTTAAAAATATGTTTTTGGGAGGAAAAAATACAATTGTTCTTAGTGAGAAAGAAAGAATTTTGAGTTCACTGCCGATGAGTAATCACTTGTTAATATGTGAATCTAAAGTTGTGAATTTATGAATATCTAATTGTGAAAATCTAAACTTGCTATCATGATGAATTTTAATTATGAATATATGAAGTCATAAATTATGTATTTTAACTTCTGAGTAGATGAACATTTAGGTATGAATACTCGACCTTTAGGTTGCAAATTTATTAAGTTGGCTAAGACAAACTTGTCAACCCTAAACAAAAATTTCACTACTAATGAACAATTACTTGTTCATATGTAAACCTAAAATTGTGAATTAGTGAATATGTAGTTGTAAAAATTTAAACTTGTTGTCATGATAAATCTTATTTTTGAATATATGAAGTCATAAATTTTAGACTTTGACTTATGAATAAATAAACATATACTTATAAATATTCAAATTTTAAATTGTAAATTTATTAAGTTGGCCAAGATAAACATGTCAATTTTAAACAATAATTTCACTTTCAATAAACAATTACTCCTTTGGTCTTATTTATAAAGTAGAGAGAAAATGTTTGTTTTAATCATATTCATAAGGCATCTAAATGATTATTATATTCATATTTATTATTTTGCCCCTATTAAGTATATAAAAGTTTATTAAATGCTAAAATATTTCATTTTAAAATAAGTAAATTTAATAGAGATAAAGTTAAAAATTTGATAAATTTTTAGACAGAGTTAATGAAATTTAATGGTATGTTTAACAATATATGATGGAAGAGAAATGAATGGTCATTAATGGAATGGAATGTGGTGGAGTTGGAAGGAGTGGAATGGAATGGAAGTTTGGGAGTTTAATTAAAAGAATAAATAATTTTATTTAATTATTATTTAAGAATAATTATAAAATTAATATATTTGAATAAGATATAATTATATTTTTAGTTTTAAGGTAAGGGGGAGTGAACAAGTGAGAGAAGATGAGAAGGATAAGGATAATTTTATAAACATGTTATTTATATCATATTATTCCATCCTCAACCCCCTCAATTAAGGTTTAAGAAACATGAGTTTAGAATGGCAAAGGATGCCTTGGAAGGCCACCTCAAGCCATTCCACTCTCTTTTAAAAATTTCTTTTAAATAATGGCATAAAGCTTCTAGTGAGCCCCTTTTATTCCATTTCATTAAAAAAAAAACTCCCAAACATTACCTAAGGATTGTCTTGGTTCTAGTGAAAATGTTAGAAGTGACTTATGAATAGAACTTGAGAAAATATTTGTTAATATGTAAACCTAAAGTTGTAAATTTGTAAACATGTAGTTGTAAAAATATAAACTTGTGCTTGTTGCCTTTTCTCACTAAGGGCAATTATGTATTTTCTCCTTAAAACAAATTGCAAAAAGGGCCCTTGGGACTACAAAATAATTTCAAAATGTATTGGGCTTTAGGTGCAATTTTATTTTCATTGGGGGCCCAAAATGGGATTCTCTCGTGTCTTTTTCATAGTTTTGAAATTCCACTTAACCCTGTCAGTTGAATCGACAAACTATTGAATATGTGTCTTGACTGATTCAATGCAATGACTTGTTCTTAATTCGCCTAGCTACAATTTGACTGCAGTTTGGACTATCAATCCTTGAATTAGTGTCATAACTTGTTTAATTATTGAAATATTTTACAGTGCCTTTATTTTGTGGGCTCCTATTTAGAATTTCACTTCCCTTGAATTTGAATTATTTGATAGTGCTTAATATCAAATGATTTTTTAATTGTTCTTTGTTGAATCACATTTTGATTTTTTAGCCTACAGCAATCGATGTATCAATATTGCCTCAAATCAAGCTGAGAACACTTAATGAGAATCCAAGCTAATATAAATTGAGTTAGAATGAGAGCCTTTCAACTGAAATATCTACCATCAATGCTGCTACATTTTTAAGATGCAAGCTTATGACTTTTAATTAAATCAGTACAACCTACTTACTAGTTAAACCAAGCATATATGGTTACCTTTTATTTTCATGGTCAATGTTTCTAGTTTGTTTTATTTTTTAAGAGTAAAATACAATAACCTCCCTTCTATTTTGCTAAAATTGTAGAGATCTCCCCCTTATTTTAAAAACTTATACTTTAGTCCAATTTTCAATACTGTTAGAAATATTTTGTTAAAGATTCTGAAGTATTAAATTTTTTATTTGTAATTATGTTAAAATTTAAAATTATTAATTTTCTCTTATAATCTAATTGTCTCTTCTCTCTTCCAATTTTAAAAACTTTAAATAAATAAGTATGTGGATATTTAAATCAATAATTTAAATTTTTTTGTTAAATTAACAAATAAATATAAATTATATTAAGTACTATATTATATTAAATCCTTGTTTTATTTTTAGCCCAAAAATCTTATTTCATTAAACTTTTTAATTTCGTGTTTGATATATTATTTTAAGTTTTGACCAATTCATGTATTTAATGTATTTTAAAATACTAAATAAACATGTTTACAAAATGAAAAAAATTAAAAAATTAACAAATATACATGCATTAATTTTTTGGATAATTTAAATAATTTTTAGATAATATTTATATTCAAGGAGGGAGTATTTTGATCCAACATATGTAATTTAATGGTTGATTGGGATGGATGAAAATGAAATTTTAAAAATAAAGAGATATTTGTATATTTGTAATTATTGATACTAGAACAGGTTCGAATATATTTCAAAATAAAAAATATCTATAATTAAGTTAAAAAAATAAAAGTATTTTACTTATTTTTCTATATCATGATCTTTTTTTATTCGAAAGTATCACCATGAGCATATCCTTTCATGAAAAAGGACCAAATATGTGGCTAGGATTGATTTGAGGAAGTCATAAGATGTGAACTCATGTTTTGCGGTTGAGTTTGAGTCACATAAGTAATAAATTGTTCCTTCACATTAAAATTCTTCATCAACTTGTCATGAATTTGAGCATCAAAATAAATGTTATCTTGTCATTCATACTTTTTATATTTTTATTTTAAATCTTAACTCATTGTTCTTCTTTTTTTAAATTTTTTATGTTATTAAAATAAAAAATTTAAATATAAATATTAAATATGAGATTTTAAATATATAATTTAAATTTAAATATGTAAATACAAATGTCATCTGTGCGATTTCATTAGAAAACACATATGGGAACTACCTTATCCCAAAATTGTTTTAAATTCACAAAATAATTATTAGAGTAAATGAGTTATATAAATGCGTATTTTGATGCAGTAATTAAATTATTCGATCCAGATCCAAATAAAATGAAGCATGTGAGTTGCCTCCCAATAAAATCTTGATTTCGTATATGTGAGATTTGACTGTTTGTTTAGCCTAGTTGGGCATGCGGACAAATTTTTCAAATATCATTTATTGCATAGAGGGGTAAATGTGTAATTGTAGAATTTTTATATTTACAATTTAATTTCATGTCATTTTTTGGCAAATTGAGTACTGATTTTCAATCCTGAACATTGAAATTTAAATCCGAATTACAACTTCAATTATCGTTAAACCAATATTTATTTTGCATAATTTATTAATCATAATAGGTATCATTATTTGTTTATGGGTTAACAAGCATATCAAACCTTAAACTATTATGTAAATGATATTTTAAAGTCTAAATTCTTAAAATGTGTAAAAAAAATTTTAAATTTTTAAATTTTGAGCATCTAAAATTTTATCATTAAGTTAGAAAAAATAGTTATCACTTTTGTAGTTGTAGAACTACACACTGATATAGCATTTATCTTGACTTTTAAAAATAATAGAGGGGTTTCATGCTCTTGAAATTTAAATGTTAATGAGAGTTTTTAAATATTTTAATAATTTAACATTCAAGGTGTTATTTGCGTCATAATTTAAGGTTTAAAATGCTTATTAACCCTTACAAAAATATTATCCTGGGAATAAAATTTATAGGAAAAACACGATGGTAGATCCCTATGCCTTGATAAAATTTTATTTTTAATTCCTATAATTTTATTTTATTATTTTCAGTCCTTTAGTTTAATTGGTTTACAAGTTAGTGTTTGTATTTTTAAAAATGTACATGAACAAAAAGATTACGAACTGGCAATTAAGGAGGTAAATTTTATTATAAATCTGCTATTTCCTTTACTGACATGGTAAAAATATATTAATGGCATGGAAATAAATTGACCAGGTATATTTAAAAACAAAAGGTAACTAGGAAAATAGTTCCACTATGATTTTCACAAAATCACCCCTAGAAAATAAAAGCTTCATATGCTATGATTTGAAATAATAATCACCGCTCCATGGTTTTTCGTGGTATTCTATTAAAAAAAATTATGAAAACAATTTTCTTTTATATTTGACTTAAATAGAAGGTGGAAGATGAAAGCGAGATTAAGTATGTGTCTGCAAATGGGTTAACAGAGTTAAATGCATATTGGCAAATTTAACTCTATTGGTGTTAACTCATAGTCATTATGTTCATTTTTAAAACTATAGAAATTAACATTACAGGTAAAATCAAATTTTAAAACTGAGAACAACAGAATAGAATTAGAGAAAACTAAAAACAAAACATAATAAAGTAAATGGACCTATTTTTGTATTTTTCAGATTTAAATATTGAAATGTTAAGATTATCAGGGACATTTTCTTACTTGAAAATAAATCTTCATGTTTACAATATATTGTGGTTAAGTATCAAAGTTTCACAACTTCTTACAGTTAGTTTCTTTTCATAGTTTTGAACTCTCAATTAACCCTACCGATTGAATCAATAAACTATTAAATAAGTATCTTAACTGATTTAATGAAATGACTTGTTCTTGATCAACCTAACTACAATTTGACTATAGTTTGGATTATCAATTATTGAATTGATATCTTCCTTGTTTAATGACCGAAATGATTTCAGTGCCTTTATTTTGTGGGCTCTTGTTTAAAACGTCACTTGCCTTAAATTTGAAGTATTTGATAATGCTTAATATCAAATGATTTTTTTAAATGTTCTTTGTTGAATTACATTTTGATTTTTCAGCGGTGAGCAATCGATATGTTATTATTGCCCCACATCACATTGAGAACTCTTAATGGATCCAAGTTAATGTAGATTGTGTTGGGATGAGATTCTTTTGATTGGAATCTCTACCACCAGTGCCGCTACATTTTCAAGACCAAATTGGAGACCTTTAATTAAATTAGTACAACTCACTTACCATACACTTATATTTTTTTTTTTCACAATCAATGTTCTTAGTTTGTTTTGTTTTTTAGAGTAAAATACAATGACATTCCTTTTGTATTGCTAAAATTACAGAGACCTCTTCTTTATCTTAAAAACATATATTTTAATCTAATTTTTAGCATAAGAAATATTCTGTCAAAGATTCTAAAATACTTAATTTTTTATTTGTAATTATGTTAAAAATTTCAAAATTATTAATTTTCTCTCATAATCTAATTTTTGTTCTCTCTTTCAATTTTAAAAACTTTAAATAATTAAGTATGTGGTTATTTAAATCAATAATTTAAATTTTTGGTTTTGGTTAAAATTCAAAAAATAAATATACATTATATTAAGTAATTTATTATATTAAATCCTTATTTTATTTTTGGCCCAAAAATATTATTTCATTAATATTTTCAATTGGGCGTTTGAAATATTATTTAAAATTTTAACCCATTCATGTATTTAATGTATTTTAAAATACTAAATAAAGATGTTTACAAAGTGAAAAAAAATTAAAATATAAATTAAAAAGTAAAAAATATATACGCATTAATTTTTTTGGGTAATTTGAATAATTTTTAGACAATATTTATATTTAAAAAAGGAGTATTTTAGTTCAACAAGTATAATTTAATGATTAATGGAGTAAATAAAAATAAAATTTTAAAAATAGATAGGATATTTATGTTTTGTAGTTATTCAGAGGTTTGAATAGGTTTCAAGAATAATATATATATATATATATATATATAATCAAAATAAAACAAAAAGAAGTTAGAATATTTTACTTATTTTTCTATTTATGGGATGCTCGAAAGTATCACCATTGAGCATGCCCTTTCATGAAAAAAGGGCAATATGCGTGGCTAGGATTGATTTGAGTGAGTTGCGGGCTCATGCTTTGCTGTTGAGTTTGAGTCGCATAAATTATTCCTTCACATTAGAATTCTTCATCAACTAGTCATGAATTTTTTGTTTTTTTTGCCTAACTAGTCATGAATTTGAGTATCAAACTAAATGCTATTTTGTCATTCATAATTTCTTTCATTTTTATTTAAATCTTAGCTTGTTTCCCTTCTTTTAAATTTTTTACACTATTAAAATAGAAAATTTAAATATATGAATATTAAATGTGAAATTTTAAATATAAGATGTAAATTTAAATTTATAAATACAAAATTCATCTAAGTGATTTCATAAGAAACACGTATGGGAACTATTTTATCCAAAATTGTTTTAAATTCACAAAATAATTATAGAGTAAACGAGTTATATTATATACTTATATAAATGAGTATTTTGATGCAATAATTAAATTGTTCGATACAGATCCAAATATAATGAAGCATGTGAGTTGCCTCCCAATAAAATCTTAATTTCGTATATGTAAGATTTGACAGTTTGTTTAGCCTAGTTGGGCATGTTGGACAAGTTTTTCAAATATCATTTATTGCATAGGGGGGTACATATGTAGTTGTAGATTTTTATATTTACAATTTACTTCAAATGTTGTTAAACCAATATTTATTTTCCATAGAAAAATAAATATTATCAATTATGATGGGTATCATTATTTGTTTAATGCAAAAATATTATCCTAGAAATAAAATTTAAAGGAAAAACACGGTAGTAGTCCTTATACTTTGATTAAGTTTTATTCTTGGTTCTTACAATTTTATTTTATTATTCTTGGTCCTTTAATTTAATTAGTTTACAACATTAGTGTCTGTAATTTTAAAAATATGCATGAACATAAAGATTATGAACCGACACTTAAGGAGGTAAATTTTGTTGTAAATCTGCTATTTCCTTTGCTAACATGATAATAATATGTTGATGATAGGGAAATAAATTGACTAGGTATGTTTGAAAACTAAAGGTAACTGGGAAAATAGTTTTACTATGATTTTGGCAAAAACCACCTTTGGGGTGCAGAAGTTTTGTATGTTCAAATATGAGCTAATTATTACGTCCATGTGGTTTTTCGTAGTTTTGTATTAAAAAAATAATTTTTCTAATATTTGACTTAAATAGAATGCAGAAGAGGAATGCAAGATTAAGTATATGTTAGCAAAAAAATTAACAAAGCTAAATACATGCTAGAAAATTTAACTCCATTGGTGTTAGCTTGTAGTCTTTATGTGCATTTTTAAAATTATAGAGACTAACATCAAAGACATATCAAATTAAGGGAATTAAGAACAGTGAAATAAAATTATAGAGACTAAAAACAAAACGCAATAAAGTAATGTGTAAGGTTGCCTTAACTAATTTACAATTAATTCTAAAATTGAGGTAATTACGGGAGTAACCCAAATAGATTACCAACTTTGAAAAATTTACATAAATAGGATCTTAACTTTTCAAAATTTAACAACAACAACAACAACAAGCCTTTATCCCACTAAGTGGGGTCGGCTACATGGATTGCAAGACGCCATTGTGCTCTATCATTTATCAAATTTTTAGGAATATTATTAATTAAGAGATCGCGTTCAATAATTTTCAAGAGTGTTCTCTTAGGCCTTCCTCTACCTCTCTTAATCGGACTCAAAGTTATATGTTCCACTCTTCTCACTGGTGCCTCCCTTGGTCTTCTTTATACATGCCCAAACTATCTCAACCGATTTTCTACCATTTTTTCCTCAATAAGTGCCACCCTCACTTTTTCGCGTACGTGCTTATTTCGAATTTTATCTTTACGTGTATGTCTGCACATCTATCGTAACATTCTCATCTCTGCTACTCCAACTTTATGCTCTTGCTGTCCCATTAGAGCCTAGCATTCACTACTATATAACATTGCCAGTCTGATAGCAGTGCGATAAAACTTTTCTTTAAGTTTATTAGGCACCTTACGGTCGCAAATAACTCCTTTAGCTTTTCTCCAATTAAACCACCCAACTTTTCAAAATTTAAAACGCTATAAAATCATTTCAAAAAATAAAATTAGCAAAACATGTACACAAAAGCATCAAAACCATACAAGGTAAGATAATAAATCAAATTAGGGTCAAAAAAGCCAAAAATAATAATTATGGCACAATACACTGCAACATAAAATTTTACGTTGCAGCATAAAATGTAGAGCCTATGCTGTCATGATAGATTTTTAGGCAAACTTCCAACGCGCTCCATTTTTTTATCCAATGTCCAATTGAAATGATCTGGTATCTATAGAAAGCTTGCTTTGAGCTTTAGCTAACAACACTTGTTTTACATTCAAATCATTTCTTAATTAAAAGTTGGACACCAAAATGTAAACTAACTCATTTTTGCTTTCAAAATATAACTAATGTGTCCAATATTACTACCAAGTGCCATAAGCTCACAACCACCCTAGACCATATTTAATAGACTCAATAAGACCTGTGCAACCCATAACACTCCAATAATATGTGCAATATATTTTCAATGCTCAACCCCTTAATTTCAAAAATAATGGAGTCTTAATTATGAAATTCCACTTCCAATTTACCATCACTCACAAATATACTCACTTCTTACTTGGACTAGTATTTTGGCTTTATTTAGATTTCACATTTAATTCACATACAACCTAAGCCCAAAATATACAACTTGGATCAAGAATCAAATAGTGCAAGTAATCAAAACATGCAATCTCTTAGTTGGTATTATCAAGAAAAATTATACACATCAACTCTTAAAATAAATGAGGCTTACAAATTTAGGATAAAAATTTTAAGTCTTTGACAGTTTCCTCAATCCTGTCCTGATGAGCTAGTATCTATAATATTGAAGAGAAATAGGTGATAGGGTGAGTACAACCACTCAATATCTAAGGTTAATCTAGCCTATATAAATGCATGTTAATTAATCATAGTGATGCAAATGACATATTCAATTGAAACATATTCACATATTAAACCACTTAATTTATATAATCATAAAACTAACGATCATGTGATATTAGATTATTTAGCATGCAAGAGTCACAACACTAACAATCATGTGCCTTTTATAAAACGTGCAAAACTACAAAAATAACAATCATGTAACTATATAATGATATGCATGATCAATGCTAACCTTATATACCCTCTTGATACTTTTGATATGAAATTGGAGGCTCTTTAGTAGGATTTGTTTTTGTCATTGAATTACCCAAGCCTTTTACTTGTGAAAAACTTCCTAGCTAAGGCTACTACACTCACTTGTGAGTCATAGTTTTCTTCTAATACTAATAATCATAGGGTGTTATATCTCTAATCTAGCTTTGTTGTGAACCAGTGAAGATTAGTTAGGTTTGAATATCTTAATAAACAAATAAGACAATCCCTTAAACAACAAGTGAAACGATAAAATAAAGAGGCAAGCTATCAAGCTCTGAATGGCGGCCTTACCACATAAATTTCTAACATCCACTCCTCTCCTTATAAGCGAAACCCCTACCTCATATGATCATGCAATGAAATCATGGTTAACACATAATACATGCAATTATGCATCGAGTTCTTTACATGGCATACACGTGTCATACTCATTACTTCTCATGCTCTTCTATACTCCTATCATAATTTCATCACTTCCATAATCTATGTTTTCTTCAAATCATACTTAAACAAAGTATAAAAATAATTTTACATAATCAAATTCTTTTTCATAACAAAATCTTTAAATATTAACCCTATGTCACAATTTGCATTCTTTCATATATTCAAAAATAAACTCATATTTTTTATTCAATTATAAATGGCTATAACTAATTAAAAAATAAATGTACAAACTAACTTTTTCCTAATTACCTCAAACTTTTGAGGAGTCAAAGGTTTACTCCTTAATAAAAGTACTTCGCAAGCTATATCAAAGCTTGAATGGTGTATAAGATGATTAATCTACAACTAATCATATTAATCATCATTAATATCATCCTAAACACTCTTTTAACTTTCATTAATTAACACTTTAATCATCTAAAATTCTAATATCCTACACTTAAGCATAACTATTATATTTATTAACTCCCATTAATTCTATTTAGCTTTCAATAATCATTAATATAATACCTAATAATCCAAAATCAAACTTTAAAGGTCTAGGTTCATTCGAAATGGATGACCCAAGTTCATAACCTTGTAAAAATTTATAAACTATGTGTAAAATATTTAAACAACTCCCATTAGTCCCGTTTAGATTAGTAGGTTCAGATTCATAGCTCTAGGTCTAAAAATCCTGATTTCTCAACCCTAAATCTTACTTCCAAATAGTATAGAGAAAAGAAGAAAAGATAAGGAAGGCATACCTAAGTAACATCCAACTCTACTTACCTCCAAAATATTCAAAAGTTGATGCTTTAATAGAGAAAATACCCTCTCTATCACCCTTCTCTGTTTTCTAGTCTCTCTCTCTATTTTGAACATTTCTTTCGTGTTTTTAAAAAAGTTGATTCTTGACATTATGCTGTGATGTAATTGCATTATGCTACAGTATAATGCATAATGGGCTAAATTTTAATTTTTTTCTACAATTTAAGCTCAAGTGATTCAATTCACTTCCAAACCTCAATTCAAAGGCTAAAGTTAACCCAATAGACCTATTAACTGTCTCTGATTATCTTTAAAGTTAATTATACTTAAATTTATATAATTACCCTTTATTAGATTAATAAATCAAAGGAAAAACTTTTAGATGTTACATAATGGACCTATTTTTGTATTTTTCAAACTTAAATATTGAAAAGTTAAGATTATCAGGGCCATTTTCTTACTTGAAAATAAATCTTCACGTTTATAATTTATTGTGATTAAGTAACCAAGTTTCACAACTTCTTGCAGTTAGCTTTTTTTATTGAATTTTATTTCATGCAATTTAAGGTATGCTATTTTCACAGTCTCGGGAAGATTGATTGATTTTGGTCAGCAACCTAACTTTGCATCTAAAGATGTTGAATTTTTTTTTTCTTGAGCAATAAAAAGAAGAAGCCAAAAAACACGCAATGCAAACGATATATATTTTCCAAAAGTTTTGTCAGTACTTTTTGTCACGATTTTAAAAGATCGAGATGAAATATGGAGAGGAAAAAAAGGTAAAAAGAGTTTTGTTTCGTTTTTCGTTTTACCGAGAAGAGTTTTGTTATTTTCGTCAATTTTTAGAAAAAAAAGAAAAACACTGTAAACCACTTGATTTGGTGATGCTATTATTTTCATCAGTCTGGTTTGATTTTGAACTTTGAAGTGAGTTTGACTTGGCATTATTTTTTAAACCTAAAGATTGAATTTTTTTTATCATGCTAAAATTAAACTATTTTTTAGTGAGAACTGAGAACAATATTATGATGGTTTATAATGCATAGATATTGATACGCGTATCTGGTACGTGGATCCTTCCATTTTTTAAAATATGGGATATGATATTTTTTTATACACGTATATATATATATATATATTAACAAGAAAATCATAAAAACATTAAAAATATAATGTAAGCAAATATCCAAACTAGCATACATATATAATCTTTTATAATAATATTAATTCCCTTTTAATAGATATAATATCAATATCTTCTCTTCCTTGACCATCATCTTCAAAAATGATATATTTTATATCTGGTTCATTAACAGATAAATTTAATATTCCTAAAATTCCAACACCATCAAGGTCATTCCATTCATCTTCATTAATGTCCCAAAAAAGATATTAGTAATAAAATTTTTTAGAGAAAACATAACTTATGTTCTTGTACTTTGCTCGTGTTTAATTATTGATCCATGTACTTTTTTTGGGTGTTTTTGGTCCCTGTACTTTTACTTTTTTATTATTTTAGGTTTCTCCATATAGGAATTAAAAACACAAAAAAAAGTACAAGGATCAATAGCAAACGTGAGCAAAGTACAAGAATATAAAGTTATGTTTTTTCAAAATTTTAATATCATAATCTTAAAAAAATTAATTTCTTAAAAATTTTCATGAATTATTGAATTGTAATCTAGAAGTATTGGATATGTATCAAAAAATAAACTTTTTAAATTAAAAATAACATTTCAATACATTGCGGATACGTATCAAAGAAGTATCAGTATCAAATATGATAATATGATACTGATACGGATACGTAAGGTAATTTGAAGTATCAGTGCTTTAAAGTAATAGTTGATAAATTAGATTTGAATATATGACAAAGAGACAACAATATCCACAAAGTCGTCTATTAAAAGTAACTAGTAGCTTAAAATGAGAAAAGTGATAAAATAATCATAACATTACTTTAATAGATATAACGGTGACCATAAATCCTTCAACCTTAACTGTATAGTTAGCATATGGGTTATCCTTGTGGGTTGGAAAAGGCTGAGTCACCATTATTGTTGAAAGGGAAAGCATTAGCAAGCCACCAAAAACTGCTTAGAAAATAATCAATCCAAAACTCAATAACAATCAATCAAAAAAAAAATTGTACAAGTTTAGACAAGAAATCATAGGCTAGAAAATCACAAATCTAAGAATTGAAGTAGATCAAAGTGAAAGGGGGAAATCGAAGACAGGAATCAAGGACAAAGAAATCGAACTTCTTGGTGCTAAAGTAACATTAGCGAACTTCAAACAAAATACCTAAAGCCATAATCATCGTCAGCCACAATAGAAGCACAGTAATCAACGAAGGTAGGAAAGGCAAAATAGGAGGCTGTGCTAGTCACTGCATGTGTTTTTCAACCTTGCCATTGAAGATTTAGAGTTGGTGGGTGAGCTTGAAAGTGATGGTGGAGCAATTCGTGGAGACATTCTTAGGGGGTGACAAGGTGTTGGGAACAAAGCTTGGAGGTGACAGCATTAAGGAGGGCTACTAGGAGCCAACAGTGTTGGTGGGTAAGCACAAGAAGGTCACTGTAATAAAGGAGTTTGGGTCACTGTAGAGCTTGTTAGATTGGGACTGGGTGATAGTGAGAAGAAGCAAGTGAAGCATTGATTGGGGTGGCATGATTGAAGAATATTAACAAACCAAGAAAGCTTAGATTTGAGCTCGGATCTTCAATGGCCAAGCCCCCATAAAACTATAGTGAAGAATCCAAAAGGCTTAGTTTTAAGATCCTCGAGCTGTAGTCAAATGGAGGCGTGAATGCAGTTGGGGAAGACAAAGAAGAAGAATGAAGAAGAAGCATGCGTGAAATTAATGGTAGGAGAAGATCTCAGTTTGCATGATCAAACTTGGTTTTGGGCACAAGAACTCAATGGCAATAGAAGAATGAAGAAGTGTTGATGGGAAAGGAGACTCACACATGGCAATGGTCAAAATTTCTCCAGCTTACATGGAACCATTAAAGAGGTCAATTTTTATAGCTAGCAAACACACTTAACTCTAACACTTAAAACTAACAGACGTTTGAGGCATTTGATAAATTGATCACTTTTACACTAACTTAAATAATGTTATGGATATTTTTACTTTTTTCTTACTTTAAGTTATCGGATGCTTCTGGTCGTCTACTTGGTACCTATTTTTGCTCATTTGCCTTTAAACATATGTGCTTACTTCTCCAAATAAAATTGATACTTTATACACTATTAATCTTAATTTCATGTTAACGGCATTTTCAGAAAATAAAAAATTATTAATATATTTGGAAATCAAGTTTCTAAGAATATAACAATAAATTTTTTCCTTACGCCACAACAACCCGTTAGCATTGAATTTTGTCATTAACATAATATTCATATACAAAATATATCAAAAATGAAACAATTATCGTTAATATTATCAAAATAAAAAGAATGGCGATTGTTTTGAGCATTTGATTCAGTTCAAATCAATTAAAATTCAAACAAAAAGGAAATCAAATCAAACCAATTGGGTCCCAACAAAATCTTACTTAAAATAAATTTTTCTCTATTCAGTTTAATTTAATCTGCTTTGTCTGATTTTGGGTACCCTTAAATTGAATCGATCAAGTAACTACTTTAAAGTTTACTAATTTAACTGTAATTAATTAAAACAATAATGAATAAATTAATATATTTTATTTCATATTAAAATATTATATAACATAAAAAAGCTACTAACAATAGATTTCAAGACAGAATATTCCAATTCTGGTAAAAATCTGAATATTCCAATTTAAATAATTTCTAAATTACATAAATTTAAAGCAACTAATAATTGATAATCATAATGAACATTAATTAGGTCCACGATTATTAATAATCATGCGGAAGAATGTTGACTTTGTATCTTTTACATTTTGTCACCTAAAAAATAACTGTTTTATGAAAAATACTTATATAACATCAATATCATCAATCAATATATATATATATATATATATATAATATAATATACAAATACTTACAAGTGACACTATCTACTACTATAAGTCACAAATTATTCAACCATTCACAACAAATGAACAAAGTATGAGAATAATTTTTATACCAAAAAGTTAGAATAGGAAAAAATATCCAAAGATGATATCACTTTGTAACAATGATAAAATTAAATAAATTTCATCCACTAAAAGTTCTGTTTAGTTTAAAAGGATTTTTGGTTAAAAAAATTAATTTACCATTACTTTGTTGAAGGCAGTATATGCGTGTTTGCTTTTGTAGGCGGGCTTTACTTCAAACGAAAAATATGCTAACCAAATATATTAAAATCGAAAAATAGATTTTTAAAAAGAAATTTAGCATTTCAAAAGTGATAACTAAATAAGCATTGCAATTTGCAACAAATAACCAGACTATTTTTTTTTTTAATTTTCTTTTACATGATTTCATTGGTTCTGTCCAATTCGCGGCTGGTCCGGTAGCACCATTCCCGACCGACAAATTTAGTCCAATCACATTGTAAGAACAAAAGATAACTAGGGTTAAGGTGTTTTTAAGAAAAAATATTAATCAAGAAGAAAATTTATTTCAACTAAGTATTAATTATTGTCAAAATCAGAATAAATATTTATTAATTTAAGTTAGCTTTCTATCGAATTTTAACAACAATTTATTTTAAATTAACAATAATTAATTCAAATTTTTTTATTTAAATTTTAATAACAACTAATTTTTAATTAATATAAAATTTTTTAGTGATTTTTATTGTTATTTTTTTATTTTTTATCTTAAATTTTTGTTAGAAGCCTTGGGTACCCCTTTATTCATAAGTGAGTAGTTTTCTCATGAATTATGTTTCGGAGAAGGAAAAAACCCTTTCACTAGTCACTTGTTGTGTGGAATCAACGCACAATAATATATAAAACTCTAACCTTATTTTTTAATGTTAATTTATTTTTGAGCTTTTTTTTCTAAAAACATTGAGTTCTAAAATTTTGTTAAAATAAAATTTAATAAATATTATAAAAATATTAAATATTTTAATATTTAATAATTCAAATATTACTATTTATAAATATTTATTCAAAACTTATAAATTATTTTTTAAATATTAACAGCTAAAAATAATTTTTTAGAAATTTATAGATTACTTGTAATTTTTATATATTGATTATATTTTTAATATTGATTAAGTTGTTTAAATTTTTTATATCATCATGTAATTTTTTTTAATCACTAACAGTTTTTCTCCAAAATATCATACTGCCTAAATTTAATATTTTAATATTTTTGTAATTTTATGTTAAAAATGGAGAAAATAAAACTCCAAATTAACTGATAAAATGAACCTTTAAATTAACAGAGATATTTCCTCCCTCATCCTTCCACTTTTTTTTGGTCAAGTAGCTCTTTTTGTGGCATATTAATAGGACAAATGATATTTTTTTAATAAGCATTTTTGTTGCATGTCGTTAGTCCTAGTCTGTCATGTTTTTGATTTTATCCCTAGAACTACAATGTACAAATAGTATTAAATTGGGCTAAAGCTCAATTTTACCCTTGAACTAGTCACAAAAGCGCACAAATGATTTTAAACTCAATTATAGATTATTTATATCTCCTAACCATTAAAATTTTTAAATATATCACCCTGTCATTTGTACTATCTATTTTTTTTGTTAGCTAGGCTCACAAATGAATTTTTTGTTATAAAATATTTTATTATGGATCCTACCAAATATTTTTTTAACAATTTAAAAATTTCTTCTCTATCTTCCACATACTCTTGCCACTATGAGGCAACATCTTCTCTCTTTTCTACCAACATTTATGTTTCATCATCATCTCTCACCATCGCCGAACTACTTGGATATGCTCCACCTTCCTTATGTGCCTCCATCCTCAACCTTAAGGAAATAGCCTCTACTTCGCCTTATGTGATGCAAAGATGCAATTCCATTCATGCTCGCCTATTCTCTTGCTTTAATAGAATCTAGAGCACGCAAGCACGCATGTGGGTTCTTGATATGCATGCAAGTGGGTTCAAACCCAATCAAAGCCAGAACTGAGTGCAAGCTCTGTTTTAAGAGAACAAAATAGAGCATGTGTCCTTTTCTTGGAAGGCCATAAATGCACAAAAATTTTATTAGTAATTGCAATAAATCCAAGCTCAATCGAAGGCGGTGGTAGAATAAAAGTAGGAGACGTTGCATGTGGAGTCATGTAAGCATGTTGTATGAAATCATTTTTCATGATATTCAAAAAGTTAGGCAAAGACTGGATGCTAATCCCATCATCATTCTCAATTCTTTGCATACTATGTTGGATTTAAAGGCTTGACTCATCCTTTGTTCTTTGAAGCCACATGTACATGGGCTTGTACTAATTATCACGAGCATGAATTAAATGTGAATGGACATAGAAAGAGAAGTTTTAGAAGCGACTGTGTGAGTTCTTTAACCTCATGTTGATGGCCACCGTATGTTGTATTGTTCTCTACCTCATGACACTATGTACATCGTGTCCTTCTTTACCTCCACGTATACTTACCATACCATCACATGTCATCTTTTTTTCTCTCTCTGCAATTCTATCCTAGAACGTGAGCATCAATCGAGACGATGATGAACTTGGAGATGGTGTCAACAGCAAATATGAAGGAGAAGTTCATATGGGCATGACATGGAGGAGAGAGGAGAGATAAAAAGAGAAGGTTGGGATCATCGTTTTAGTTTAAAGCTATTGATTCACCACTCATAGCGTCGGTGTTAGGCAAATGCTTCACCAAGCACGGCATTGCCTTTACCAAACCTATCATCTTTGGCTGACGCTAATGAACTGTGAACAAAAGACTTGATTATGATGCCATTATGGTATATGGAAATAATTGAGCTTTGTTTTTACAGGTTGGAGGGTAAGGTAGTTATAATGGTGGGAGGAGCCACACCATGCCAATGGAGACAAAGAGAAGGCTAGATGGTAAGGTGGCATTGTTATGTGGGCTGGTTGGAGATGGAGAGTAGGGGAGAGAGAGTGGGAGAGACACTGGGGAGGAGATGGAGAAGAGGGTGGGGTGGAGAGAGAAAAGGAGAAAGATGGGAGGAGAGAGAGTTCTTTTATCTTATAAAAATATTTTAAAAATGGTGGGTCTTACTATTAATATGTTTTATGACAAAATATTAAAAAATTTAAATGTGGGACCTACATAATGGGAAAATAACGTCAGGGGCACGTCAAACTGAATTTCTAAAGTTGAGGAATAAAATTGACCCCAAATTAAGTTTAGGATCATTTGTAAACCTTTACGTACAGTTCAGGCGTAAAATTAACCTTTAACCCTATTAAATTTAGATGGTTTAATATTTTGGAGGAAAACAGTTAATTGACAAAAAATTACAATGAAGACCTAAAAATTTAAGTAATCCAATTAATATTAAAAATATGATTGATATATAAAAAAAACTATAAGCCATCTATAAATTTTGAAAACTAGCTCAAGCTGATAATATTTAAAAAATAATTTATAAATTCTGGATGAATATTTATAGATAATAATATTTAAATTATTAAATATTAAAATATTTATTTTAACCATGTTTATTAATTTTATGCTAACAATATTTTAGTGTATCCAATGCTCTTGAAAAAAAAGTAAGGGATAAATTAACAATAAAGAACATTGTCAACGTTTTACTTGTCACAGCATGTGTGGGTCATACAAACATGCCATGTTAGTAGAATACAACAAAGTTAATGGGTAACCAACATAATGGATTATTTGCTCATCAGAAAAATGGTTCAAATGGAAAATAGTTCCACTTATCAGTACAAGATGTCCATCACTTTTTAAAAAAAGTTCAAGAATAAAAGAACCTTAATTCAAATAATTAAAAAGTTTAAAAAGCAACATCAAAGTACTTAAAACTGAACTAGTTATTGAATCGGGTCAATGCATTAATTTAAGAGTTAATAGTTAAAATCGTAGCCAAATTGTAATCAAATTGATCATAAATATAATTTTTTATTAAATTAGTTGAAATATTAATTTAACAATTTACCTTTTCCACCGAGGAAGTTGACCTTGAATTTCAAATTTTCCATACTATGAGCAGTAGCGCCAATGATAAGGCTTCCATCTAAAAAAACAAAAAAAGTTCTCATCTGATTTGATACATATTAATCTTGTACTCATTAAAGTCCCATTAACTCCACGGGCCAGGTTTAAAATAGCGGGTGCTTTTTTTAAAATATAAAAACATGTCAATTTTAATTACTTTTTGCCGGTCAATTTCATTTTGCGTGACATTTCTTCTTTAAAATGCACACGCATGACATTTCATTTACAGGTGTTCTGCCCAAAACTTGTCGCAATGAGTCAACCACAAAAACAAAATATATATTTTTTTAAGTTATATAAGTCGATTTATCAAAGCATTTTCACTCTCAAGCCAATACCTTTTTCTTCGGGTATTTTATTTAGTTCAGAAAACAAATTTAAAAGATTATGGAAGATATTTCAGGTGTTTTTCCCGGAGGAAAAGATTTTAATCGACAATTTTGAAGCCTAAATCGAGTAAAGACAGCAAATTTCTTGATATCTTCACGGTTTCTACTTTGGATGACGGCGCGATTAGTGTAATAAAGAAGGTGGATTTGAAGATGAAAGTGAGAGGGAGAGAGAGGGGCGAGATTTCGTGTGGTTTTTTCGGTTCACAAAAATATAGAGAGAAGAAGGGTTCGGATTGGAAAAAGAAAGATCTATTTGTGTGTGTTTATATGTATATGTATAGAGAGAGAAAGAGAGAGACGGCATCGTAGCAGAAAGAGAGCAGGAAGGAGGATGGTATCAAAAATCATGAACTTGTTGTAGCAGAGAGTGCTCATCAAACTTTTTGTACTCTGAGTGACACCGCGAGAGAGAGGGAGAGTAAAATCAAATTCTTACCTTTTTTTTTTTAAATTTCTTTTTACCTCTTTCTTCTCTCCCCCCCCCCTCTCTGTGAGTGCGTTGTGCAATACATTTCCAAATCTGAGGAACCTCTCACGCCACAGCTGTATCATCCACCAAACTGCACTGGCAGAATTTTTTTCTTCAGATTTTGGCTTCTGAAGCTGCTCTTCCTTGTTTGCTTCGAAGATCCGCTCGGTTTATTGACCTTTGTTGGAGTACCCGTTGGGTTGGGTTGGCTTGAGTTGAGTGCTGGGTAATCCAAGCATCGCTCTGCTAAGTTAGGGTTTGTCCGTTGCCATGACGGGCTGGCGTGAGGGCATGTCCTCTGATAATATTAAGGGCCTTTGTCTTGCTCTGTCGTCTAGCTTCTTTATCGGTGCTAGCTTCATTGTTAAGAAGAAGGGGTTGAAAAAGGCGGGTGCTAGTGGTATCAGGGCAGGTACGTCAAATCTTCAATTGATTCCAGACCTATGGGTCTTCATTCCACAATTTAGAGGACTAAATATGGGTACAGTTGAGCAATATTGGGATGCGGTCCAGTGGGTTGGGGGTGAATTGGTTTGGCTATTCGAGATTTGTTCTGTTCCTAGGCCTGATCATGGATCAGATGGAAGTTGGGAAGGGATATTGTTACTGGAATGTTAACGACCATTTCCTTCTTAAGAAGAGATCTTGCTGTCCGACAAGTGGGTTGTATTAGCATATTTGTGATTATAAGTAGTTTAGTGATTTGATATGGCTTTATATATGTGGTTTCAACCTGGTTGTTATTGGCTATGGTCGGGTCATATGATTCATCTCATACTCAGAAATTAGATGATGAAATTCCTTTATGTGGCTCATGTTTGTTGGCTGCTATTAGTTATCTAGTTCATTTTTAAAATTTGGTTCACTGGATGTGAGATCTGCACCGAAATAGAACATTAAGCGGTTTTCACTTCAGTAGTCCAAAGTTTAAATTGGATGCATTATTTTGTTAAGTTTCATATGTGTTTCTGCTGTTTGAACATACAAAATGCTTCAATCATGTAGATTAGGAGGTGTTACTGTTTAAACTTGTCATTTTGCTAGTTGCGTAATGCATGTATATCTCTAGCTTTTGCACTTGCTGTTAAAATGCATATCTTATTATTTGTATATGCAATGCCATTGTGTTTATGCCTTGTAATGTTGGCTGAACATCCATGCAATTTATCATGGGCTGTAGTGACTGACTTTCTAAGCAATCTTATTTGACAGGAAGTGGAGGCTATTCTTACTTATATGAGCCACTTTGGTGGGTGGGCATGATAACAAGTGAGTTTGTACATGAATCTATTTGGTCACGGATTGGCTATTAATTGTGTGCTGGATTTTTTTGATTTTATTGTTTTATGGCTTTTGTTTATATGATTTTATGATCTTTTGGGAATGAAATTATGTTGCGAACATTGGTAGAGAGAAATATAGGGGGGAAAGCAAACATGTTACCAAGTCTCTAGAAAGTTGCAGTTATGGAAAAAATGAACAAAATAGCTGGGAGGACTCTTAGCATAAGGTTCATAGTTGGAGACTCCCATATTATTTACTTTGGATGCATTACCGGTAGCCACTTCACTAATCCCTGAACACTATTTAATCACTTGTTGCCACCCACAGTTCTTCAACATCCATTTGGTTGCTTTGTTTTTGAAAGCTTTTGCTTTTTTTTCCCTAGCAAAAATAATGGGAGCTGCTGCTCCTTCATGAGTTCATGAGAATGAGATAGAAGATGGATTCATTAATTGGTGATTGATTTGGAAGCATCGTTAATTATTAACCTCAGTGAAGCTAAACCTATTATGGCTATCGGTTATGCCATACTGAAGTTCTGCAACATGAGAAGGCACACTGCTTCTAGACACTGGTGGGAATGATGGAAAATAATTTTAAAAATGAGTGATATTGCTACTTGCTAATTATCTTAAAAGTGGATGGAGGTGGCAGTGCAGCTACTAGGCTTCTGAAATATTTTGAGTTCCTTGAAGTACCTTTAACAAACTCAAGGGTAGTGCCAATTTTTCACTGTTCAGTTAGTTTATCTGAATTGGCTGTAGTTAATGATATTAGTTGAAATTTGTATTCTAACAGGCATTTGCAATTTCAACAGTGATTGTTGGAGAAATCGCTAATTTTGCAGCATATGCATTTGCTCCAGCTATATTGGTGACTCCACTTGGTGCGCTCAGCATTATAATCAGGCATGAAAAAACTAGCTTCATATAATGCCTCCCCCTTCTATGTGGTAAATGCTGATTGTTATGTTTTATTGCAGTGCTGCACTTGCTCATATTATCTTAAGAGAAAAGTTGCATGTATTTGGCATTCTTGGTTGTGTTTTGTGCGTTGTGGGTTCTACAACAATTGTCCTCCATGCACCTCAAGAACAGCAAATTAACTCGGTGATAGAAGTATGGGAGCTTGCCATGGAGCCTGGTAACCAAATTCTTGCCTAAAATATTAATCTCTTCATCTAAAATATCTTATTTATTATTTCATACCAACTGAGAGACAATCATCTTTATTTTGGCAGCATTTCTCATTTTCGCAACGTTGATTCTAATAGCTGTCTTAATTCTCATTTTCCACTTCGTTCCTCTATATGGCCAGACTCACATAATGGTTTATATTGGTGTTTGTTCCCTTGTAGGTTCTATAACGGTATGTCTCATGCTCTGATTGTCAACAAGTTTCTAGCATTCTTTTCTTTCCCCATATTATGCCCTTTCTTGGTGTTTTTATTCTAAACTTATTCTTTGCCAGGTCATGAGTGTTAAGGCGCTTGGAATTGCCATAAAATTAACTCTATCAGGGATGAATCAACTACTTTTTCCCCAAACTTGGGCATTCACTCTAGTTGTGACTGTTTGTGTTCTTACCCAAATGAATTATTTAAACATGGTAATTTGATTACTTATCTTGTTAGTTTCCTGAATTCTATATTCATTTTATGTATCATAAATGGTTTATTTGACTTTCCACTCTGACTTTCACTACAAACTTAAGATATCCCCGTTATGTTCTTTGCATATGTATCATGAATGGTTAATTTTCTTGCTTGTTTTAGTTATAGGAAGCTTCTTTGTCTGAATTCCATGTAATATGTTTCTTAAACCAAAAATAATATTCTTGTGACACACTTTCAAGCGTACTAATATGATCTGCAACCTTGAGGTCTTCGAGTGAACTTCTGTGATTGATTTTGAAATCTGTTCTTCCCAACTTAACCAGTGAAAGAACTGATTTATGCTACTGCCTGGTGTATAAGGAATTGAATTTAAAAAATGGACCGAGTGATTATTTGCTTCAAGATGATTAAGGAATCTGCAATGACTTAATAAAACATTGTCGATAAAACAGATTAACAGCCAGTAGCCAAGTAGGTTTAAAGATATGGGAGAAGCTCTGATAGTTTGTTTCTCACTTTGGTTTGGAATCTTTCTTTCTTCTGATTTTTTTTTTTTTTGGGGACAAACCACTTGAACAAATTTCATACTTCCACCTAGATTCCGTGCTTCAGAATGTTAAAATGGATTTCAAAATCATCCTATATTTTAAAGTATCGCCAAATAGGTGCGGGTTGACTGGTTCTTGCTTAGTCCATTGAAAAGTGGGTCAAGGTGAGTCAGAATCTATTATGTTTCAAACCCTTGATAGAAAAGTAGGTGCTGGATCATGTTCTTGTTGCTGCTATTTAGTATTAATAACTATTAATTCAATAATTAAATAATGTAATTACTTATATCTATTATTGCCTCTCTTCTCTTTTTATGTTTTGATTGTAGGTGCTTTCTGTTTTATTTCTCATGTGATGAATTCATTTATTGCATTCAGGCACTGGATACCTTCAACACTGCGGTGGTATCTCCCATATACTATGTTATGTTCACATCGTTAACCATTCTGGCTAGTGTTATAATGTTTAAGGCAAGTATTCTTTACTAACTTGTTATTTTTGAGCTCACTAACTTGGTTGACCACTTGTTTATTGAAGGATCATGTCCAATGATAATATTTAATCTTTAATTTTTAATTCATTTATGATGTCATATATTGATCCTACTGAATATTGGAAAAGAAACTGCATCCCACAGGTGGAACGTGGAGAAAATTTGTTGTTGTTGTTGTTGGGAGGGGGAGTTAAAAATATTTATAATGATTTAAAATTATTTTAAACTTTTGAATTATAATAATAAAAAAATAAAAAATTTTAAATATTTGAAATTACTAATAATAAATTTACGAAAAAATAGAATTATAAATAAAAACAAATTATAATTAAAAAAAGGAATATATTGATATCAAAATACATTTCAATGTCTTGATACACACACACACACACATGTATGTGTGTATGTATGAGATGATGAAATGTTATTGGGCATTACGCGCATTATATTCATATTGTTTTAGTTTTTATTGAATAGAATTTTCTGGGGTAAACTTCTATAATAAAAGTTTTTCTGTAGTCCTCTTTTATATTGCCTTTGCATTCTTTTTTTAAATATACGCAAGTACAACAACATTAACTGAGTCATTTTTTTTTATTTGAAATTTTATTTTTATAATATATAGAGAGTGATTAAAGAAATTTTTTTTATGAAAGTGTGAATAAGAGGTTGGAAAGTATACTTGTTGGTCATTTCTAAAGTAAATATAAAAAATTAATTTAATAATTTCTTATGATCAATATAAAAAAAATTAAATATGGTTTTAATTAGAAGATTGTTAAAGACTTTGAAGCATTAGTGGCAACTGATAAAAAAATTTAGTAAGAGGGGGGAATACAAAATTTTAGAGGGGGACAAATGCATAATTTTTAGCAAAAATTAAAGACTTTATGAAGGCATTAAATACATACTCTCTTCAGTCTTGTTTACAGGTCACTTGTGACATGTTTCACTACCAAGAAAAACTTTAAGATTCATTAACTCTGTTTAAAAATTTAATAAATTTTCAGCTTTGTTTCTATTAAATATATGTGCTTTAATAATCAGCATTTAATGGGGTAAAAGCGGAAACTTCTTGTAAAAATGTCAATGACCTTAGTTAGTACATTACTATATAATAAGACAAAAAAAAAAAAAACTCTTCTCTCTCTACCTTTTAAGTAGGACTAGGGAGTATCTATGACAAATTCCCACTTGGTCTGTCTTTGCGCATTGTGGATCCTATATGGACCAACTAAAATGAACTTCTGAAAAGTTGAGGACTAGATTGTTGATGATCAAAAGCCTTTATTTTTGATAGAGTGCGAAACTTTTCCCACCTGTACCGTGAATAAGCATGCATTAGTTTTAAAATCTTTTGGACACAAACACTATGGCAACTTGTTTGCCCTTTGTATTTTATTGCTTTTTTTTGGGTGAGATGTATTATTACTTTTATCATCTAGTCCGTTAAATGAGTAATTTCTGTCTTTTACTTGAATCTTATATATAAAATGTATGTTTAAAGCTTGACTAGCAGTGTCTGTTCACTGTTTTCCATTTTGGATGACTGACACTTAATCTACCTTCTGAAGTTGATATCAGGACTGGGATAGGCAGAGTCCAACCAAAGTTGTCACAGAGATGTGTGGATTTGTGACGATACTTTCAGGAACTTTTCTTTCTTCACAAACTAAAGATATGGCTGAGGGTATGCTCCGCCAATCCTTTATCTCTAACTTCGTTTTCTTTTGGTAATCTTTTATCTTTGTCTTTAATCTTTGATCATCAAAATTGCCCAAGGACAAAATGATTCGATTTCCTTCGCATCCTCTTGTTTACAGGAATAATCGGGTCTAGTCTAGCTTTAGAATGCCTTCTCTCTCTCTCTCTCTCTCTCTCGCGTTTGGGAATTTGCTGAGCTCTAACTCTAGCTTGACCTTTAATCAAGTTTAAATTTATAATCAAGCTTAATCTTTGATAAATAAAACCATTGCAAACATAATAGCATCCACATGCACAAGATAAATTTATTAAAAAGGGGAAAATAAAGTCCCCTTAATTTCTTTTACTTGCAAATAGCTCTTGAACTTTCAAAATCAGCGGTTAGTTTTTGACATTCCAACAAATTGGTTTTTCTATTTTCCCCATACTAAATAGGTTCATTTCGACATTCCCATAATAGACAGGTTAGCATGGGGACAAATGGAAGTTTTCCGTATCTATTTGGCTAGAATGTGGAACAAAGTGGAAAAAAATGGAGTTACTAAAATATGCGTGTAAATAAATCATGAATACTTTGTTAAGTTTGTCTCATTTACTTGAACAAATTCGATCAGCTACTGAAGCTTTATACTTTTTATAAACAAGTCTAGCTAAAATCAACCTTTTCGGGACTTGAATTTAAACTAGTCCAGTTCATTTGCATCCATGGTCTGTTTTTATCTGCATGCTTTCTCACACTGACACTTAACCATTGATTATTATTAATACAACTGGATGTGTGGTCTGACATTTACTGGAGTTGTTTTGAAATGAGTCGTACTATTCGTGATGACTTCTTATAAATCACGTGTATTATATTGATATTGGTAATCAATCCATGTACAGGTTACCAACAACTTTGCCCGTCAAACTTCCCAAGCATTCAGAAGATGATGATTTCGGTAATGGTGAAGGGATTCCCCTAAGACGGCAGGAATCGTTAGAGCATCATGATATATATAGAGATATATAGATATATATATATAAAAATATAAATATACACACTTTTTGCCATGCCATTGCATGCAATTCTCTCATACTTTTGTCTCGTGGGGAGGGACCTTGTGAAGGTCACACTGTATTTGAGCAAGATTTTTCCGCCCCCCAGTCGTCATCGTCGTCATCATCATATATTCATTTTCTGATACAGTTGGGATATGGAAGGATGAGATTGTCCTGTCATGGTTCTTTTGGCTTTCCCTGATGATTATTGATTGATGTTGCCTTGTAACACCCCTCTCTAAGCTCCACACATCAGAAGACACAGTCCAATGTAATTTTCTGCTTCCTGATTATTATTATTATTATTATTGCTATTATGTAGTGTATCTCAGTTAATCCAGGTAGCTCTCTGCAACAAATATTGAAAATGTTGTCAACATTCTTATATACACATTCACTCTTTGCAATCATTTGCGAGGAGTCAATTGAGACTCACAAAAAGGGGTTTACTGATTTAGCGAGTTCTTATTGGTTCCTTGTTTCTCTGTATCTAGCTCATCAATGGTTTTTAACTTAAGTATTTCCACTTTGCGTATTAGTTTAGTGAGAAACTACTTTTTATTCCTGTGAAACTCAAATTGTTTGGCCTTTTTTTAATATAAAAAAAGGAATCAGATTTTAAAAATCTAGTATTCAGGCAAATTGCCATACAGCACATTGGTGCAAGTGCCTTTTTTATTTTATATGAGAAAAAAGGCCGACTATTTGATTTAAATATTTATACGAGGTAGAATATTTTAGAAGGTTAAAACGTTTTTGGTGGTTGAGGATCAAGAACTTGCTTTAATTTTCAGAAAAAATGTCGAGAGATCTTATTAACATGTAATGCTGTTTGTGTTTCTTTAAATCTCGTTATTGCCAAATCATGTTTGTGTTTTATATACATTTCTTGGGTGAGTTACACTGTCATGTTGAATCAATCTGTAGGTTGCAACTTGTTCATTTCAAAACAAGAGAAGATTCCATTCTTTTGTTTCGTTTTGGAATATCTGCTTTCTATCGTCAAGGCTTGACTTTAGTATTGAGTAATCAAATAATTTCCAAGCATCTGGATCATTTAATTTAAAAATACTAAAATAGAAGGATTTCCACTCTGGGAAGAGAATATTCAACTAATATTCTGGATAAAACTTGTTCAATTTACTTGAAAAGAAAACGCTAGCAATCTGTAACTTGTGGCTTGTTAACAACTAACATGTTACTATCAATATGTTATGGTTTTTCTGAAAAGGGTATAACTATTCAGGTAAGGTTTTAAATTTGAGTTTTGTGCAAATATAAAAAAATGCCAAGGAAAAACTATCCTCATTTAAATTCAGTTCGAATCTAACCTAGTTAAATAATTATGTGAGAAAAAAAAAAAACAAAACAAAAACAGAAAATCTCTTACTCTTTCATTTATAACCTATAATTTGCAAGAGCGGCAGCAACTACTACTGCCACTGATGCATTAACATAAATATTTTATTATAAATTGTTTTTGATAAAAAAAAGTAACATAATATTGCTTACAATTTATTACCAATGTTATTATTTCCTCAATTATATTCCCTGGAATTTAATATTTGATGACATAGCTTCCGCCCCTTAATTTTCTTTGTTTTTTTTTTGGTAGCGAACTTGTGCATTTGAAACCATGTTGAACTCCCGTGAATTTGAATCTAGATCGAGGGTAGCTTCCAAAACGTGTCTTTTGCTTACACTCATATTTAAATGCAAGTAATTTACTTAAATGAAGTCTACTCTTTTCAACAAGACCAACACCTGTTAATTTCTATCCCTTCAAATTTCTAATCCATACAAGCATGAGAAAGCTCCTATTGAAAAATGTCTGACATACTCAAGCGGTGTCTCTTCACAATTGGCTTGATTTGTTTACAATATTTGATTGACACAATCTAATTAAGGATTTTTCTTAAGTTAAAGTAATCAATGTCATCGCTCATCAATTAAAAGTAATCTTAAAGCAGTAGAACACAGCTCTATCCTGTAGCCTTCTGCTTCAAAAGCCCTGAAAGGGAACCGCAATGTGTTGATTTATAATTGCATTTCTCACAACAAGACTCCAACTTTTCAATGACTTGAAGGCACCTGCACAGAATGAAAGCAGTGAGTAGAAGCCTCTAATAATCAAGTTAATGAAGTTCGATACTCCTTTGTTCTTGTTTACAAGGCAGAGACAGAAGATTTTTTCATCCCATTTATAAGCCGCATCATTAAATTTTTATAGCAAAATTTTCCTTTCACCCTCTATTAAATATTGATGAGAGAAATTATATTATTAGAATATATCAGTATATTATATATTTAATAGGAGTAAAGTTGAAAACTTATATTCAATTTTTAAAAAGAGTAAATGAGTTTTAAAATTTTTTTTAATTCTAGTAAATCATGGTAGAAGTGAGTTATAAATAAGATTAAAGAAGTACAACAAGCTTGCAAAAAAGGAAAAAACAGTTGCTTTAATTTATCATAATGCGGACTTCTAATTATACTATGGTGAAACAATGACACATTGTAATCAACAGTAGATTAATGAACCCTAACTTTCAAAGCTACATAGAACAAGCAGAAGAGTCGCAGTCTAGCTTATTGACAGATCCAGTGTTCAAAAGTAGTGCAAAGCTCCACCCTCGTTGGAAGAACAAAACTGCACTGTAAAGATTTCATGTGACAGGCTATGAAATTATGAAACTAACTCATACCTTTTTTTTTTTGGGGGGGGGGGGGGGGGACGCTTTTTCATCTGTTCCAAACTTCCACCACTGGCAAGTTAAGAAAGCAGCTAAAGGAATTTTGTAAGGTAAAAGAAACTTGCTACTTGGCCTTCCATCATCTATTATTATACAGAAGTTACAATTTCTTTGATGCAAAGATTCAATTTCGTCAACATCACATGCACTATTTCCTCGAAGGATTTATTTGGAACAGATTTGATTAAAGCTCTTTATGTATTTGCAATCAGAGATTCCAACAACTTTAACATTT